>NW_027481447.1:0-412925 GCF_050403205.1 Rhodotorula paludigena | reverse complement strand
CGCGGTTTTTCCCCGTTTCGGGTTGGCGGGGGCCGCCTATTGGGGCCTAACGTGTTGTGGGGGTCTTTACGCGTCGCGGTTTTTCCCGGGGCCCCCCCCCCCCCCCCCGCCTCTTCTCCCCAGAGCACTCCAGTCTCCCCCGCTACCACCCCACCAGAGCCCACCAGAGCCCGCCATGGCCGTCTCCATCTGCATCGTCGGCGCGCCAGGTGCGCCCATGACTACCTCCTCGACTGCTCTTGTGGACCTGACGAGCTGCACCGATAGGCCTCATCGGCAAGCGGCATACCCAGCATGCGCTGGACGAGCCGCGGGTCGACCTCACCTGCATCATCGACCCGACCCCGACAGGCGAGCAGTTCGCCGCGGACAAGGGGCTGACACTGTACAAGTCGGTCGACGAAATGCTCGAAGCGAGACGGGCAGGCAAGGTCAAAGTCGACGGCGCCATCCTTGCTGTCAGTCCTGCGCCTGATTCGGCAGAAACGCAGTTCTGGCTGACGCACCGTTTTACTGCGCCTAGACTCCGAACGCGACCCACGTACCGCTCGGCTTGCAGATGATGCAGGCTGGCATTCACGCACTGGTCGAGAAGCCCTTCTCAACCGACATTGCGAGCGGACGGAGTCTCGTGGCTGCGGAAAAAGCCTCCTCGGCGAAAATCCTCGTCGGGCAGCACCGGCGCTTCGTGCGTTCCCGAATGTAGAGCGCCATTGAAACGTATGCGGACTGACCTTCCCAATCGCCGCAGAATCCCTACGCACTGAACTGCAAGAAACTTGTCGACAGCGGCAAGCTCGGCAAGATCCTTGCCGTGCAGGGTGTCTGGGCCACGCTTAAGCCGCTCCCCTACTTTGAGGCTCCCACGGAGTGGCGCAAGGCCAGCGGGACGGGCGGGCCTGTCCTCATCAACCTGGTGCACTGCCTTGACCTGCTCCGTTTCTGGTTCGGAAACGTGGTGCGCGTCTACTGCGAAGTGGGCGAGTCGACTAGGGGCCATGCTGTCGAGGAGACGGGCGCCTGCACCCTCAAGTTCGCGTCCGGGATGGTCGGAACCTTCATCTTCTCCGAGTGCGTCCAGCTTGCTCGAAGTTTAGCAGTCCAGCCTCCCAATCCTGACCCTGTCACAGCGCTGCCGCTTCGCCGTACAATTTCGAGTCGGCCACGGGCGAGAACCCGCTCCTGCCCCAGACAGGCGAGCCGACCTACACCGTCCTCGGCACGCGCGGCTCGCTCTCGTTCCCGCAGCTCCAGACGTGGCACTACACGGACCCTTCGCACTCGTGGACCGACTCGCTCGTGCAGGACGACGCTCTCGCGATCGACCCGACGCCGCCGTTCACGCACCAGCTGCGCCACTTTGCCGACGTGTGCGAGGGCACGGTCGAGCCGCAGTGCGGCGGTGAGGACGCGTTGTGCACGATCATCACGCTCGAGGCGATCCTGGAGAGCATGAAGACGGGGAACCCGGTTGATATTGCGCAAGGGTAGAACCGAATACAAAAAATGCAGGCTGCCTCTTCCATGGTCGCCTTCTCTCTGTACATCCGTTCTGTCCGTTTATCTTCCGAAGGCAGAAAGAAGGGAAGTTACAGCAAGGTAGAAATAAGTACGGCGGGGGACGCAAAACGTCCATGGGTGGAACGTGCTCGTCCAGCGAGCAGGACGCTCAAGGGTAGCAAGGCGCAGGCGTGATGGTGGGCGCAGCAGGTATAGCCGTGCGGCGGTCTAACGTCATCGGTAGGAAGGAAGACGACGGGACACCGCCAACGAGCTTCTGCTGCCAGGCGCCGCGCAAGGTCGTCTCCTTGCCGTCGATGGTCGTGACGAGGGTGTCCGTGTCGAGGCGAGGAAGGCCGCCCAGGCCCGTATGGCCTCCCGACTCGGTCGCGTTCTCGTCCTCCTCGGTCTCCTCTCCCTCCTTCGTTCGGTGCCCACCACTTGCCGTCTCCTCATCGTCGTTGCTACCGCCGCCCATCGCAGGCACGATTGTCGTAACAGCCGATCCATTCTCCGTTATGACCGCCATCTGGCCCGTGATCGTCTTGCCGTCCTCGTCGGTCGTCGTCACGAGCGAAGCGCCGCCCTCTTCCTCGTCGTCGCCAGACGCAGTCGCGCCCGCCGCGCCGGTCTTTGCGCCGCTCTCGGAGTCGGAAGCGGAAGTGCCACTCGAAGAGCCCATCGACCCGCTGCACAGAATCGCTCAGCAACGCGACACAAGGGAGAAAGAGCGTTCGTCGCACCTCGCTCCGGATGCGCCGCTCGAGGCAGAAGCGCCAGTTGTAACTGTGTGAGATGATGTATGATGCATGAGCAACTGTATAGATCGTTGGCTCCGAAATGTCGCTCGCCTGCGTTTGTAGCGCGGGTGGTCGTGCCGCCTGCAGAGCCCGCTCCGCCAGTCTGGGACGCTGCGCCCGAGGAGACGCCCGACGTGGTCGAGCCAAGGATGTCGTCAAACATGCCGTTCTTGTTGGCAAAGTAGATCCTGAGCGCGCGAGTGTAAGTCCGGGAGCGCGCCGAGCAGGTTTGCCGAAGACGAAACCCGCTCACCCGATGCCTGCTGCAGCGATGACCACTACGACAATGATGATGCTGATGGCGATGCACGCCGTGTTGTTCTGCACGCTCGATGTATCAGCCCTGCCCGGCGAAGCGCAGAAAGACAAGCTGACCTTGGGCGGTGCGCCGCCTGCAGCTCCGGGAGCAGGAGCGCCCGGGCCACTGCGCATCTCCCAGACCCGCTTCTGCTTCTTGCCCTTGCCCTTCGTCTTGACCTTACTGGACGAGCGCGGTAAACCCATGAGCTTCTCCTCGTCCTCGTCCTCGGTCGACTCGTCGCTCGACGCCAGGACCGGCGGTGCAGCATATCCTTGCTTCACCGGGCTCGCAGCGTCGTCCTCTGAGTCAGTCGAACCATGGCCGTCGCGTACAGCCTTGCGTCTCCTCGTTGAGGGCGCGACCTCGTCCTCGTCGCGGTAGGGCACCTTGGCATCCCGGTCCGATTCGCTCGAAGAGGTCGAGAGGTCGGACTCGCTGAGAAAGTCGTCGTGGCGGACAGAGTGCCGTCGCGACATTCTGGCGTCGAGAATGTCGGAGAAAACGAAGCGAAGGACGGTCGTTGGCCTCCGTCGGCCGGACGGGAGCGCTGCGTGGAGAATCCGCGGAGTGCGAACAGGAGTGCAGGCTGCTGGGCGACACTCGCAGCAGCCAATGCACTGCACAGCTTGCTTGTTTCAAACGCGCAGGCGGCGAGCCAAGCTGTGGTAGTTGCGACTGTCGAGCGAAAGGATAGCGCCCGAGGCAGGTGAGCGGACAAACGACTCGATGTGGGATTGCAATGCAAGGGGAGGAAGCGATTTACAGCAGCTTGAGGTGGCCAGTGACCTGATTGATGACGCGGACAGGTGCAGGACCGATACCTGGAGGCGAGTCATCAGTCGCCGCGCGTGGGAAAAGAGGCGAGGGCGCGAAGACGCACCGAGAACGGTCGTGCTTCCGGGCGCGACCTGCGTGCGGCCGCTGCTCACAACCTGTTAGTGATCCTGCCTATGTACCTAAAGGAATCGGACGCACGCATCCTGGATCGAGCGTGCGCAGACACCGAGCGACTTGGCCGACGCTTGGAGGATCTGCAACTCGTCCTCCGAGTCGCACTTGACCGCAATCTTGGCCTGCCTGAGCATCGGACGCGGTCAGTAGGATGTCTTAGTGGGCTGAAGCGAAGAAGAGGTACCCTGTTCGCTCCCAGTGCCGAACAAGCTGCGAAGGGCAAGAGAAGGGGCGTCAGATGGAGGAACACCCCGGTTCAATAGGCGCACGTACCGCCGGGTTTGACCTGACGAGGCTCTTGTAGCAGGCGAGCGTGGCATGGCTGCAGTAGAGAGGGCAAGTTAGCCTGATGCAGTGATGCGACAGCCTGCGCGAATGGCAAGGAAGGCGCGAACAAACACTCACCCACACTGCGCAGCGATCTTGCCCTTGGTCATATTGAGGTCGGTGCGCACGACGAGGACGAGCTTGCACGGCTCGTCGCCCTCGGCCTTGACGGCAGCAAGGTCATCCGCATCGCCTCCTTCGCCGTTCGAATCCGTCTCGTAGTCCGACTCCTGCTCGTTGGCCCTTGCGCTCTCGGAGATGCCACGCTGCAAGTAAACTGTGAGCTCGAAGACGAAACCCGCTCACCCGATGCCTGCTGCAGCGATGACCACTACGACAATGATGATGCTGATGGCGATGCACGCCGTGTTGTTCTGCACGCTCGATGTATCAGCCCTGCCCGGCGAAGCGCAGAAAGACAAGCTGACCTTGGGCGGTGCGCCGCCTGCAGCTCCGGGAGCAGGAGCGCCCGGGCCACTGCGCATCTCCCAGACCCGCTTCTGCTTCTTGCCCTTGCCCTTCGTCTTGACCTTACTGGACGAGCGCGGTAAACCCATGAGCTTCTCCTCGTCCTCGTCCTCGGTCGACTCGTCGCTCGACGCCAGGACCGGCGGTGCAGCATATCCTTGCTTCACCGGGCTCGCAGCGTCGTCCTCTGAGTCAGTCGAACCATGGCCGTCGCGTACAGCCTTGCGTCTCCTCGTTGAGGGCGCGACCTCGTCCTCGTCGCGGTAGGGCACCTTGGCATCCCGGTCCGATTCGCTCGAAGAGGTCGAGAGGTCGGACTCGCTGAGAAAGTCGTCGTGGCGGACAGAGTGCCGTCGCGACATTCTGGCGTCGAGAATGTCGGAGAAAACGAAGCGAAGGACGGTCGTTGGCCTCCGTCGGCCGGACGGGAGCGCTGCGTGGAGAATCCGCGGAGTGCGAACAGGAGTGCAGGCTGCTGGGCGACACTCGCAGCAGCCAATGCACTGCACAGCTTGCTTGTTTCAAACGCGCAGGCGGCGAGCCAAGCTGTGGTAGTTGCGACTGTCGAGCGAAAGGATAGCGCCCGAGGCAGGTGAGCGGACAAACGACTCGATGTGGGATTGCAATGCAAGGGGAGGAAGCGATTTACAGCAGCTTGAGGTGGCCAGTGACCTGATTGATGACGCGGACAGGTGCAGGACCGATACCTGGAGGCGAGTCATCAGTCGCCGCGCGTGGGAAAAGAGGCGAGGGCGCGAAGACGCACCGAGAACGGTCGTGCTTCCGGGCGCGACCTGCGTGCGGCCGCTGCTCACAACCTGTTAGTGATCCTGCCTATGTACCTAAAGGAATCGGACGCACGCATCCTGGATCGAGCGTGCGCAGACACCGAGCGACTTGGCCGACGCTTGGAGGATCTGCAACTCGTCCTCCGAGTCGCACTTGACCGCAATCTTGGCCTGCCTGAGCATCGGACGCGGTCAGTAGGATGTCTTAGTGGGCTGAAGCGAAGAAGAGGTACCCTGTTCGCTCCCAGTGCCGAACAAGCTGCGAAGGGCAAGAGAAGGGGCGTCAGATGGAGGAACACCCCGGTTCAATAGGCGCACGTACCGCCGGGTTTGACCTGACGAGGCTCTTGTAGCAGGCGAGCGTGGCATGGCTGCAGTAGAGAGGGCAAGTTAGCCTGATGCAGTGATGCGACAGCCTGCGCGAATGGCAAGGAAGGCGCGAACAAACACTCACCCACACTGCGCAGCGATCTTGCCCTTGGTCATATTGAGGTCGGTGCGCACGACGAGGACGAGCTTGCACGGCTCGTCGCCCTCGGCCTTGACGGCAGCAAGGTCATCCGCATCGCCTCCTTCGCCGTTCGAATCCGTCTCGTAGTCCGACTCCTGCTCGTTGGCCCTTGCGCTCTCGGAGATGCCACGCTGCAAGTAAACTGTGAGCTCCGCCCCTGCATGCGAGTCACAAGGAGACGTACGGTGATGGGCAGAGTCGCGCCGACTCCGATGAACTGCATCCGAGGTCGACTTGTAGTGAGCACACGCAAGAAGGCAAGTGGGAGTTGAAGCCGAAAACCCACGTAGCCCACGAGTCCGCTGGCGACCCCAACAGCTGCAGCAGTGCCCCACAGCGACGGCGACGACATTGTATTGGCGAGGGAGAGGAGGGGAATACAGATGCGACTAGTCGCGAGCAGTTGTATTGCGAGCAAACGTAATCGAGGCCGAGCCCGTCGACGACTCGTCCTCCTTCCACCGCCCCAGGTCCTCTCCGTCTCGCGCCTGCGCCAGGTTCAGAGTGCTTGCCCGGCTCTCCAGCTCCCGCTGATCAGCTCGCGCGTGTCCTCTCGCTCCCGCACGCCGCCCCCGCGTTCCGAGCTCGTCCTCGTGCGACCTCGTCCCCGACCGCCTGAAAAACCTCTGCGCGGGCCATCTGGACCCTGTTCGAGCTGCGCACAGCCTCACAGGACTCTCGCAGGACTCGGACACAGCGCTTGCAAAGCCGCTGCTTGCCCTCCTCAGTGACTCTGCTCGAGCGCGTTCAGCCGACCTCCCCGACTCACCCGCATCTCGCACACCATGGACGACCCCGCCGCCGCCCCTGCCCCCGCCGCTCCGCCTGCTTCTGCAGTGGACGCAGCTGCGCCTCCGCCGCCCGCTCCTCCCTCGAACGGCTCGGCTACGCCCGTCATGTACGACGTTGGCCCTCGCCACCCGAACGATGCTGCGCCTGGCCGTGTCACCAAGGGCGGTAGCTTGCTCACTGGCGGCTACCTCGCTCACAAGATCTACGTCGGCAACCTCCCTGAAAGGCAAGGCTGTTCTTTCGATGACTGTCGCTGCCTCTCGTCCTGACGTTCTCTCCGCATCTCGGACTCTACACAGCGCGACGCTTGCGGATCTTGAAGACTGCTTTGGTCAGATTGGTCCGTGCAACTGCACGATCAAGCGTGGCTTTGGCTTCGTGGTGCGTTACCTCGTGGCTTTTGAGCATCCCGTCGTCTGCTCGGCTGCGCTCCCCATCTCCGAGCTTTTCGACTAATGCTTCTACGCTTTTTCCGCTGCAGGAATATGCGGATCCTGGCCATGCTGCTGAGGCTGTTGCCAAGTACAACGAGGGGCACTTCCTGGGCTCGCAGATCAAGGTTGAGCTCTCGCTTGCTCGCCAGCCCGCTACGAAGGAGGGTGAGTGAACTCGACCTCCAGCAGTCATGCTGTACTTGAAGGCTGATGAGCAAGCTGTGTCTGCAGAGCTTACGCGAGTTGCTACTCGCAACCCGCCAGGCAGTGATCGCCCGTCCGACGCGCGCAAGCCGATGTGGATCAACGGCGGGTGCGTGATCGCTCTACCTGCACTCGTCTCGGCGACTTGCTGATGATCGTGTCTTCGCAGTGGTCCGGGTGGTCGCGGTGGTGCTCGCGGTCGTGGTGGCTACGGCGGCGCAGACCGCTACGGAGGTGCTCCGCCTCCTGGCTATGCTGGTGGACCGGGACCCTACGGCCCGCGCTACGACGAGCGGCCTCCGTACGATCGCTCCGGCTACGGTGCTCCGCCTGCTCCGTATGATCGCTACGGCCCGCCTCCTGGCGATTTCCGTGGTCCTCCGCCTCCTCCGCCGGGCTATGGTCCTCCGATTGATCGCCCGCCTTACGACCCGTACGCTCGCCCCGACTACCCGCCGTATCCTCCTGCTCCCGGCTACCCGCCCGCTCCTGGGCCTTACGACCGCGCGCCGTATCCTCCCGTTCCTCCTCCCGGCGTGCCTCCGCGTGACCCGTATGCCGAGCGCTACCCGCCGCCCCCTCCTTCGGGGACGGGTCGCTCTCCCGTCGTGCCTCCGCGTGGCTCGGTTCCGCCTGTCGACCCCGCTCGCGCTCCCTACGCGCCGATGGACCCGTATGCGCGCTCTGCTCCGCCCATGGACGGGCCTCCGCCGTCCAGTGCTTACGACCCGCGCGACGAGCGCGGTGTTGGTGCGCGCTACAACCCGTACCCTGACCGTCGCGCCGGCGATGCGTATGGCGGTCGTTCCCCGACTCGGTGCGCTTCCTTGCTCCTGCTTTCTCACTTGTTCAGCCGGTGCTGACTTTCCCTTCCATGCCTTTCGTAGCGGCCCGCCTGCGCACGAACGCCGTCGCTCGCTTTCTCCGCGCCGCAACGGAGCGCCCGCCGACCCGTACGCACGCGACCCGTATGCGCCGCCGAGCAACGGCTACGCGCCGTACGACGCTCGCGGGGCGCCTCCGCCCGGTGCGCCCTACGGTGCGCCGCCAATGGGTGGTCGCTCGCCCCCCCGGTACCCGCCGCCGGTCGACGAATACGTCCCGCGGCGCTGAGCGCACGCCCTGCCGCCTGCAACCTCGTCTTACCCCAAGCTCGCATGGATACCCACCCGCCTCTCCCTCGCCCGTTTCTCTTGGTTCGGCGCCGGCCTGCTCCTGAGGGTCGGCCGTTTTCGTCGTTGTGTTTCTCCACCGAGCTTCTTCTCTCTTGCCGCTATGCGTAGCTCTGCGCGCTGCCCCGGCTCTGCACAAAAAGCACTGCGTTCGCATCATCTTGCGCCTGTCGGTGAGAGACTGGAGAAAAGCGGGAGAATGACACCCCTTTCCGAGAGATGGCAAGGGTTGGTCCTCTTCGCACATCTGGCACCCCTTCGATCGGGCTGGAAAGCGCCTGGACCTCGCCCACCTGTACTCGCGTACCCTTCAGAAGCTCGCCAGCATGGTGCACGCCGAACTTGAGTCGTCGTCTGCCCCGCTGCCCGACAAGCCCCGGGGCAAGGCGGATCCCGTCCTCCTCTCGCTCTTTGCGAACCGGTGCGCCGTGCAGCCTGGCTTGGAATAGGTCAGGGTCGCTAACGCTCTGCTCGGCGGCTCGGCGAGGAGTGCAGCTTCATGTACGTCGAGCCGATGCGATGGAGGCGAGGAAGACTATCGCAGCGCAGGCTGACTCTCTGAACGCATAGGTCGATTGCTGAGGCGATGGGAAGGGCTCTGTACGCTGCTCAAAGCTTCGAACGCTGCCTACTGCCGCTGACACCCTCTCGTTCCCGCTCCGCTCCCCCACTTCCGCTTTCGCTGCTCCCTCTTGCGCTGTCATTCTGCCCTGCAGCCAGCAGACTAGCATCTCGACTAACATCAAGGGTGACTAATTCCATACGAGCTGGAGGAACGCCCAAAGCTGATGAACGCCGCCTGCAGAACGCCTCGACTTCTCGACGGCCATCTTCGCGCCCAATGGCGACCTCGTCGCCAATGCGCCGCACCTACCCGTTCATGTGTGTTCGGAGAAATCACTGATGCTCTAGCGTCTGGCTGAGTTTGCGCCCCATTCCTCTGCCCGCAGCTCGGGAGCATGTCGTTCGCCGTGCGATACCAGATCAACCTGCTCAAGGACGACCTGAACGAAGGAGACGTAATCCTGACGAACCATCCTGTCGCGGGCGGCTCTCGTGAGTCAGGTGTCCGACTTGCTGCGCTTCGGCTCACCCGATATGCTCTGCAGACCTGCCCGACATCACCTGCATCACTCCGTTCGTTTCGTTTGGCTCTGTGTGTGTCGGTCCACGCTCACTCTGCCGGTCTCCAGCGTGTTCGAGGACGGTCGCATCGTCTTCTTCACCGCGTCGAGGGGACATCACGCCGACATCGGCGGGATCGCCTCCGGCTCGATGCCGCCGACGTCCAAGACGATCTACGACGAAGGAGCGCAGATCAAGTCGTTCAAGGTCATCAGCAAGGGCATCTACCAGCGCGACGAGTTGCACCGCTTGATGGTCGAGGAGCCGGCCAAGTTTCCCGGCAGTGTCGGCTCGCGCTGCTGGAGCGACGTCGAGTCGGACCTCAAGGCGCAGATCGCCGCCAACAACAAGGGCGTATCGCTCATCAACCTGCTCAACTCGGAGTACGGCCTCGAAACGGTCCAGGAGTACATGCTGCACATTCGCGACAACGCCGAGCTCGCAGTGCGCGACCTGCTCAAGAAGGTCGCCGAGCGGCAAGGTACGACCGAGTTGCACGCACTAGATCACCTCGACGACGGGACGCCAATTGAGCTGCATGTCACGATCGACAAGGAGAAGGGTAGCGCCGTCTTCGACTTTGAGGGAACAGGACCCGAGATCTACGGGTGCGCCAATCCGGTCTCTATTTCGCTTACTAGCCTGACGAGATGTGCTCGTTCCACGTGCAGCAACCTCAATGCGCCCGTCTCGGTCACCTACTCGGCCATCATCTACTGCTTGCGCGCTATGGTCGATCAGGACGTGCGTCTTGAGTTGGACCCATAGACGTTCATCGCGTGACTAATGCGTGTCCGCACAGATACCTCTGAATCAGGGCTGCCTTGTGCCGATCGAGGTCAAGCTCCCGACCGGCTGTTGCCTCGACCCGTCAGACACGGCTGCCGTCGTTGGCGGCAACGTCTGCACCTCGCAGCGAGTATGTCACCGAATGGTTACCGGGCACATTCGCTCCTGCTCACGCTCTGGTCGCAGGTCACCGACGTCGTCCTCCGCGCCTTCAAAGCCGCGTCGGCAAGCCAGGGCTGCTGCAACAACCTCACGTTCGGCAACAGCTCGTACGGCTACTACGAGACGGTCGCAGGAGGCAGTGGCGCGGGCGCTACGTGGGAGGGAACGTCTGGAGTGCACTGCCACATGACCAACACTCGCGTGCGTTGTCGCGTGTTGTACGAGGCGTCGGAAAGAGAATGCTCGTCGAAGGACGCTGACGCATTGTATCTCTACAGATTACCGACCCAGAGATCCTCGAGCGCCGCTACCCGACAATCCTACACCAATTCTCGCTCCGGAAAGGCTCGGGCGGCAAAGGGCAGCATAACGGCGGAGACGGTGTGATCCGAGTACGCTCTCCTCCTCCAGCCTTGCTCGCGGGCTCACGAGAAGCTGACGGACCTCTCGTCGCAGGAAATCGAATTCCTCGAGTGCGTCGCGGCATTCAGCATGCAGACGCAAGCTGACCGCTTGCCTTCACTTTGCACTGCAGGCCGACTCAGTGCTCCATTCTGTCCGAGCGACGCACGTACCGCCCTTACGGCATGTACGGCGGAGAGGCGGGCGAGTGCGGGCGCAATTTGTGGATCAAGCGGCTGCGCGAGGACGACGGCGACCTTCCCAACGGCGACAGCGACAAAGCGGCGAGGCCCGCTGACGCGACCCGCATCATCAACCTTGGAGGTAAAGCGACGGTCATGATGGGCAAGGGCGACCGCTTCAAGATGTACACGCCGGGCGGTGGAGGGTGGGGACGAGAAGGCGACGAGAAGCAGGTTGGTGAGAAAGGCAAGCACGAGCGCCACCACCCTCGTGGCAGCGTGTACGAGCGATCACAGGCTCAGGAGGGAGTGTAGAACTCGCGTGCAGTCGGACTAGAGTTCCGGACTTTGCGACGAGAGCGCGGATTTTGTGCTCGCCGGGTCGAGCTTGGAGGTCGCGCGAGTCCGAGACGAGCTCTCGCTCCACCAGCTCGCGCTCGCTTGCTTGGGCAGTGCAATCGTTTGCCAGGGCTTGTATCCAGCCCGCTGCTTCCGTCTGCTAGACCTAGCAGGATCCGCTTGAAGCGAGACTTGCGCTCGTCCGCCGTCGACACCGCCACCTTCCGTCCACTCGCTCGCGCTCTACGCGGCTTGAAGTGCCTCAGACGACGAGTCAGAGCTCGTCACATCTAGACAAGAGTTTATCGCTCGCCCCGCAGTCCCGCCCCTGCCCCTCTCGCCCCTCTCGCCGCCTCATCGCGAACGAACCCCTCCTCCTTCTCCGGCTCAACCACTCTGCACACTTTCACCATGTCGGGCATGATCAACAAGGCCATCGCGCCGGTTCCCACCGCGCAGGAGGTGCGTCGCAGACACCGGCGGAAAGCCGACGTCCGACTGACCCTGCCTTCGTCCTTGTCCAGTTCCTCGATGTCATCCTTTCGAAGACGCAGCGCAAGACGCCGACCGTCATCCGCTCGGGCTTCAAGATCAGCCGTATCCGTGCCTTCTGTGCGTACTCTGCACGCCTGCGCTGCATCACGGGCGCTGACTCCGCCTCGTCCCGCAGACATGCGCAAGGTCAAGTTCACCCAGGCCTCGTTCGAGGAGCGCCTTGACCAGATTCTTTCCGAGTTCCCGGTCATGGACGTGCGTAGCGCTCAACTGGTCTACACAGGCGAGGAGCTTGCTCACGCGTTTCAAACCTGCAGAACCTCCACCCTTTCCTCAACTCGCTCCTCAACGTCCTGTACGACAAGAACCACTACAAGCTCGCGCTCGGTCAGATCAACACGGCTCGTCACCTGATTGTCCAGGTCGGCAAGGACTACTGCCGCCTGATCAAGTTTGGCGACTCGCTGTACCGGTGCAAGCAGCTCAAGAAGGCGGCGCTCGGTCGCATGGCAACCATCATGAAGCGCCAGAAGGACCCGCTCGCGTACCTCGAGCAGGTCCGCCAGCACATGTCGCGTCTCCCGTCGATCGACCCGACGACCCGCACGCTCCTCATCTGCGGCTATCCCAACGTCGGCAAGTCGTCCTTTGTCAACAAGGTGACGCGCGCCGACGTCGACGTCCAGCCGTACGCCTTCACGACCAAGTCGCTCTTTGTCGGCCACATGGACTACAAGTACCTCCGGTGGCAGGTCATCGACACGCCCGGAGTGCTCGACCACCCGCTCGAGGAGATGAACACGATCGAGATGCAGTCCATCACCGCCCTTGCCCACCTTCGCGCTTGCGTCATGTACTTCATGGATCTTTCGGAGCAGTGCGGCTTCTCGGTTGAGGCGCAGGTGCGTCTGCGGTTTCGCAGCGGTCAGCTCCCCATGCCATGGCTCACCCGCTTTCAATCCTGCAGTGCAAGCTGTACCAGTCGATCAAGCCCCTCTTTGCCAACAAGCCGACCTTCATCGTCATCAACAAGATCGACATCGTTCGCCCGGAGGACCTCGACCCGGAGCGCAAGGCGATGCTCGATGCCATCCTCGCCGAGGACAAGGTCGAGCTCCTGTCGCTCTCGTGCGTGTCCGAGGAGGGCGTCATGGACGTGCGCAACTTGGCGTGCGACGCGCTCCTCGCGCACCGTATCGAGAGCAAGGAGAAGACGCGCCGTGTCGAGAACATTGCCAACCGTGTCCGCGTCGCGGTCCCCGTCCCGCGCGACGGCGTCGAGCGCAAGGCGTTCATCCCCGAGGCGGTCAAGGACCGCGTCGTCTACGACAAGGCGGACCCGGCACGCAGGCGTCTCGAGCGCGACCTCGAGGAGGAGGGCGGCGGAGCCGGTGTCTACTCGGTCGACCTGAAGAGTGCGTGCCTTCATTCTACCTCTGCTGCCATGCTGTGCCGTTCGGCTGCTGACGCGAGCTGGTGTGCACTGCAGAGAACTACCTGCTCAAGAACGACGACTGGAAGTACGATACGATCCCCGAGATCCAGGACGGCAAGAACGTCGCCGACTTCATCGACCCCGAGATCATCGCCAAGCTTGACGAGCTCGAGGCCGAGGAGGAGCGTCTCGAGGCTGCCGGCTTCTACGACTCGGAGAGCGAGGTCGACTCAGACGAGGAGGCGATTCGCACGGCGGCGGGCACGATCCGCGACAAGAAGGCCATGATCCGCCTCAAGAACTCGGAGAAGCACAAGCTGCAGAACCGCCCCATCATCCCGCGCAAGGACCAGTCGCGCACCCTGTCCGAGATGACGGACAAGCTGCGCGAGGCGGGCTACGACGCGTCGACGCTCGAGGACCGCGCGACCATGCTGGCCAAGGCTCGTGGTCTCCTCGACCGCAAGCGCCGTGCCGGCGACGACGACGAGGACGAGATGGACGAGGGTGCGTCTTTCGCTCCGGTTTATTTGCAAGCTTTCTGTGTTTGTTCACGAGACTGACCTGTTCTCTCGATGCAGACGAGGAGGCTTTCGGCAGCGACGACGAGATGGACGTCGAGGACGACCAGCAGGCGGTCAAGAAGCGCCGGACAAGCTCTTCGACGGGCGTCGTCGCGCGCGGCAAGCTCCCGCGCACGAACCGCGCCACGGCAGGTCTCGCGTCGGCCGAGCAGGAGGGCAAGGCCAAGCGTCTTCGCCAGCTCGCGCAGCGTGGGCCCAACATGCTGGCGCGCGCGAGCGAGTCCGACCGACACACGCCGGCATCGCTTCCGAAGCACCTCTTCTCCGGCAAGAGGAAGGGCGGCAAGACGCAGCGCCGATAGATGCGTCCTCCGCTCCGGTGGTCCTCGGGCTGGTGTGCTTGTCGGACGACGCCTCTCATCGGTCGGCGAGACGGAGGAGACTGGGAGGTGGTTTTTGGGGTTGTTCTGTCGTGTATTGGTCTCTCGCTGTGCCACTTTCTCGTTTCCAGTGTACGATTGTAACTCTAGGTTCCATCTCCACCGCAGTCTGCTAGAATCAAATCGCGAGCAAGATGAGCGTGCGACGGTTTGAGTTGCGGCTGTTGTTGACGAAGATGATCTGCTGCCGGACCCGCCTCACAAATGCTTCGCCTGCCCATGAGGACTCTACAGCGCTGACAGACCCTCTAGCATCTTCTCGCAGGTGCGCGCACACGCTGGTCAGCGCTAGCGAGCGGCGATTTCCCAGCTCGGCTCGCTTTGGCACTTGTGCTTCGTCAGGTCCTTGTCGACCTCGCCTTGCTCGCGCTGCGCTGCTCTTGCTCTCGTTCCTCACTGCACTGCTCACGCTGGCCTGGCTCGGGCTCTCGCTGACCGCCCTCGCCGCCGTCTTGCTTGCACTGCTCGTCCCGTCGCCTCAGTCTCCCGCTCCGGCCTCGATCATGTCGTCCAAGACTGCGCTCAAGGTGATCCCGCGCAAGCACGCCACTCGTGGCCACGCCAACCACGGCTGGCTCAAGACCTTCCACACCTTTGTGAGCGGCCAGTGCCTTCGACTTTGACCTGCTCATGGCTGACCTGCTCTCGACCTGCAGTCCTTTGCTTCGTACTTTGACCCGAACTTTGACAAGTGGGGCCCTCTTCGTGTCATCAACGAGGTGCGCCTGCCTTCAAGTGCATGAACCCACGAAGCTAACCTTGACCGCCCCTCCAGGACCGCGTCGAAGCCGGCACTGGGTTTGGCACGCACCAGCACCGCGAGTTCGAGATCTGGTCGTACGTCGTCGACGGCGAGCTCGAGCACAAGGACTCGATGGGCAACCTCGAGATCATGAAGCGCGGCGACATTCAGAGTGCGCCTCTTCCCTCTCTCCGCCCAGCTGTCTCTCCTCGCTGACACTTTGTCCCGCACAGTGACCTCCGCCGGCACGGGCATCGCGCACAGCGAGTACAACCGCAATGCGGAGAAGCAGGCCTACTTCCTCCAGATCTGGGGTCTGCCGAACAAGCGCGGCCTGTCGCCCAAGTACTACAACCGCCACTTCTCCGACGACGAGAAGCGGGACCGCCTCGTCAAGGTCGTCGCGCCCGCCGAGTCAGAGGGAGTCAGCGACGAGCGCAACGCAGACGGCCCTGCACCGGTAAGTCAGGCCTCTTCGCGTGTTCACTACGGACGGCTCACCCTCCTCCGCCCCCAGGTCCACGCCGCGCTCAGCATGTACGCCTCGATTCTTTCGCCAAAGTCGTCGGTCAAGCACACGCTGTCGTCGACGACAACGAAGGCCTATCTGCACAACATCATGCGGTCTGGGTACCGCGGCCCGAATGCGACGGCGAGCGACAAGTTCGAAGACGGCGGCGCGCTGGTCCAGCTCAACAACGGGCTCATCTTTGAGGAGGGCGACGGCGCCTTTATCAGCGTCGATGCGTCGGCTGCGCAGGCGGATGGCGCGCGGGAGATCGAGATCAAGAACGTCGGCGAGCGCGACGCCGAGTTCTTGCTCTTCGAGATGAGCGACTGAGGACGCTGCAACTTTCCAGCCTTTCCTTTATTTGCCCTTCTCGCTTTGTTGCTCATACTAGCTGTACTCCTCGCTTGCCCACCCTGCAAGTCTGTTTGAACTCGCCTTCCGAAGAGCAGCAGAAAGACGAAAGCATCGACTTTACCAGTCGAGCAGTGCGGGGACCACCATCTCGCCTTCTACCATGCACCTCGACTGTGCAGTAGCCATCGTCGCCCGAGAATGAGGGCAAGGCTGAGACAAATATCGTCCCGATGGGCGAGACTTGCGCATGCGAGCGTCCGCCTCTTCCCCATCCTCGCACCCACCTCGCGCACAGAAACGAACAGCTCCATGGCAGATCCAGCGAGCACCACTCCGCCAGAAGACCCGGGCCAGCGGTGGGAGCAGATCCGCCAGCGTTGGCTCGCACCGCCCCCGCCTGACCCAGCCAGCGCCTCGGACGACGCCGCCCCGCCTCTGAGCAAGCGCGCGCGGGACCCAGTGTTCCAGCAGCGGATCGCGACGCTCGGGCAGATGCTCCGCGAGGCCAACGAGGCGGCGACGGCGGGGCCTTCGTCCGCTGCGACGGGCCGTCCGCGCGCAGGGAGCCACCCGCCGCTGCCTGCGGGCGTGGCGAGCGTGCTCTCGATCCCCGTACAGGCGCATCTGGGCGTCGCGGGGGACGAGGGCGGGTCGGGCGCGGGCAGCAGCGGGAGCAAGGGCAAGGGGAGGGCTCCGTCGCCGCTCCCCGACGGCGACGACGACGACGTGCCCGACGGAGGGATGGCCATCCGCGACGCGGGCGCTGCGGGGCACGACAGCCCGGCGCACGAGCTCAAGAAGGTGTCCGAGGTGCGTGCTTTCGCTCACTAGTCTCGCAGGCTGCGGCTGTGGCTCACGCTTCAACGCGGCGTGCAGGGCATCTTTCTCGCCTTCAAGCAGGGCCGCGTGCTCAAAGAGCCGCTACCGTTGTCCCTCGTCGTGCGTGCCGTCTCGCGCGGGGACGAGACGGCGTGCTGACAGTCCGCTCTGCAGACGTCGCTCCTCTTCCGAAGCTGGTTCCTCGACGGCACGATTCCTCCCAATTACGTTCCCGAACCCGAACCTCCTCGAGCTTTGCCGCGACATCTCATGCCCGAGACCTCGTCAGCGACGTCGTCGGCAGCCGCTTCGCCGCTGCTGCCCCCGCCAGGCCCGCAGCGCACGCCTTCCATTCTCGCGGCGCTGTCGGAGCACAGCTCGAACGCCGTCACGCCCCTGCCGACTTCGTCCTCTTCGTCAGACCCGAGCGGGCTTCCCGCGACGCCGCCTGCGCCTCCAGCCGCCGCCGCCGCGGGCGAGGGCGAGGGCGCCGTGCCGCCGACGACGGTGACGGCGCCGTCGCCGTCCAAGCCCGGGGTGCACCCGCTGCAGGCGAACGCGACGCTCGAGGGCATGGGCCCCGTCTCTTCCGAGAGCGGGAAACTCAAGCTCGACGTGCTGCGCGGGAGCCGGTGGCGGACCGAGAAGGAGATTGCGAGCGGGAGCGATGTCATCTGAGCGCGGGGGGGGAGAGGGGTTACACGGCGGCTCGAGTTTTGTCATTGCGTCGAGGTGGAGGTGTACAGATGCTGGTGAGGTGAGAGAGGGTATACAGCGGGAGGGGGAGCGGGTATCTAGTGCACACAGAGGCGGTTACCGTGCTGGAGGAGCAACCTGTACCCCGAGCATTTGTGTTTCGTCAGTCTCCCTTCTTATTCTATCCCTCGCATCGTTCCTATTCCCCACACACTGCATCACAGTCGTTCTGCTCGTCTTTGTGTGCGCGAGGGAGAGGGACTCACGAGGACGACACCGTCGCCGCGCACGAAGAGCATGTCCGAGTTGCGCTTGACCGTCTGCGCGTGTGAGTCTCGGGGTCAGCACAAGGTCTGCGGCACAGCAGCAAGGGCGCTGGCACTCACACGGACGACCTGCTGTCCGGTTGCCTCGTCGGCGTCGACGACGTAGATGGTCTCCTCGACCTCGCTGAGGACCATGTTCATGTGGCCGTCGTACGCCTGCACGAGTCGGTGCTCTCGTCAGCGCCCGCCCTGCGAAACGGGGGCAGGGAGAGTACGGACATGGAGGACGCCCCTCAGCTCGCGGTCTCCGCGCAGCTTGACAAAGACGCGCTCCGAGAGAGAGACGCGGATGAGGTCGAAAGGCTCGGCGATCTGGTTCGCGGCCATCCTCTGCGCGGCTCGGGGTTGGGCGACGAGAGCGGAGACGGTCGAGGCAAGCGAGAGCGGCGAGGAGGACGAGGGCTCGCTGCAACCCCCGCACCCGCGCGCCGTCTGTGCAGGGCCAGAGCGCGTGCGAGAGCGTGTGAACAGCAGCGCACACCCAGCGCACCCACCCTCGCCTTGCTCCCGCGTGCTCTCGTGCTCTCCGTCGTGTATCACCGGCCGAGCCATCTCTTGCCGCCTATTCACACCGTAGTGCGGTAGAAGCAGCTCCAGGGCCGAACTAGGTGCGCTGCGACCCCTTCCAGAAAGCGCCCGCCCGCCATCAGCTGACGTCGCGATGCTGCAGCTCCCCTCATCTCGACCGTCCCCTCTCCCCTTCCCTCTCCGCCGCTCGACCGGTGCTGCAGTACAGCACGATGGGCAAGTACTACTGCGACTACTGCGACGTGCGCCACTTCATCTCTCATCTGCTGCCGGTCACTCCGCTCACCTTGCTCGTCCGCAGGTCTTCCTCACGCACGACAGTGCTTCCGGTGGGTTCGGCGCTCTCCTCTGTCATGGACATTGTTGACGAGAGTCATTTCCGTACGCAGTGCGACGAGCGCACAATTCGGGCCGGAATCACCTGTCCAATGTCCGCGACTACTATGCCAGTACGCGTCGTTTGCCGGCACTTTGCACCATGGCTCAGGCTCACCTGCCCTTTCTTGCCGCAGACCTCGGCAGTGACCGTGCACAAGCGTTGATCGACGAGATCTGCCGGAAGTACGAGCACGGCGGCGGAGGCCAGGCGCGTATCCTCCAGATGGGCCCGGGTGGTCTCCCCTCGTCCATGGGCAACCTCGCGTTCGTCGCTCCGGGCGGTGGCGCCCCTCCCAGTGCGTTCCTCCCTCCCTCTCTCTCTGCCCCCACCCCGTCTCGCTGGCCACTCACGCGACTCTCTCACGCGCACAGTGCGCTTCGCCGGCCCGCCGATGGGCGGCCTCCCCGGCTCTCCCGCGCCCGGAATGGGCATGGGCGGCCCCCCTCCCCCGATGGGCTTCCCGCCCGGTCCTGGTGGCGGCACGCCCGGAGGAGGACCGCCGCCGATTCGCTTCGGAGCGGGCGGTCCGCCGCCTCCCCAGCCCAACTTTGGTGGCCCGCCTGGAGGTGCCGGTGCGTCCCTGTTCCCGCGCTGTTTCCGGTCGTCGGACCTGTCCCGCATTCGCTGACTCTGATGCCCGGTTGCGCAACGTAGGCATGCCCCCTCCGCCAGGCTTCGGCGGTGCCCCTCCTCCCGGTGAGTCCTCACAAATGCTCCACACCGAGCGGAAGCCTCCCAGCTCCTGCTCGATTGCTCTGGGCAGGTGATCTCACACTCTTTGCTCGCACAGGCTTCCGCCCGCCTCCCGGCGGCATGCCCCCGCCCGGGTTTTTCCCTCCCGGCGCCCCTGGCGCGACGGCGTCTGCGCCGCCAGCGCCCGCACCCGGCCCGGACGCACCGCCTGCAGCAGGCGGCGGCGGCGGCGGCGGCGGCGGGAAGCTGATCAACGGGTTGAACCCCGAACGGGCGAGGATGCTCGGCATGATCTGAGCGGACGACAAGGAGTGTGGATCGTGAGTCTGTGGGGTTTGGGAGGGGCAGGAGGCGCAAAAGGGGCTTTGTACGATGCTGCGTGCGGGTGAGGGGGAGCGAGGAGCGTATTGTCCCGGTGTCTCTGTGGCTGCGCCCTGTTGTGCGCGGCCTTGTAATCTTTCCCTCAACTGTCTGCACTCTCCCGGTGCTTCAGCGTGGCTGGAAAGCTACACAGCGAAGAGTGACCCGAGTCGACCCGACTCGCATGCAGGTCTCGCTCCTTCCAGCGTCATGACGACGACGACGCAGCTCTCGCTCGAGCCGGTGCGGCCCGTTGCGGGTGACGGGCTCGACTCTGACCTGTTTGCGCGCCCTGCACGGCTGCACGACGTCGTCCTCGAGGACGGGCGCGAGGTGTTCACGCGGTGCGGACTCGCTCCTCGCGCTCTCCTCGCACCAGGGGCAAGCTGACAGGGCTCGCTTGAGCAGCGAGGACCCGAAGAAGAGCCTCGCGGAGCGGCTGCAGCGCGTGTGGGCCGAGCGGGGCGACTTCTCGCTCCTCACCGCCGACAGCATCCGCAATCCCGACAGCGATGACACAACCAAGCAGGACGGCGAGGATGCGGACGAGGATGCGAGGCCTTCGGTCGACGACATGCGCGCGCTGCAGGAGACCATGATCCACAGCCTCGCGTGCGCTTTCACCGCTCTTCTCGCCGTGACCCAACTTGCGAGGCTCACTCTTCATCGCGACCGCACAGGCTTGCTCGTGGAGAGCTCACGACGGCACTCGACTTGCTCTCGGTCCTGTCCCCGCCGCGCGACCCGCCCGACGTCGACGTCAACGCCATCCCTCTCCCTCAGCAGACCCTTACCTTTGTCCCCACCGCACCTCCTCCCAATGCTTCGTCCGACCCATCCGCCAACCCACTCGCAGCGCTCCCGCTCGCGTCCACTCTCTCGGCGCTTAAGTCCTCTGCAAACGCCTTCTTCCGCGCGTCCGAAGAGCTTATCCCGCTCGACGAAGCCGAACTTGCCGCCGCCGCGGCCGCTCAGTCCAACCCGACCTCCTCACCCTCGAAGCCCCGTCCGCGCACGCGCGCGCCCGACCCGTGGCCGACGATTCTGCGGCTGCACGCCTCGTCGGCGCGCACGCTCGTCCCGCTCGGCGCGGGCAAGGGCGCGTCGCTGAGCGGCAAGGGCGAGGCGCGCCTCGCGCGCGAGGTCGGCGTCTTCTTCGGCGCGCACGAGGCCCGGCCCGAGTTTCGCCGCGCGGCGGTCGCGAGGGTCGGGGAGCTGCTTGGCGAGGGCGTCGAGAGGCGGATGGGGCGCAAGCTCGTGGTGCAATTCGAGGCGGGAGAGACGAGGGAGAGCGTCGTGTGGGGACCGGAGGCGGTCAGGGACGGAGCGGGAGAAGAGGAGAAGGTCGAGGCGGTGCTGCAGGCGCGGGCCAAGTCGGCCTTTGCGGAAGAGCTGTTTGCTCAGGTGCGTGCACGTCCTTCCACCTCGTCCTGGCGTCCCAGCTTACATTCCTTTCTCCCGTAGCTCACGCGCGAGGCGCGTGCCGATGGATCGCTGCAAGCGGAACTGCAGCTGGGCAGTCGGACAGAAGGCGATACAATCCACATGACGGGGCGAGGATGGACTTTGCGCCTGACCATGGTGCGTCACTGCAGCCTTGCCTTCTTCAATCAGTGCTCTTGACCTTGTTGGTCCCGGCAGACTACTGCATCACCCGCGGTCTCTGCAACCGCCCGCACCGCCGGACCCGTCGCCGCTATCCTGCGCCTACTCTTTGTCCAGGAGTACGCCATAAGACGCAGCTCAGCCAAGTCGGACAAGTCCATCTTGGCGACCGTGTCCGCCTACTTGAGCTACTCGCGTCGACTCTCGTCGCTTAGTGCCCTGCTCGACCGTCTGCGAGCTCACGTCGAGGAGCAGGGCGTAGCGGCGACGGTCGAACACGGTCGTGAAGAGCGTGAAGAGGCAGACGAGCTGCTGAAAGTGTTGGAAGGCGGTAGTGTGCTCGGCGGACGGGCAACACTTAGGGTGGGCAAAAGGTGGGTGACCTCGCTTCTTTGCCCAGCCAGACGCGGGTGACCCTTACATTGCCGCGATTGCAGCCGCGTTTACAACATCCTCCACACCTACCCTCTCCCGTCGTCCTCGCCCTCGCCCGCCGCCGCCATCTTCGGCGCGCCGCAACCGACCCTCACGCTCCGGATGCCCGGCAAGGCGCCCGTCGCGGTCCCCTCGCTCGTTCAGCTCGAGACGTTCTTGAGCGAGCAGGTCATGGTTGCGTGTCGGGCTGAGCGCGCGCAGCGGGAGAATGGGGTCAACGGCGGGCACGAGGACGAGCGTGAGCAGTAGCGGCGAAACGAGCGGTCTCTTCGCTACCCCGGTCGTTCAGCTGCGAGAGGGATTGATCGCAGTCATTGCACGACACGTTCAACGGTACACAAGACTGCACAGATGCTTCGTCTCGCGCTATTCCGCACGCGGTCTGTTTGCCTCGCGCTCAGGCTCCTCCTCGTCCTCGCGCGTCCTCTTGGGCCGCGAACCCTCCGCGACCGGCTGGTTCTGCGTGCGGTGGGGGCGCCTCAACATTTCTTCGCGCATAGCGCTGAACACTCCAAGCAGTGATTCCGCCGGCGCAGGCCTGTACGCCGGAGGAGGGGTGGCCGCGCGCTGCGGCGGCTCGTCGTTCTGGCGGCGCCTGTCGCCCGGCTCCTCGCGCTCTGCAGCTTGTACCTCCGGCTCCTCCTCCGCCTCCATATGCTCGCGCTCCGCCTCCATCATCTGATTGAGCATGCTCTCGCCGCGCCTGCTTATGATCGACACCATCTTGCCCTTCGTCTCGTCCGCGTTCGTCCATAACTCGTGCCGCGCCGCCCTCCCGCCAGAGTAGTTGACCGTGTAGCTGCTCTCGAGTCGGGTGTACTGGCTCTGCTGCGCCTGGCGGCGTCGGCTGGCTCGTCCGAGTGTCATCGAGTGATAGTGCTCGCGCAGCAGGGCCATGCGCAGGGTGCTGTCGGCTTCGGGAGGGTTGCCACGAGGTCCAGCTTGCTGTGCGCGAGGCGCTTCGCCGGAGGGACCAGCCTGGGCGTGCATGGTGAAGACGGGTCGGGCGAAGTCTGCGTTCGGACCGGGCCAGGTCAAGGTCTGTGCGACGAAACGACGGAGGTCGAGGTGCGCCTACCTGGGGGAGGGTCTGTAAGGACTTGAGTAGTGCGCTAGGGCTGAACGACGCGCCCGGTGGTGCTGCTGAACGGGGAGTAGGGAGGTGTAGAAGGAAGAGAGGGACCTGGAGTCTGTACTCGCGGAAAACGGGTCAGGCGACGGCTTGCCGGTCCGGTGCGCAGCTCACTTGGAGCTGCTGATGTAGCGAAGAAAAGCTTTCCAGAGTGCAAGAGGGCCCGGAAGGGAGGGCAGAGGCTCGGGGAGTCTTGCGAGTCCTGGGTGGAACTGCAAGACACGCTCATCTCGCTGCACCGCGGGTCGCGCTTTCCGACGGATGCAGGGGCTCGCTCGCGCCATGCTCTTTTCCTTTACACACGACTGCTGCTGCTGCCGGCGACGAGGAGGACAGTAGGTGCAAGCTTCCGTCGACCTTCTCAAGGTCCACCTTTCGCGGCTGCAAGACAGGTTCTCCACTTGATTCTCTTTGTGAGAGACCCTCTGTGCTTGTCGCTTGCTCGCAGTATGCCCATGGCACCGTCTGCAATCGCTGTAGGGACTTCCGCACGGCCATTCGCTGGCAGTTCCTTCCGTGTTGCTTCTCGTTGCCTCTGTATCCGTCTTCAGCTGAGCTCGCACACCCGCCAAGGGTGCATGCTGGAGCCATCCGGCCTGCCGATGCTGCGTTCGTCATTGGGCGATGAGGCCTTTCGTATGAGACTGACTTCCGCGAAAGCGTCTGCTTTGCTCGGGTCGCCATCCTTTTCTTTCTCTCTGGCCGACGAGGCACTATTGCTACGACAGCCGTCCAGGGTCAGACTCTGCACGCCGTCCCAGTCAACGACGCTGCCCAGCATGACTTCCCAATCTTCCTCCTCGTTCTCGTTCACCCATTTCTTCACCTCGACTTCGGCCTCGTCTCCTACATCGCCTCTCCGTCGCAGCCGGCGCGAGCGCAAGCTTTCGCCGAAGCTTCTGGAGCATCCAGATGTCCCGTTCACGCCTCCTCCTACGCCTTTCCGCAAGCGGGCGCGCGAGACGAAGAGCGAGTCTGAGGATGGTTCGGCGGCGCCTGTCCACGCCGATTCGCGAGCTAGGAGTGCCTGCGCCCAGCCGAAGTACGCTTGTGTACAGTCCAGTCCCAGTCAGATGGCGCTCTCGCTCAGGTCCACTTGCCGCAGCGGCTCGTCCGCTCAATCGACCCCTCATCCAAGCAAGCGAGTCCGGCGCGACATCCGAGCGTGCGTGACTACTCCGGAGCATCTCACGGCCAGAGCTCACCTGACGGACCGCTTGCAGTACCACTGAGGCTACCAGTGCGACCGGAATCACGAGGAAGGCCAGTTCGCCTGCGACGAGTCGCGAGACGGGCGGGTCCGTCTCAGACGTCTTCCTCTGCCTCTTGGAACTGCTTTGCTGAATTTGTGCAGCCGCGTTTGCGGCGTCGGCTGCGAAACTGGCTGGCACTCGCCATCAAGCCCTTCGAGGTCTCCAAGCGGATTGATTATCGTCGCTAAGGCCGCCGTCGCCAAGTTCACCGGCTTCTCCGCCTCTTCGACGGTCGAAGGTGAAGTGTTCAGCGCCAAGCGGCGGCACCAGGCCGCAGAGTGTTCGTCTCTAAACCTTCTGGCCGAGATCTGCCAGAACCAACTCGCGACGGCGGCTGCACCGACGCGTCGAACGTCTATGCTCACCTCCGCACTCGACGTCTTGGCCGACTGTGCCGTCATTCAATCCGTCATCGACCCGTCGAGAGCTCACGATCCAGAAAAAATATCAACGTCGTGCAAGCCGCATTTCCTCCTCGACGCCTCCATCGTGGGCGTCCGCTCCGGTTCACCATCTCCAACTGCTCCGCTCTCTGGCAGTCTCGTCGAGCCAGCAGGATGGCGCTCGGACGGATATGGGCTCGCCGTCCGAGACGAGCGGCCTCCACCTCTCTCGGACGGCACGGGCGTTGCCTTCGTCTCGGCGCACGCCTTCCAGGCGACCGCACGCTTTGCCGAGACTTTCCCTGCGGTCAGCGGACTTGCGGCATGGTGCAGTCTTGTGTAGACTAGAGGGCTTTAATCTGTCGCAGTCCTTCAACAGTAGTGGTCTTGCGCTCTTCGTCGCGCTCAGATCTGATCTTGTCCTGATCCGAAGTGCTCCGTCAGTGTGCGCTCTGCCTCCTGGACTCGTCCTGCACTGTACCGCTCTCTGAGACACGCTCAACGTAAGTCGCAGTACAGATGTGAGAATGACATCGAGAGAAGAGAGCATGTACAGAGCCACCTGAATCCACACACCCTCCCCTTCACGAAGTGGCTGGTCGCAGGGCGCGCAACCGCTGCGCGAGTGCCTCCTCGGCCTCCTCGGACACGGCCTGTTTGGGCGTCTCGAGCTGCGGGACCTGTTCGGTCGTGCGGCCCTGCAGCTCGTGCTGCACCTCGAGGCCGGCCTCGTCGGCGACCTGCGACATGAGGAGGTCGATCTGGTCCGACGGCGCCGCGACGGCAGAGTCGGACGCCAGCGTCCCTTCGAGATAGCCCGTCTGGACGTCCATGTCTTCGAACTGCGACTCGAACTTGTCCATGACGGCCGAGATCTGTGGGAGGAGCGGACACTCGTGTGAGACTCGGAGGCTTGAGCCGTAGCACTGCGCTCGACCCGGGAAGCCGAGGGAGAGGGAACAGTGCGGAGCGAGCTGGCAGCGACGTACCCGCTCGAGATTCATGTCCTGCATCGCGCGGTCCATGTTCTTGACAACAGCCGTCATGCTCCCCGTGAGCTGCAAGCGTGCCCGAATCAGCCCTTGTAGCTCCTTGTCCAGACAGGACGAAGAAAGCCCCACCTGTCGCATGGTGACGGCCGTCTCCACGCGGCTGGCGACGGCATCGATGCGGGACGAGAGGCGGAGGAGGTTGAGGCTCTCGTTCTTCTTGCGAATCGCGTTCGAGGCGTATATCCGCGCGCCCTCGGTGTTGCCCTGCTGGAGCGCCTGTGTCGCTTGGCCGAGGTTATCAATCGAGGACAAGACTCGGTGGAGGGGGAGGCGAGAGGGACACGTACCTTCTTGAGCTTTGCCTTCTCTGTCCCCTCGTCCTTTGTTGCCTTCTTGGACTGCTTCTGGAGCTGCTTGGCGGTGAACTGCGCGCGGGAAGGGCGGGGTGAGCGAGCCGAGTGGGGAGGAGGTGACGAGGGAGCGAAGTCACCTTGAGCTGGAAGAGCGAGTCTGCAAAGAGCGAGTCAGCCGAGTCCATGGTCTCACAAGATGATGCACGCACTCTGCAGACCGCTCGACATTGCAGCTGCGTGGTAGGACGAGCGAGAGCCGAGACGAGGAGGAGTTCGAGGTGGTCGGTATCGGTGAGCGGGAATCGAGGGTTCGAGAGGACGACTGCGTGTTGGCTGTGTTCGTGCGGACTGTTCTGGCTTGCTCGGGGCGAGTGCAGCGGGGACGAGGCGAGGCGAGGCGAGGCGATGCAAACGGTTCAGGAGAGGCGCGGGGGCCGAGTGAGGACGAGCGTCTCGCAAACTCGGACTTGGTTCTTCTCCAGGACCACCCTCACCCCGTTCGGTGCGTACAGCCCCGCAGAGCTCACCACACCGGCCACACTGCCTCTTCCGAGCAGCGCCACCCGCCCCCATCGCCGCGTTACACAAAGGCTGACCCTCGCGCTCCTCTCTTTTCCCCAGACCCCCCCCCGTTTCACAATGTGCGTGTCGTGTCGTGTCTGCGCACTACCAGTGCACATGTTGCGACTCATCGGCGCCGCATCCACCGTGTCCCGCGTCTTGTGCGCTCCCGCTCACCTCCTCGTCCGCCTCCTCCTCGTACAGGGCGTCGAAGCTCAGCGTCAGCAGCGTGCGCAACTCGATTGCTCAGATCCTTGAGCAGTCGAGCGGCGAGAACAAGCGCAACTTTGTTGAGAGTTCGGCTTATTCCCTTCAGAATCGCCTTTTGAAGGTATCCCTGCGTCCCCGAGGCTGACCAGCGTCGCGCCTACAGCCATCGAGCTCCAGATCGGCCTCAAGAACTACGACCCGCAGCGCGACAAGCGTTTCTCGGGCACGATCAAGTGAGGCAGCGTTGTCCGAGCTGTGGAACATGCACGAGTGGATGGGAGGGAAGGCTGCGTCCGGCGCTTTTGCGAGTCGCTTCGGCAGGCCGAGACGGCGCGGGAGATGCTTCGGCAGGCTCAGACGGCGCAGGAGATGAGGAGGCGGAAGACGGAGCACCTCAGGTGGCGGCAAGAGACGCGTACTGACCCGGCTTCGTTCCCGCGCAGGCTCCCTCACATCCCCCGCCCGCGCATGTCGATCTGCATTCTCGCCGATGCCGCCGACATTGACCGTGCCAAGCTCATCGAGCTCGAGTACATGTCGGTTGACGACCTCAAGAAGCTCAACAAGAACAAGAAGCTCGTCAAGAAGGTGCGTCGCGCGAAAGTTACTTGCAGGCAGCCGTCAGGCTGCCGCATTCGTACCCAGTCGCTCACCGCATCTCTGCGCGCACACACAGCTCGCCAAGAAGTACGACGCCTTCCTCGCGTCGGAGGCCCTCATCAAGCAGATCCCCCGTCTCCTCGGTCCGGGTCTCTCGAAGGCCGGCAAGTTCGTGCGTTGCATCCCTCTCCGAAGCGTCAGCCGAGACAGCGACTGACACGCTGCTCTAAAGCCCACCCCCATCTCGCACAACGAGGACCTTGGCAACAAGGTCGCCGAGGTTCGCTCGGTACGTCGCATTCCGCACTTTCGATCTTGCGGTCCTCCGCTAATGCACTCCTTCCTTCCTTCTCCCTCAACAGACGATCAAGTTCCAGGTACGCTTGCCGTGTCTACCTTGTGATGGCCCAGTGCGCTGACTGCTGCCTGCCCCGCCACAGCTCAAGAAGGTTCTCTGCCTCGGTGTCGCCGTCGGCCACGTCGAGATGGACCAGGAGGAGATCCTCGCCAACACCATGCTTTCGATCAACTTCCTCATCTCGCTCCTCAAGAAGCACTGGCAGAACATCAAGTCGCTCAACCTCAAGAGCTCGATGGGCAAGGTGCGTTCTCGCGTGTCCCTCCAGGCTCGTGATGAGCATTGCTGACTGTGCCTCGTGCCTCGACAGCCCCAGCGCCTCTTCTAAGCGCGCATCGCCTTGTGCTGGCTCTTCGGAGCCGGTCTAGGTCGATTCGTGCGGAGCGACGGTTGTCAAGATGGAGAGGTCCCCCCGCGGTCCGACAAGTTTCAAGTTCTCGCCGACGATCATGTACCACAACGCGCACGCTGCCGTCACCAACGACTAGCACTTTTGTTTGGCTAGTTGACTTGGGAGCTGATCCGAACGAGGAGTGAAATTGCCCACGGTGGTTTCTCCTTCCTCTCCTTCCTGTCCGTTGCGTCTTGGGTCCGCTTGCGAGAGAGGCTGTCGTCGCTCGAAGCACTGTCAGAAGCGGCATGAGACTCGGACGAGGCGAGCGCGAGGTCGGCTCGGTGGGCGAGGTGGGGCGTCAGCCAGGCCACACGTCTCTCTCCGCAGACACAGCTTTCTTCGCCCTGTACACTCGTGTGTGTCGTGCGATACATTGTACAGGCCGACATGAGGTGCGTAGCGCCCGAAGGATGACGCTCGTCGCCTCTTTTGCTGGTCCTGACGATGGAGGCGGTGCTGACCTTTTGCGACGGGCAGCGGAACCACCGACGAGTACCTGAGCCAGTCGGCCATGCTCAGGTACATTGGAGAACGCTGTCTGGGCGCTCGCAGGTCTGCAGGATCGCAAGCTGACCTGGTGCTTCTCCTCGTCTCGTTGCGATCGACTTTCCGACTCCTCCCTGTTGCCGTAACTTCCTCTTTCGCCCTCGTCTTTTTCTTTCCCTTGGGAACACGCCAGCTTCGGCCCGATCAACGCCATCCACCAGGTTTGTTCTCGTTCTTCGGCTTTGAGCACCTGCTTCCGCTTTCGCTGATGTCCCGCTCGACTTGCCTTGCCTCGCTCACAGCACCTCTCCGGCCTGCATTGCTACGCCAACGACCGCACGTCAGTCGTGGCCGCGCACCACTTCTGCAGCTGCGTCGACCACGACGGCACCGAGCCGAAACTGCGACAGTGCATCATTTACGACAGCGACAAGCCCGACGCGCGGCTCATTGGAGTCGAGTATGTCGCGAGCGAGGACGTGCGTCGTTCGGGTGGCGTCTGGTCGGGGTACAGCCGCTGACATGGGTCGCATGTGCAGCTCTTCAAGTCTCTTCCGCCAGAGGAAAAGAAGTACTGGCACTCGCGTGCGTTGCGCCTCAGCTTGACGGTGCACTGTGCTACACGCCTGACAATGGAGTGTGCACAGACAAGTACGAGGTCGAGTCGGGCCAGCTTGTGCTCAAGAGCAAGAACTGGGTCCCGCTCGCAGCCGAGGACCTCGCCGAGAAGCCGACCATGGCGCAGCTGCAGCGGACGTACGGCAAGACGATTCACACGTGGGCAATCGACGAGAACCCAAACGTCCCGCTCGGCCCGCCGCGCCTCATGATGTCGTTCACGGCCGACGACCAGGTCGACCCGTCCGTCCTCGAGGCGCGCGACCGGGTCGAAGGGACGTCGGCGCAGCGCAAGAAGGAGCTGCGCGCAGGCTACCTCGACACGAGCTACGTGCCGGCCGAGGGGTGCGACCAGTGGATGCACGGCGGGAAGGGCGTCGAGTTCGAGGTCAAGGAGGTCGACATTACGCAGCCCAAAGAGGGTGGGAAGGCTCTCGCGACCTGGAAGGGGAAGCAGTCGTTCGAGGAGGTACTTGAAGGGAGGGGCAGGCAGCCGCTACACTGAGGCAGGCGTGTTGCGCAGCAAGACGTCGAGAAGGCCGCATGTGCAACTCGATACATTACGTTCCGAATACGTTCTTGAGGCGCACGGGGTTCATTTTGCATCATGTGCAGCAGTGACTTTGCGCAAGGCCGTGAACGCGAGAAGTGGTCGAATTGATTTTCTCACTTCGCGTCGAGAGACAGGCGCATCTCGCGTTTGGCTCCTCTTCCCGCTGTCCGCGCGCAGAAGGCGTCAGAGTACACCTACTGTAGCGCCTTGAGCGTCCGCCCGCCTCGCTTAGTCCTCCGTGCCCTGTGCGGCGCCCGCCCCTCGTCGCTTCGATTCTCATCAGTTCTGGCGACCGACGCGGCGGCAGCGCCTCGGGGCGAGCTAGGAGCGTCTGAGGCAGTGCAAACTGTTGAGTTTTAATACTAGCACTCTGCTCAGCCCGCAAGATGGCGTCGTCGAGCGTTGCCGTCGTCGCATCTCGTCCCGAGCCCGCAGATCATGTGGGGCTCGGCGCCTCGTCCTCGTCTGCGCAGGCCAGGAGCGCACAGAGTCGCTCGGTCGGTCTGAGCAACCTTCGTAGCAGCGCCGTCTGCGCGGCCACCGCCGGCTCCGTCTCGCCCGACTCGCTTCATGCGGCTCTCGGCAGCCTGCAGACGGCACGTCTCCATCGCGCCCATTCGCCGCCTTCGAATAGTGACGACAGCTCGCGGACTGGCAAGCCAGCCGCTCACGCCACGTCGGGTACAGTGACAAGCCCAGCGCCGCCCGTCCAGGCGAGCGTCTCGCTTCCCTCCCGCAATTATGGGTCCCTTCCGCCTGCCTCGACAGTATACTCCGCGTCCAGCCGCCGTCCGAACGGCATCGAAGAGGCTACATCTATTGATACGGCTCGCCCTCGCTTCCGCCGCCGCTTCTCCCGTTCGCTCACCTCGCTCGGCGTCTCGCTCTCGCCTAACCGCGTCCATCGCGATGAAGCCGCCGGCAACTTGAGCCCAGGAAGCGACAAGAAGCTTGCCAAATGGCGCGCGAAAGGCAAGGCCAAGCTGCTCCAGGCCTTCACGACGCCCGAGTCTCCGCCTGCCTCGCCGACTTCCGCGGTCGGCACGCCTCTTCAGCCCTTCGCGTCGATGTCGGCCCGCCTCCGGTCGCAGTCGGCTCCCATTCTCACCACCATAGGGACGCGCCGTCAACCCTCGAGCACTGTGCCTGGCGAAAACACCCCTCTTCCGCAAATCGAGGTCCTCGCCGACACCGCGTCCTCGTATCAAGGCGGGACGGCCTTGTGCCGGTCGCCGACCACGACATCTTCCGTCCCCGAGACGTGCCCGTCGTCACCTATCGATTCGGCTGGCGCCTTCGCTGTCCCTTCCGCCGACTTCGCGTTGCAGTTGTCGCCGAATCCGTTCGCCGCCTCGGTCGCTGCAGTCGTCCCTTCGCCCCCTCGACCGCCCGACTACTTCAAAGTTCTCCCGCGCGAGCTCCAGCTGCTCGTCTTCCGCGCCGTCGTCGAGACGAGCGAGCACGCGTGGGCGAAGACGATCGCGGAAGGGACCTGGGTGGGTGCGAAGGCACGGGCACGATGGGGCGACGGCCGCGCGAGGGGTCCGAGGGAGCTGACAAAGCTCGGAAGGGTGCGTGTGCTCTGCTTGCCGATCACAGCATCGACTTGCGGCTCACCTTCGCAAGGACAGGTCTGCAAGCTGTGGCGATCTCTTTCGCTCGACGGTCAGCTCTGGCCAACGGCGCCCGCCACGTCGCTCCTCGGCAACGGAGACACCATCTCGGCGCAGGGTCTGCTGGACCTCTTTCACCATGCGGGTCCGTTCGTCCGCACGCTCGACCTGCGCGGCTTGGGCGTCACGGCGAATGGGCGGCTTCTCGAGTCGGCTGCGCAATCGCTTAAGGGGCCGGGATACGTCACGCAGCTCACCAAGATCGACTTGTCCGGTGCGTGGATGATCACCCACAATGATTGCATAGTCCCTCGTTGACATTCGCCTGCCTGGCAGGCTGCACCTCCGTCACGACCTCGTCCCTCTCAACCCTCATTGCCCTCTCGCCCGGCTTGCGTGACCTCAACGTGCGTGGCCTGCCCGCCGTGCACGCGTACCACCTCGCCTCGCTCGGGACGTTCTGCTCGCGGCTCGCTAAAGTCGACGTTTCGCGCTGCCCGAATCTCTCGGCGCACGGCTTGCTGCACCTTCCGTACCCGCCGCCGAAGAGTCGTCTGTCCAACTCGGACGAGACGGTTCAGCTCGGCGGCCTTCGATCGATCAAGGCGGCGGGCCTCATCGCTATGGACGCCGACGTTTTCGCACGAATCCTGCACCGACATCCTGGCCTCGAGACGCTCGACGTGAGCTACAGTGCCGACATCGCGGACCACGCTCTGAAGAAGGCCGTTACGCCGCCGGAGTCGCCGAACCCCTCGTCGAGACCCTTATCGTCCGTGCCTAATGAGGCTGGATCGCCCGCAGCAGAATCGAAGCGCATCTTCCCGGCTCTGCGTCATCTGAACCTTTCTTCCTGCCGCCTCTTGACCTCGAGTGGGCTCGCACACCTCGCCGGCGCCTTGCCCAACCTCGAGATCCTCGAGCTCTCGTGTGTCGGCTGGCACTTTGGCACGGACGGCCTCGCGCGCTTGCTGCTCTCGGTGCCCAAGCTGCGCAAGCTCGACCTCGAAGACGCAGCGCAGACCACCGACGACGCGCTCTTCGCCCTCGTACCATCTGCTTCGACCGGCGCGCCCAATCTCGAGCACCTCGTCATTTCGTCCTGCAAGACCTTCACGGACGCGGCGATCGCGGCGGTAGTGCACGGTTGCACTAAGCTGCGCGTGCTCGAAGCGGACGGCACGGCCATCTCGGACGCGACGGCCAAGGCGTTCGTCTCGCTCGCGCGCAAGCGACGCACCGCCGCACTTGCAGCTGCCGAGCGGGAGCACGCGCGCGACCCGCTCTTCCCGGCACGCGTGCCTGCCGTCCTCTCGATCCTCGACAACCGTACGACGAGCCGCCGGATCAGCCGCGACCTCGGCTGGAAGGACCTGCGCCCGCGCACGGGGCAGCGCGGCTACTGGACGCGCGCGGTCGAGTTTTATCACGACGACGAGTCGCCCGGGGGCCTGGTCGGGTCGCCCGAGCGCGCCAAGGTGCACGGCGTGCTCGACGAGTGCGATTCGTCGCTCGTCGTCGTACGGTCATTCTACTCGCACCTCGCCGTCGACGCTGCGTACGTCGCACGCGCGGCAAAGGAAGAGAGGGAGGAGAAGGAGCGCGCAAGGGGCGCGGAAGGAGGGGGCAAGGCGCGCGGGCTGTTGCGCTCGCGCGCGATGAGCGATTCAGAGATTCTGCGCCTCGCTCGCGGCGGAATGGATGACGAGGGGACGCGCGGCTGCCTCCTCATGTAAGTCTGCGAGTCATTTGTACGCTACGATGCTGTCACCCTCGCCAGTTGTATTTCTCTTGGCTCGTACCGCCTCTCTGAGTCAGTGTCGTTGTTTCTCCCTGGACTATCTCTCTCTAGTGTCCTTGTCGTTCTTACTACATTGCCATTCGTTTGTACCCTTCCGCCTGTAGCCTCCACTGCCCTTTTTGGAACAATGTCGTGCCTCTCTGCGAGACTTGCTGCTTGCCGTCCCGTGCGAGAGGGGCTGCAAGACGGCGCTGTGCAATCTGGAAAGCCTGTTCAGCAGCGCGTGAGTGAGTCTTCGCTTCATGATGTATGTGGGGAAACTTGCGAGTCGAGCCTACAATGCGACTCACAACTTTTTCCACGGACCATTGTTGATCCCGCAGACTATGAGTTGAATACTGTGTACGACCTACCGCCAGAGGTCACAGGATGCACGAGACGGCCAGGACGATGCGTCGCAAGTTGGCCTTCTCAAGACAATGGGGCCGAGAGACGCAGAGGTGCTTTCATTGCTCGTTGCTCCTGGGCACGAGCTTCCACTGCTAACGAAGCGGGTAACATAGTCAGGTCATCTGGCGGGCGAAGTCGAGCCTTTCAGACGGAATGGAGATGTCCGTGTCACTCGCTTCTCTCGCTCACTGTGCTGTCTTGCTGGGTCCAGTTGCTCGTACTGACAATAACAGAGCTGATCTGACTTGCTTGCATACCCAGAGAGCAGTGTGCGATGCGGTGACTCGGATCTGGCGCGGTCGACTTGAGGCTCTTCGCGGCTCTCGTCTTTTCACTTCCTTCTCCTCACTCGACTCTGCTCGACTCGCTCAGAGTACCTCGCAGAGATACTCGCCCAGCTACCAAGACCGCCAGGAACCGCTCTGTTCACACTCGCTCTCTCCAGTCCTCACGATCGCTCCCTCGCTCCTCACTCCCTTCTTCCTCCCGATCACCGTCGTCAAGGGCTACGCCCGCTTGTGCATGGCAAGCATCAGCCTTGCCATCGAGGCGACCAAGCTCGTCGACGCGGCCCTCACGCCTGTGCGTTCATCCCCTCTGAGCTCCGTTCGCCGTTTCGTCCGAGCATCCTGACTGACCCTCGCGTGATCGGGTGGCTCGTACAGTACATCGTCAAGTCTGACAAGAAGCATCACAAGGCCAGCGTGCAGGCGCATCAGGCCTTCTCCTCGCGCCCAGCCGTCAAGGACGTCTCGCTCGTTCACGTCTCTTCGACCTTCAGCACCTCGTCAGCCTCGTCGACCCACACCATGTATCCGGCTGCGGTCTCGCTTTCCACCACGGTCGCCGCGAAGAGCGTTTCCGAACCCGCTGTCCTGCCGGTCATGGCCTCGCTTGCCACCTCGCCCCTCAACTTCGACTCGAACAACGCCTACGGAATTGCGACGCCGGTGTCGCCCACTCTCAGCCTCCAGTCGAGCTCCTCGACCTCCTCGTCTACTTCCATCCCCTCGAGCAGGAGTAAGGCTGGGCCGCTCGTCTCTTTGTCGCCGTGGAAGGCGCCGCGCCTGCTTCCTTCGTCTGCCTCGCGCACCAAGACCATTGCTCTCGAGCACGCACTCACTGCCGCCGTCGCTGAGGGCCGCTTCATCGACGGCGAGCTTTACTACGCCGCCAAAGAGCACGTCCTCGCCCGCATCGAGGTCGAGGAGCCTCACGAGCGCCGCACCGAAGTCGCACGCACCTTTACGCCGGTGTACCCTGCCGGTTCTTTCGAGGCAGCCGAGGAGCTCAGGGCCCGCAATATCCGCCTAACCGAGCGCATTCACTCGTTACTGGACGACTATCTCGACTCGCGCACCTCGGACCCGACTCGCAAGCCGAAGGAGCAGGCGACGCCTCGCCTCGCTGGCACTGTCGTCGACCACACGGTCTACTCAACCCCGCTCGTAAACTTGTCGTCGATCCGTCGCAGCCTCGGCCGCCAATCGAAGCGGATTGCCAGGCGCCCCGGCTTCCACCTCTCCTCGCCGATCCGCCGTGAGGTGCTCGAGTGGGCTGCTGTCGAGACGGCGCACAACTGCGACAGTATCATCTGCGTCGACTCGAGCATCGACGACGTCGATGCCTCGTTCGACGACAGCGAGATCGACGACAGCGAGATCGACGAGCTTGAGAAGGTCAACGTGAACGAGGAGGGCGTGCAGGCGGTAGACTGGCGCGCTCTCCAGCTCCCGTCGACTCTGGCCATGCTCTTCGAAGCTGTAGAAGACCGGGCGATTCCCGAGCGCCCCTCGTCGCCCATCCCGTGGTGAAGACTCGGACTTGCTGACTGAGGAGGACGACCTGTCGAGCGTGCGTTTTTCCCTTCTCACCCCTTCCTCAGCTCACACTAGTGACTGACTTGCCTCGTCATTCTAACAGGCGGAACTTGTTTCTGCAACGCCCGCGAAACGGGACTGGTGTGCCGAGGCGGACGACGAGGACGACGAAGAGTACTTCCGCAACCCTCCCGTCTTTCCGTCGAGCCCAGCCCAGATCGCTGCCTTCACCTTCGTCACCGACAAGCATCACCCTCTGTCCACTCATAAGATGGCCTCCGCTACGGAGATGCTCGACTGGTCGACCGAGTTGTTCGACAACGACGACGAGTACTTCCGCTGCCCGCCCACGTTTCGCTAGACTCGCACCTCCCTCCCGTCTTACTGTCGTCTGTATCGGATTCTGCATGCTCATAGTTCTGCCGGCATCTCTGTATAGTCTGCGCTCTCCTGTTGTCACGAGTAGTGCCTCTTCCGAGTCTGTATCGACGATTGCAAAGAGACAACGCGTCACAGCAAGACCGCAGCACGAGAGCGAGCGCGTCGCGCAGACGTACGAAAGGACGGGCGACCTGTCACTATGTGTCTCGATGCCACGCCACTCCCCTCAAAGGTTCTCGACCAGCCCATGACGGGTTGACGGTGTATGACACGTACCACTAAGCCCACAGAAGCAGAAACAGACACGAGCACGGGTATAGGAAGGCAGCAATGGGTATGGAGAGGAGGACAAGCTCACTCCGAGTCCGAAATGTAGATGATGCTGTTCGACTTGGACTTCTTCGCGGGCTCGTCCGAGGGCGGCGAAGGTCGCTTCTGCGGGATCGTCGCGCTCGATGCCGCTGGATGCACTGTGGGCGACTTCGTCTGCTTGGCGTCGGAGGTAGGAGGAGGAGCATCGTTTGACGCGGCAGTCGAGCTGGTCGAAGCAGCCGTCGTGGCCGGTGCGATCGAGGCCGTCGCCTTGCCGAACGAGAGCTGCGTCTGCTTGAGCTTCGGTGTGCGACTGCTGCTGCTGGCTGACGACGAATCGGATGCAGCGCCCGAGTCCCGTCGAGCCAAGACGGGTTTGTCGGATGTGCTGGTTGACGGCGGCGACTTGCTCGTCTTGCCCTTGCCGATCGGCGGCGCAGCACTTGAAGCTCGATCCGAGCCCACGTGCCCAGCGCTGCGATCGCTCGCGCCAGGCACAGAAGACGGCGGTTGTGGCAAACCTGCCTGCACCGACGAAGACGGCTTGGACACAACGCCCGTTGAGTCGGATCCGATGTCGCGTGGCGCGAATTGCCCGAGCGACGAAGGGGGCACGGTAAGAACGGACGGGAAAGGGCGCGCCGACGATTCCTTGGGGGCGGCCGCCAGCTGCGGCACGCTCGAGGGCTTGGTCGCAGTCGGGAAGCGCGGCGGAGGAGGCATGGTGGCCGAACGGTTGAGAATGGCCGGGTTGGCGACGAGCGCTTCGTGACGCAGGCTTTTCGCGCGGGCGTCCAGGAGGATTGTTGCCTGGCGGAGGAGCGAAGCTGCACGGGGCGATTATCAGCGCCTGAAGCAGGGGGTAAAGCAAAGTTGCGAGGCACGCACTCTGAGTGGTCCTTGAGGTCGAGACAAGCGCTTGCTGGAGGAGGTCCCGCGCTTCAGGGACGCCGGCACGCTCTGCGGCGGCAAGCTGCAAGCGAATCTTGTCGAGGCGCTGCTCAGCCTTCTGCTTGCGCTCCGCGGCGCGCGCGACCTCTTCTGCCGAGTCGAGAGCCGTCTTCGACTTCTTCGACTGTTTTGTGCGGCCGTCTTGCGCGTTGCGCTGGTCGAGGCGCGCCAAAGGCGGCGGCTTGCTGACGGCCTGCGTCTCGGCGAGGCTCTTGTCAATCTCCATCGGCTCGTGTTGCTCGTCGTCCGTCTCGAGACCATCGCGTTGGCGATACTCGTCGCCCGAGCTAAGGTCGCCGGTGACAGAGGACGAAGGCGACGTGAGCTGTTTGCCTTTGCCCTTCTTGTCAGGCGAGATAGGCGCTTCGAGCCTGTAGTTGACCTGTGGAGACGCGTCTGTGAGCAGGAGCTCCGTCCGAGTTGGAGTGGCCGACATGCCTGCGCCCGCTTCCGCTTACTACGTCCCGCCGACTGCGCCTGCGCTGCCTTGGTCGCCTGCTCCTTCTCGCGCTCCTTTTCTTGCTGTTCAACGACGTTGCTCCAGAAGTCATGCAGGTCGTCCGGCGGCGCATCTTCGGCTGCTGCGATCGCCTGCATGTCGCCCGCGTCGTTCGACCAGACTTGGGCGTGAGAGAAGGTCTGCGCGGATTCCGACTCCTTCGCGAGAGGCTCTGCCGTCTTGGCGAGCATGTTGTCGATGTCTGCGTCGGTGTAGCGGATAGCAGCAGCCGCTGCGGCTTCGTCGTCGAAGACTTGCTTGGCCCCGAACTGGATAAGCGCATTGTCAGTCCGCGTAACAACCTAGCGGCCCCGTCTGAGACGCACCTGCAGCATGCCCTCGACGTCTTCGCTTTCGTCTTTGGCGTCGATGCGCTGGATGATGAGATGCTCTGCGGCGGACGCAGCAGGTCAGGACGTGGCCGCATGACGGAACATGCCAGTGGTGCGCACCGAGACCGCGCTTCTTGTTACCTGCGCTGTGAATCTTCTCCTCACACGTGCCCTTGACGAGAAGCTTAAAGACCCGGACCTGCGACGCGAGAAGTCAGAGCAAGTCGTTGTAAGTGTACGCGGAAGCACAAACCGGCTTGGTCTGCCCGATGCGGTGCGCTCGCGAGATAGCCTGCAAATCCATCTGAGGGTTGAAGTCCTGGTCGTAACTGCGAACATGAGGAGTGAGCAGTCTGTCTGTTCGAGGGTATCGGTGAGCCGCACATGATGACCACGTCGGCGGATGTAATGTTGAGGCCGACGCCGCCAGCCTGAGCAAAGGTCAGAAAGTGCTCGATGCGAGACGAGAACAAAGTTTGCGCACCCTCGTGCTGAGAATGTAAGCGAAATACTCAGACCCGGGCGCGTTGAACTTGTCGACGTCTGCAAGGCACTTCGATGTTCAGCATCATTCGCCAAACAAGACACGATGGGTCACGTACCGCGCTGACGCTCAAGCTGAGGTGTATCGCCATCGAGACGCAGGTACTTGAGCTCGAGACCCGCCAAGAACCGCTCGATGATGTTGAGCGTGATCTTGAATTGCGAAAACTGCATGCAGTGAGCGAGTCAGTGAGGCCAGCGCCGGGCGGACAAAGCGGACGGAGGACAGACAATGAGAACGCGGTGGCCTGCCGCCTTCAGCTTGGGAAGCATCGTGGCGAGCAGAACAAACTTGGCCGACGCATTCGTCAGGTTGCGATGCGCTTCTTGTGGTGAGACGTTCTGTGGCTCGATATCGCGGTCGGTGAGGTAGGGGTGGCAAAGCGACTTGCGGAGCTCCATGAGTATGTTGCTGCGATCAGGCCGAGGTGAGTTGGCGGTCCCGCTCGGAGAACAGGCGAAACGCACACGAAGCCGCCCTTCTTCGGCTTCGCACCCCGCTTCTTGCTGCCGGAAGTCTGCACGATGGACTGAATGGCGGAAGCATTGCGCTCGAGCACACCGCGGTAGATCTGACGCTGCAGAACCGTCATGGAAACGGGCACGACTAGCTCGAGCTGCAGAAGAGGAGTCGTGAAGACGTCTCCAGTGACATTCAAAGCGAGAGAAAGAGCGCACCAGAGGGGACAGATTCAGCACGAGATCCTTTGTGCGGCGGAGGAAGTACGGCTTGAGCATCTCGCGGACCTCCTCGACGAGGTCAGGCGTAAGCTCGGCGAAACGCTCCGTCAGCGCGTCAATGTCTTCGTAGTCGCCCGGGTCTACAAGAGCGAATGTTAATACGGCAGTGCAGCACATTGCCCGAGAAACGGTACGCACTGATGAACGCAAGGAGGTTGAACACTGCGGGAGGCAAACCGACAAGGTCAGCTCGGCGCTTATCACAAGCTCAACGTGACGACGCACATTCGCGCAGATTGTTGTTTAGCGGGGTACCGGAGAGGATGACGCGATGAGCGATGCGCAGAGTCGAGATGGCGTTGTAGAGCTGGCTGTCCTTTCCGCTCTTCAAACGCTGGCCCTCGTCGACGACGAGGCAGTCCCACCGGCCAACGCGGCGGAAGACGCGACCGTTGCCCGCTACGGCTTCGTAAGTCGCGAGGACGACATGCGTCTTCAGCGCGCCGGTCGCGTCGAAGAGCTCGTGATCCTCGACGATCTTGCGCGAGTCGGCATCGCCCTGTATGCGATTACGACCGAGTCAGCTGAGCGAAAGGTACGCAGAGGCACGGCACTCACATTGTACGGCACGACGCGCATCGAGGGCGCCCACTTGGCGAACTCGCGCATCCCTGCGTGGCAATCATGTCAATGACTTGCAGATGGACAAGTGCAGGATCCCGCGCACAGTTGCCGATGAGCGAGTTGGGCACGATGACGAGGAAAGGACGGGCGCCTTCATTCTGGTTGAGGTAGCTGAGAAAGCTGATGATCTGGCACGTCTTGCCGAGACCCTGGACGGCGGATGCAGACGCTTCAGCGAGGAAGTCCCAAGGCGGCGCAGGAAGCACTGACCATCTCGTCAGCGAGAATGCAGCCCTTGCGCTCCCACCACTTGCTGCGAAGTGCAACCCAAGGTCAGCGCAGTCGTCAGCCGTACACCCGATCGAAAGGTCTTACAAGCGGAGGAAGTTGACACCAGCAATTTGGAAGTCCATGAGCTTCCCGCCCGTGATGTATTCGGGTTGCTCCTTGATCGGCTTGAAGCGCTTGGCATCGCGCGGCTTGTCGAGCTCTGCGTTGTGCAGCATGTCAGCTTACTCGCGACGCTGCTGCGCGAGGCGATCTGGATGCGCACCGTTCATCTGCTTCTCGCTCAGAGAAGGCACGCGCATCGATGGCTGACAGCTGGCGATGAAGGCTTTGTATGCCGCAACATAGGCGTCGTAACCCTCGTCCTCCGGGCCGGGCGGGGCTTCGGTGGTGCCTGCGCGCGCGAGTCGCCTGTCAACAAGCCGTACACAAGGCAGCTCAAGGAGATCTATCACACCGGCAGCGTAAGCCAGATCGCCCCACTTGATGTGGCACTGCGCAACGAGCGACAGACCATCCTCGACGTTCTCGGGCAAGCGTTTGCGATAATGCAAGTACTCGATCTCCTTGTCGCCCCTCTTGTTCTTGTACCAGACGTTGAGGACTCGGTCGACGGTACGCCACGTCTTCGGGATTCGCTCGAGCGCGTTCGGATCCGGCAGCGGCGACTCATCGTCCTTGTCGCCCTCGTCCGTCGGGTCGGCGTCTTCGGGGTCGTCGTCCTTGGCGGGCTCGAAAGACACGGTCGAGCCGCGCTGCAGGAAGTTCGAGAGCTTGGCCGGGTAGGCTGCGGCGAGGAAGGCATGCGGGACCCAATCGAGGTGGCGATAGCTCATGTCCTTCCACTTGACGAGGTACTGCAAGATCAGGCGTAAGTGCGAGCGGCACGAATGAGCCGAACTGCTCAGGCGCACCTTGGCGTTCGCACGCAGGTCTTTCGCCGACGGAATGAGGACGACCTTTTTGGTCTTCTGGTCGATCTTGCGCTCGCCTACGACCTGTTCGACAACCTCGTCGTCCGCTTCTATGTCGTCCTTGTCGTCGCCTGGGAGCGGGTCCGCCTCAGCCCATGCAAGGATTGCGTCGAGCGGCACATTGTAGTTGTAGCAGTCGTGGCAGATAGCCCAGTCGGCATACGACTGCGCGTGTTGCTCGAACGTGAGCCCCGGGTCGTCGTTCTCGAGGCAGCCGTAGTGCGCCACGCGCTTGCACCTGAAGACGGAAGACGGTCAGTAACGGTTGACCCCCACGCCGACACAAGGACGAGATCAGAACCACTACCTACCTCGAGCAGCGGAACATGAGGCCCGGGAGGATCGCCTGATTAGCGGCGGGACGGTCGACTTCGTCTTTGTCGCCGTCCTTCGCGTCTTGCTCGGCCTTGTCGGCGACGACCCGTGCGCCAAGTTCAGCCTGCTCGCCTATGAGACCTCACGACCCTCCTTGTCAGCGGTCGCTCTGGGAGACGAAGAGTGAGGGAATTCTGTTCGACGCACGCTCGGTGACCCTTTTTCCACTCACGCCGCAGACGAAGCACTTCCTCCCGCCCTGCTTCTTGCACATCGGACACTTCGGGAGTAGGAACGTGCGTTCGGGGTCGAGCTCGTGCTTCGGGCGTGGCGGGACGTTCTTCGGCTGCGGGGTGTTCGCCTTCGAGCTGGAAGCGGAACTGGACGCAGCGAGGGCGGCGACAGTTGTCGAAACTGCTGCAGGTGTGCCTTCGATTCCCATCGCAGTAACGCCATTTGGCGGAGTAGGCGCGGCGGGCATGTGTACCGCGAGATGGTCGGCCTTCAGCTTGTCGGTGATCTCGCGCTTCTGTGGCAGCGGGAGGCAGCCGAAGTGGTACGACTGGCAGCTGCGATTCGTGATTACGTGAGAAAAGCGTTACTGGAACGACAAGGTGCAAAGCGTACCAGATGCCGCACTCCACCCAGGCGCCCATGCGCTCGACACGCTCCTGCTCGGCGTCAGTGTCCTCCTCAAGCACGTCGCGCTGACGCTTGCGGCCCGGCTTTTTGCGCTTCCGCCTCGCCTCGATGTCATTGAGGAGGGCAGCTGCAGGCGATTGGGTGCACTTGGCGCACGTCTGGAAGGGAAGGAGGTGAGCACATCTCGAAAAAGTCCTGCCAGTATTAAGACGCACGTCGCGATGGACATCCTGTGGCCTACTCGCAGCCTCTTCGTCGTCCTCGCCCTCCGAAGCGACGCTCGAGATCTCGAAGACTTCGCTCGCGCTGTCTTGGTCGTCCTCGTCCGAATCCTCGACGATGGCCTTCTTCTGCCGCTTCGGCGGGTCCTCCCGACCCTCCTTCGACGATTGCTTCGGCTTGCTCATGATGCCGAGCTCGTCGCTGGACTCGCCCGAGAGGATTGCGGACGACTGAGCGCGAGTCGAGCGGCCGCCCTTGTTGGCCGGAGCCGCGCGCGCCGACCGCCTGACCGACGATGCGACCGACGTGTCCTCAGACGAGTTCCCTGCGCTGTCGTCGGCGGAGTTGTGCTTGCCCTCGCCAAAGTCGTAGTGCTTGCCCTGCTTAGTCGTGCCGCGCGAAGAGCGTCGTGTCGCCTCCGGCTTCGACTTGCGAACTGCTTTGCTCTTCGCAGCGGCACGACGCGAACGGCGACCGAAGCTGAAATCTTCGTCGCTGGACTCCTTGCCGGAGTCGTCGCTGCCGCCGTCATCGTCCTGCTCAGACGATCCAGACGCGGAAGACGGCTCCTCGACGTCCTTGTCGTTCTCGTCATCCGGCTCGTCGCTGCTCTCGTCCTCCATGTCCTCGTCGTCGTCATCCGACCTGCTGGCACGGGCCTTGCCCTTCGCCTTGCGTGGCGATTCCTTCTCCTTCTTCTGCTTCGATCCGCGCAGCGAGCGCACCACGACGACCTCAGCGTCGTCACTGGCTGAAGCAGCGGACGAGGCAGAGCCAGGAGCAGACGAGTCGGAGGAGGGATGGGCGGCCTCAAAGGCGGAGAGGAGGGAAGAGGCAGACTTGAGGAGGTCGGACCGAGAGCGCTGTGTGCAATTTGGAGGTGAACGAATGTCGGGTACTGCCGGCGCGTGTCTACAGCAGCCGGTGAGACTCGAGGAGGCTCCGCAGTCGCCGCATAGCACGGAACAAAGCGCGATAGCGGAAGCAAGCGTACCTGGACCTGCTTGCCATTGCCCTCGAGGACGCAGAGGTACGTCTTGCCGACTCCTGCCGCGTTTTGCACGCGCAGGATTTCCTTGATCCCTCCATCGAGCCTCTTGGCGCCCTCCTCGCGTCCTTCTTCAGCCTTGTGACCGTCTGTCGACATTCCCTCGTCGGCCGTCGATCCCGCCTTGCGCGTCCCTCGCGCGTCCGAAACGCTCGAAGCGCGGCTGCCGCTGGCCGAGCCAGATCTGGGCAGCTCGAGCGTGAAGCTCGAACCGGAACGCGGGCGCGCGGTCGGGTCGGGCGCGGTCGAAGGCGGGCGCGATGTCGGGCGAGCGGAGCTGCTGCTGGACCGTGCTGGCGCGGGCGAGACGGACCGCGCCATGCGCAGTGTCTGCTCGCGGACGCTCGTGCGACGCGGCGTGTGCAGCGACGAGAAGACCGCCTCGAGCCTCGTTGGCGACGGACGCGCTCCGCGACGTGCTTCCTCTCGTGTTTTCGCCTCATTTCGCTTGCGGCGTCTACCCAATCCATTGCGAGACTGTGCTCAAAAACACTGGCGGTACAGTACGTAGTCGAGCCTTTGACCTTTTGAGCGCGGAAGCTGAACCGACGAACTCGCAACTCTCCCGGCTGCTCTTCGGACGACGGGGTATACCAGAAGGCAGCACAGAGAGGAAGATGACAGAAGCGGGATGCCGCAAGAGCGCGGAGCGGACGAAGCCAGGGCGACGTCGAGGAAGGTGATCGCTTCAACATGCTCGACACGACTTGCGATTTCCAGGCTCCATACGTCGTTTCAGGCAAAGAGCCTTCGCTACACACTGCTGCGGCGTAAGAAGCCAACGTGAAGGTTGCAAGTCCAGTGTCTGTAGGATTGCGGTCAAAAAGCGATGCTAGGGCTACATGTCGTGAGAGGGGAGGGACGATGACATCCTGCAAATGCAGCGAGCGGCGAGTGTCGCGCGCAGCATGTCTAGTACTGGTAGTCGTAGTCGGCGACGGGCTCGGTCTGGAGGTAGATGCGGTTAATGGCGAGGTAGGGCGTGCCGCCGGCGTCGCCGATGCGAGAGTCGCCGTCGGAGTTGCGGAGAATGAGCTGGTCGCTGTCTGCGTGGGCGTAGAGGCTGAAGAGCAGAGAGAGTCAGTCATTGTCCGGCTTATGAACCAGACAAGGCCTAAGGAAGGAGGACTCGCCGGCTGAACGTGAAGGCTGCCGTGTTCTCAGGGCAGTCATTGCCCGAGCAGTCCCCGTGTGCGTCGGCGGTGTACTGGAACTTGTTACCCAGGGCGATGTCAAAGTAGCCGCTGCACACTGAGGAGTCAGCATTGCGGGACAAGAACGAGGAACTGCAGAGCGGACGAACCGGTCGGCCTTCTTGCCCATGATGATCGTGAGGCCCGTGTAGTTGAACCCGTATGGGATGGTAATGTTCGCGTCCGGGTCGTTCGAGTAGGCGAGCGCGCCCGACCCTGTCCGAGTAGGAAGTCAGTCCCCCTCGAGCCAGCAAGAGACGAAAGGCGAACGCACAGCTGTTCGAGTACGAGTCGTGGGTCCACTTGCCGTTGTAAGTGATGCGGGAGTCGTTTGCGAAGAGCTCGACCGTGGGGTACGGGTCCGGAATTCTCTGGCGCTCAACCTGAGAGGCGATGTCAGCGGGGGCAAACGCGGAACGACGACGACTCAGCGTACCAGGCTCGCCGGTGCGGGTGCCGCAGTAGCGACGGATGAGAGAGCGACCAGGGCAGTAGCGGCAGATGCAAGCGAGAACATCATGATGGAGGCGTCGGGGAGCGGTGGAGCGTGAGAGAGAAAGAGAGAGGAGAAGCAGTTCTCCGAACACATTCGGGTCAATGAGCGCAAGCGACGGAGATTCCGACCGAGCCTGTGGATCCTGCTGTCGGACCCGTGCTGCCGGTACCGGTCCCTTCGTGTCGCCACTCTCGGTGTCAAGAATAGTCACGCTTGACGTCGCCCACGCTCGGGGACTCCGTCGTGGCGGTGCTCCTCGCCGGAAGCAGTGGAAGTGAACGCGGCTTACCCACGGCGTGCCGAAGTCGTCCATCTGCACAGGCGGATCTCGAGCAGCGGGCGCTATGTTCGAGTCTTTGAGGAGGGAGGCAGCGAGACGAGAGCATCAAGATCGACAAGGACGCATGAGACCGAGCGACGGAGTCGCTCAGTCTGAAACGTCTGTATCTACAGCTAAGCGCTTCACGCCGCGTTGACATGAGGAGTGAGGAGGAGAGGGCGACTTTCGCGACGACTTGGCGACGACGGAGGACGACGGACGACGAGCTGAACCAGGTCCCTCACTGTGCACTGCTACCAGCTTGCCGTTGACAGCAAAGATTTCCATGTTTCGCTGGCCCGGAGAGTTTGCGGTTCCACCAAGTCAGCGTTGCACCAGAATCAACTACGTCCCCTGCAACCCGCGAAAGGAATACCAAGAAGCGCTGCAGGTTTCTCACGTCTCTCTGCTCTACGATCAGCAAGACGAGGCGTCGCAGAGCCCATCTGGACGCGCGAGCGGAGCGAACGGAAGGAGCAGAGCTGCAGGGTCCGTCAGACACGCGAACTGCTCTGGCGCGGGACCCTGCAGGGGACAGGCGGAGCCGCAGGGAGACAGCGCTCAGAAAGCGAGAGAGAGGGATGAGCCGACTGGAGAAGCCGCCGAAGCTGAGGGTGAAAGAAGCGAGCGATGATGAGCGTGTCCAGCGCAAACGACGACGGAAAGGAAAGGACAGCTCACGCGGTGTGCCGAAAGAACAAGGCGATTTGCAACGAAGGAAGGGGACGGAACAACAGGACGGAATGACACACACCAGAACGAGGACTTCGGGCTCGACTCAGCGACGGATGTACTGCTTGCGGCTCCGCTGCGGGCCGTACCCCTTCTCTCCGGGGATCGCGCGGTGTCCTGCGTCCTCGGCGTTGGCGCGCTCGTACGAGACGGTGCCGGTCTTTTGCGGGCGCTTGGCCTCGAGCTGCTGCGCCTTGCGCGAGCCGATGGCGACGGACTGGACGCCTGACGTCGCCTTCTTGATCGTGACGGGGCGCGTGCCGACGTACTTGCCTGTGTGTGGCTTCGTCAATGGCGGGATCGGGCACCGCGGGCACGAGGAGCGCACCGTTCATGTCCTTCCACGCCTTGAGGAAGTCCTCCGGGTCGCTGTACGAAACAAAGCCAAAGCCCTTGCCCTTGTTGGTGTACTTGTCGCGAATGACCTTGCTCTTGACGAACGAGGGGTAGCGCTCAGAGAAGGCAGCCTTGAAGGCGTCGTCGCTGATGGCCGGATCAAGGTCACCGATGAAGAGGCGGAAGTGGTCTGCGGCGTCGGCAAGCGTCAGTGCTACGGGCGACGACATCGACGACGGCGAGAGCACGCACTCGGGTCCCACTCGAGTAGGCTCTGGTCCTCCCAGACTTCGCCTCCGCCCTTACGCAGGACGGTCGTGCGAGCCTTGCCCTTGTTGCCGACCTGCGCAATCGCCTTCTTCGAGTTGGCTGCTTCGGGCGTGTCTGCACGTTGTACCAGAGAGTCAGTGCGTGCTACCAGGCGGCGTAGAAGGCAGTGAGCGGGACGGACAGATGGATGACTGCTGTGCGAAGTTGGGGTCGTATGCCCCCGCAGCCGGGTAAGCGGGACCTGCGGACGGCCCAGCGGCGGGGTACCCTGCTCCTGGTGCGCCTGCGTATGCGCCGTAGTAGGCTGCGGCCTGAGGAGCGCCCGGGTAGGCGGGTCCGGCGGTGGCAGCGGACGAGGGTGCGGCACCCGAGTAGTGCGAGTAGCCCTTCTGGGGCTGAGCGTAGGGGTTGTTGCTGGCCATTCCTAGCAGATCTGGCGGGGCCTTACGCGGTCAGAGCGAGAGCGCGAGAGAGGTCGCCGTCCAGGAAGCGATTGGCCGAGGCGGGGGCGCGGGTTGGGCTCGTCGTCTGGCAGCCGCTCTTTCCCTGCGCTGCGAGTGCCACGATGAGCTCGACCATCCCCAAGCAGTGCGTCGCTCCCTCCCACCCACGCACGCGCGCGGACGAGAGCCGTCTCTCCGCTCTCCTCCTCGACCCTCGTCGCGGCTGCACCAAGCCGCTCTCGACACCCAGCTGACGCGCCGATCCCACGCGCAGAGACCTTCCGCCCGCAGGAGGCTTCCAGCCCCTCCGCTACAAGCGCAACCTTCCCACCAAGGGCCCCGGCGGCGCCGTCATCTTCGGTGCTTGCCTCGCCGTCTGCACCTTTGGCTTCTGGCGCGTCGGGCAGGGAAACCTCGAGAAGCGGTCAGTCGCGTACTCTTCGCTTGTTGGACCGGATCCAGCTGGGGCCGCGCTCAAGTTGGCGCACCTCGCCTCCTCTCGACCTAGTCTCCTGGCATGGACAGACTCTGGAGGGCGCTCAGCAGAGCTTCCCGCGCAGCTCCAGCGGAGCTCTACAGTCAAATTTGTAGTCTTGGACATCGCTGACCCTTCCTTTCGCACCTCAGTGAGCTGCAGCGCGAGAAGGCATGGTCGCGCATCCACCTCGTCCCGGCACTCATGGCTGAGAACGACCGCGACGTGTACCGGAGGGAGCAGGCCGCGCTGGCGCGTGAGAAGGAGATCATGAAGGATGTCAAGGACTGGGAGGTGCGTCCGACCGCTCCTCTATCGTGCCCAGGTCGAGGCTGACCCGTGCCCTCTCACACAGGCGGGCGCAAAGGCATACCACACCAAGCGCTATGTACCGGCCACGATTGCGGTCATCTGATCCCTGCAACTTGTTTCGGGTTTTCTGTGTCTCACTCGCCGTGTAGAGAGGCGGAACCGTCTTTCATTGCGCCGCCGCCGCTTCCTCGCGGTGCACTCTAACCACCTTGCCCAGCAGCGGCTCCATCACACAGGTTCGCGCGAGTGTGTCGTCGTGCCCCGCGTCCTCGACGACGTGCCACTCGCGCGGCTCGACGAGCGCGAGCTGGTCGACGAGCAGCGCGCGGAGGTACTCGTGCCCCTGCTTCGGCACGAGCCCGTCGTCGTCCGGCACCCACACGCTCATCTCGACCCTCGCCTCCGCTCCGCCCGCGTCCCACCTCCGCTTGAGCGCCGCGAACCCGCGCTCAAACAGCTTGCTCTCGTCGCGGTCGTCGCCGTCCTCGCCCCAGCCCCACCGCGCGCCCTCGCCCTGCCGCAGGCACACCATCGCCTCGAGCCCCATCGCGTCGAGCCCCTCGTCGAGCGCGACCTTCATCCCGGCGTTGAACAAACCCGGGGGGACGTACTCGCCGCCAAAGAGGCGGCGGTGCGGCGCGCGCTGCGCGTTGACGCGCCGGAACCGCGCGAGCTGCTTTGGCGGCGGGAGCTGCTCCGGATCTGGCTCATCGGCGGGTGGTGCGGTTGCGGCGGGAGGACTGGCGGTCGCCGCCGTGCCGAGGCTGACGAACCCGCTGCTGCTGCTCCACGCCGCGGCGCCGGACGACAGGTCCCTGACGACGCCGGCGCTCCACCCTGCCGAGCGCGAGAGTGGGTCGAGCACGCGCTGCGCCGCGCCCGCGATCGCGCCGAGGCGGCTCGTCAGGAGCGGGGGCACCCACCGCGCGGCGCTGAGGAGCGCCGAGCCCGAGAGCCACGGCGGGACGTACGGCGACGAGAGCGTCCAGGAGCGGACGTGCAGGTGCGGCGGGAGGTGCAGCAGCGTGTAGAGCGTGTAGAGGAGCCCGTTCGAGTGCGACAGGATCGAGAAGGACGTGAGGCCCTCTTGTGCGAGGACGGCGACGAGCGAGTCGAGCGAGGTCGACTGGCGGTGCGCGAGCGGGCACGGTGTCGACTTGCCCGCCGAGGGGCGGTCGAGCGTGAGGAGCCGCACGCCGTGCGCCGCGAAGAGACCGTCCATGAGCATCGCGGCAAGGCGGTGGGCGCCCATCCCGTTGATCCAGACCAGCGTCGGCGCCGCTGGGTCCGTCGAGCCTGCCACCGCGTACGTCACCGTGTGTTGCTCCCTCGCCCCTGCCGCCGCAACAGTCGAAGCATCTTCGAGGGCGAAGTAGGACGGGGTGAACTGCATCGAGCGGTGGAAGCGCTCTTCTCGCAGAAAGCCCTTCGGATCACGGTAGGCGGGCGGTAGCATCTCGTCGGTTTCTCGTGCCTCGTCGGGCATCGTCCCGGATCGGTGTGAGCGGGTTGACGAGGTGGTGTTTGTGGGGCCGCACCGCAGGTCGAGGAGTGCGAGGGCGCGTCGCGTGAATGAGAGCGGCTTGTGTTGTGCAACCTAGTCGCTGTGCAGCACTGCAGCTGGTCACAGAGCGCGAAGGAGGAGCGAAAGCGCACAGGATGGCGCAGAAGAGAAGAGGACAGGTTCGTGAGCGCAGATCGGACGACGGTCACTCCCTTCTGAAGAACGAGGCTTGTTGCGTATGCCTCGGGCTCTCGACAGCTTTCTACGAAGGGCGAGAGAGGCCTGCCGGTGGCCTTGTCAGGCGGACTTGCAAGACTGCGCTGCTTGACAGACGCTCTCAAAGTTGCAGCCATTCAAGCGAGTCTGCGCGACGACGGAACCGCTGTTGCCGCGCCATCTACGCGACTCCCACGACAATACCCTTCGCTCCCTCCCACACAACGCTCAGACGAATGTGCGCTGCACGTTCTCCGTCTGCCACACCGAGTTGGTCGCGAACGCCTTCGGTGCGATCGGCTCCGTCTGTGGCGGCGGAAGTCGCGGCGGTAAGGACGTAGGCGAAATAGTCACGTGCGAGGAGGTAAGGGATGCGGGCGAGATGGGCGTCAAGAGCAAGCGGTTCGTCGTCGAGATTTGGCGCAGGGTGAACAAGGCGGTCGGCAAGGGGCGGGCGTCGAAGCGGCGGTGTAAGAGACAGGAGTGCAGGCTCGTAAGTGGCTGTCTCGACAGGCGCGCGAAGCGAGGAGTGGCAGAAACGCACCGACTGTCCTCGCAGCGTGCCCGTCAACCGCCGGTCCCGCTCCATCATGCGCTCCTCCCAGGTGTCCAGCGTGTGGCGAGTAGGCTGTGCATGGAAACGGGTCAATGTGCTGCACGCCCCGCCGAAGCCGTGGCAGCGGTGTGAAGCAAGAGACTGTCCGCACCTTGCCCTCGTTGGTGATCCTCCGCGCAGCCGAGAAGCCCGTGCCGGTGACGGCGAACATGACGGTGAGGAGACCGAAAGGGATGAGAGCCTCGAAGGGAACGGGCATGTTGGCAGAGCGGTGAGGGAGGGGAAGCTGTGTCGCCGAGCGATGAAGTCGGGAGAGGTCAGCACGACCCTTGTAGACCCGCGGCCGCCTCGCGGAGCAGGCATTTGTGCTTGCAGTGCCATGCTGGGTGTCCCACGGCGCACGCGCGCGATCCGCACGCGCCCGCGCCCCCGTTCTCCGGGCGAGGATAGCTGGGGAGACGACCGCGCTCTCCGTCCGGAGCGGTACCAGCGCGCGCGGTGACTGCGCACACAGGCCTGACAAACGAACTCACGGGTAGCAGGGAAGCGCCTGGTGCGGAGGGGCGAGAGGCGAGGGCAGAGGAGCTCGCGGCCCACTCAGCGCGCGGCGAGGACCAGGTTGGCCTCGACCCGCTCCCTCGCTCCGCTGGGAGCCCGTTCTTGCGGGCGCTGTGACTCTGCAGACTGCTCAAATGGCTTCCTGCTGCTTCAGCGCCGCTTCTCCCGCTCCGGTCTCCCTCTTCGCCCGCTCTGTCGGTCGCGGACAGGAGAGCCGTCTTCCGTGGACTTGCCGTGACCGTCCGCTTGCTTGGCCCAGCGCTAGACTCTGTTCATCTCCTGCTGCTGCTCACAGTTTTCGCCGCTCTGCGCCCTGCTGTTGCGCGCGCGACGAATCGAGCCTCCCGCTCGCACTTGCCGACGATTCTGCGCCAGCACCCGGCGTCCGCTGCGTCGTTCGCCTCACCATGGTGTATATCGTCCCGCTGGACAAGGCCGTGTACTGCGCCAATCCTGACGCGGTCGAGGCCTGCGTCAAGATCTGCGCGGCGGCGGACCAGGTCAGCATCGGTGTCCGGATCGGGTCGTACATCCAGGCCTTCTCGTACTTCATCCTCGTCCTCGTCGCGCCTGATGAGGGTGGCGTGCGTCGCTCTCCGATCCCGAGTCTCGGGCATGTGCTGATCCAGAGCGCCCTCAGGCTGAAGCCGTTTGGCTCGGGCTGTCCATCTCGCTCTCGTTCCTCTTCGCGTGCTACGCGCAGCTGTTCATCGTGAGGCATGATCCCATGTTATGCTGCTCCGGGCTGCAGGCTGACGCTGATGTTGCAGGGCCACGTCACGCTGCACCACACGGTCATCATCACTCTCCTCTCGCACCTGCCGTACATCTCGACCCTTGCCGGCATGAACACCCTCACGACCTGTGCGTCAGGCGAGCAGGCAGATTCAGCCATTCCACAGAGCTGACACTCTGCCTGCAGACGAGGTGCTTGGCAAGGCAGGCTTGCGGTTCCTGCAAACTGGTGCGTCCCATCTCACGCTTCTGTCTCACTGCCATAGCTCACACTCTCGCTCTGCACAGGCATGCTTCTCAAGAGCGTCTTGACTGTCATCCTCTGGGCCATGTGCCTCTACGCCTACTACGTCGGCCAGCTGCCCAAGTGGCTGTACATGTCGTTCCGCCAGGCCAACTGCTTCAAGAAGACCGGCCTCGTGGTCTGGCTCTTCCCCGTCCGACCTGATGACGGCCACACAACGGGCGACGCCGTCCTCGTCGTAACCTACGTGCGCATTCTCTGCCGATCCCGCCTGCTCCGGCGCGAGTCTGACCCACCTCGAACCGGGCAGTCCATCTTCTGGTTCCTCGTCCTCTGCGTCGGCTCCTACTGGACGCTCGTCGCGCCCCACGTCCTCGTCAAGTCGGGCGGGCAGCTGCGCGACCCGCGCAAGAAGAAAGTCAAGGGGTTCCCCGAGCAGATGCGCGCCGAGCTCGAGCGCCTCGCGGAAAAGACGCACAGCGACGTCGATGCCAACGCGGTCAGGAGGAAGTACATCGCGCAGCACCCGGATGCGTACCGGACGGATCCGTCGACTCGGTCGCGCGAAGAAGTGCGCCGGCTCTTCTCCTTTCGCGCGTCCCGTTAACCCGCCCGAGAGACTGAGGCATGAACCCCCGTCGCGCAGATGGGCCTCGCGCTGATGACGGTCCGCTCGCTCGGCAAGTCCTCGTCCGCCGACCCGTCTTCGGTCCCGCTCCCGCTCTCGCGCCCAGCCTCGGCCTCCTCTCTCCCGTCGTACCGCTCGCGCGGCCCCGCGCCCGCATCGTCCTTGTCCGACTCGGAGGACGCGGATGTCGCACCGACGCCGCGGCCGTACTCGCCGCCACCGGCAAGCGAGGGCTTGACGCTCCTGAGCCCGTGGAGCAAGGGACAGAGGGGGTCGAACGAGGAGGCGGCGACGCGGTGGACGCAGCGGCAGCTCAAGAGCCGGCACCACTTTGTCATCGTGCGCTCTGTCCTCCCTTGCCCCAGCCGCAGAGCGCCGGCTGACTCGCCTCGTCTCAACCCGACGCACGCAGTGGCCGCTCGTCGCCGTCCTGCTCGTGTTTGTAATCGCAACGACCGAGCTGCAGATGGTGGTCAACGACGTGTACGACGGCGAGCTCGTGCTCGATTTCCCGGGCGCCATCACGCTCGCGACGGCCCTCCCGACGCTGTGGGCCGTCGCCAAGAGCGTCAAGCGGATCCGCGAGGGGAGGCGGCCCGCGCCGGCGCAGAGGAGGGACAGGTCGTTCCTCGAGGTGCGCTCTGCGGTGCTCGGGCTCTGAGCGAGCCGGACGAGAAGAAGGGACTGACGATGGCTTGTGCGCGACCGAGCAGATGGCGTCGAAGCATGAGGAGGCCGAGCGGCGCAGGCGCTATTCGCGCGCGGCGACTCGACGCCGGCAGGCTTACTCGGACTGGAGCTCGTCGGAAGACGAGCATGACACCGAGGCGGCGCTCGGGAGGGGAGGGTACTTTTCGCAGCAGAGCGCCGGGTCGGGAACGGGGACAAGGGGAAGGAGCGGCAGCGTGGGCAGGCGGAGGTGAGAGCCGGGGCAGAGCGGGCGCAAAAAGAGGCGCGCAAACGAGTAGCAACGATGCGCTGTGCACAATGGACCTTCTCTCGTCTTTCGCCGAGCTGTCGGCGCCAGATGCGAGATGCCAGGACAAGCGCATGTAGCGGACAAGCGACTGAAAGAGGGGTATGCTGTACATTGCGCGCTGCGAGGTAGGAGTGGAGGTAGAGAAAGGGAGAGAAGAGGGGCGCTCATGCGAGAGGCGAGATGAGGCTGTCGAGGCGAGTGGAACGAGGTCAGCTGCAGCTCGGCGAGGGAGCGAGAGCCAGGTGAGGGCGAACGCACCGCATGATGGGCGGGCGGGGGTTGCTGGACCTCCACGCGACGACGAGGATGGTGGGGATCCAGCCGTAGTGGACGATGGTCTGCCAGGCGTGACCAAAAGGTGAGCGATGAAGACCAAGGGGCGACAGCGCCGGGCACGGGTAGACGAGCCCGGCAGACTGAGTGTCGTGCAGTGCACTGGTGACTGACCTTTGCGACCTCGATGGCCTTGGAGATGCGCTCCTGCGTGGGATGACGAGGGTGAGCGGGTGCGGCGATGAGGAGGGGGGAAGGGGAGGCGAGAGCGAGGGGAGAGAGCGGGCGATGCGGACCTTGTTGTCCTCGCTGAGTCCGACGAATCCAAACATGCTCGCTGGTGGTCTCTGCGGGGCTCTGGCTGCTCGCGGGCGGAGGGCGACGAGGCTGCGACTTTGGACTTGGTCTCGCCGTGCTTCTTGCGCCGCCGACCCTCTCCCGCTCTCTCGCGCATCGCACGCTGCCACGACTGGACCAGGAGGCACAGCAGCACCCTCGAACCGGCTAGTGACCCCGTGCCACCTCAGTCAGCGCTTGCCCCGTCGCCGCAATGTTCGCCGCTCGCTCGGCTGCTCGCATCGCCTCCCGCGCCGTTGCGGCGCCCCTCCCGGCCCAGCGCAGCGCGGGACCTCTCCGCTTCCTCCGCTCCACCGCCGACAACTCCCCGCCACCGTCCCAGCCAGCGCCCACCCCTGAGCCCGCGCACCCTGCACCCTCCTCCGCCGCCGACCCTCCCCCTCGCGCGACCCAGACCGGCGCAACCCCTTCGGCCGAGTCGGTCCCGCCCCTCTCGTCCCAGCCTCCTGCCGCCGACGCCCCCTCGCCCGCCGACCCCGCCCCGTCCGCCGCTTCGTCGTCTGCCTCCCAGGTCCCGCCCGTCAACGCCCTCTCGGAGCGCCAGAACTCGCTCGCAGAGGCCTTCCTCGACCTCCACCCGGACGTCGCACCGCGCTCCGAAGACGAGCGCCGCGGGGGCAGCCAGTTCCCGGGCGACAAGACGGGCGCAAAGGCGCGCGGCGCCGGAAAGTCGTCGATCGAGAAGAAGCGCGCGCTCCTCGTCCGCGCCGCCGCCGGTGCGACTGTCGCCGGTCTCGCATGGGCCGTGTACGACTTGGGCAAGGACTGGGAGAGCGAGGAGGAGCAGAAGAAGATGTTTGCGCGCAGCGACGACAAGCAGGCGATCGACGAGGCGCAGGAGGGCGGCTGGATGGGCTGGTGGGGACGCGTCAAGATCCGTGTGGCCGACCACATGGACGTGCGTCGACGCCTCTGCTCTCAATGCGAGGGCCCGTATCCTGATCTTCGGATGCTCCTCCACAGTACCTGAACAAGCCCGCATGGGACCCGCTCCTTCCGCCGCCCCTTCCCGAGCCTCACTACCGCCCCTACACCCTCGTCATTGACCTCGAGGACATGCTGACGCACGACAAGTGGGACGTGCGTCTGGCTCTGACTGGCTCACGCTGTCGATGATCGACTGACCTGGTCGCGTGACTCGCAGCTCGAGCACGGCTGGCGGACAGCCAAGCGCCCTGGTGCCGACTACTTCCTCGCCTACATGTCGCAGTTCTACGAGATCGTCCTCTTCACCACCCTCCCCTCCTACGTGCGTCCCGCTCGTTCGGCTCTGCAAGCTTTCCCTTACTCACGCTGCTCCCAACTGGGCACGCAGCTCGCCATCCCGCTCGTCGAGCAGATCGACCCGTACGGCGCGTACGTCCCGTGGAAGCTGTTCAAGGAGGCGACGCGGTACAAGAACAACACGCACATCAAGGACCTGTCGTACCTGAACCGCCCGCTCGAGCGCACCGTCATCCTCGACACGGACGCGACGCGCTTCCAGCTCCAGCCCGACAACGGCATCGCGCTCCAGCCGTGGCACGGCTCAAAGGGCGACGCCGTCGCCAACGAGCTCGTCGCCATGATCCCGTTCCTCGAGGCGCTCGCGATCAAGGGCGTCAAGGACGTGCGGCCCGTCATCAAGCACTACGAGGGCAAGCACATCCCGACGGCCTACATGGAGGCCGAGGCGCGCGCCAAGCGCGAGATGCTCGAAAAGTGGGAGCAGGCGCAGAAGGACAACAGCGTAAAGGGGTGGATCGGCAGCCTCTTTGGCGGCCTCACCAAGGTGCGTCGACACTTTCTGCCTCTCCCATCGGACTTTGCAGCGGTGCTGACGGATTTGCGCATGGGCAGGGTACGATCCGCGACGCGCCGCCCGAGACGGACGTCGAGAAGGTGCGCAAGACGGCGCAGAAGCTGTACCTCGACGAGCAAAAGTACTGGCGCGACAACGCCGAGACGATCAACCAGCAGATCGAGGAGGACAAGCAGCGCCAGCTGCGCGAGATGAGCACCAGCCTCGCGGGCATGATGGGCCTCAAGCCGCCTTCGCCTGCACCGCCGGCGCCTGCGCAGTGATCGACGCGTTTCCCTTCGCTCTGTTCTCCCACTCGAACTCCCGCAACTCTCTCTTGCGTACATATTCCTCTAGGGCCTCTATTACGAGATTCCGTCGCGACGCACAGCCGTCGATTGTACCCCTCTCTCCTCTCCTCGCAACTCTCCTCTTACTGCAATGTCCCGTCGTCTTCGCCGCGCGCTGCCTGTCGCGTGACTGTTCCGGGTGGTATGCATGGACACCCGGGTGGCTTGTCTGGCGGATTCAGAGCTGCAGACGGTTGCGAGACGGTCAGCGAGCGATTTCGAGGTTCGCTCTGTGCCAGTTGCCGACCGACAGGGCACCAGGGTCAGATCTGGCCTTATTTCTTTCGCCACGTCCAGCACAGCCCGCCCCTTTTCCCTCCGCACAGACCAGCGAGACGCACAACGCGAGCGAGGGGTTTCGACGTCTGGTCAGGCGCAGGAACGAGGAGCGGGCCAAAGCGCCGGGGGTCTGATATCCATTCTGCTATGAGCTCATCACGCTCGGTGCCCTGTCTGTCGGTCGGCGGCTCAGCACGGCGGAAGGAGCTTGCCTCGTGGGTTCTCGTCGCTCGTTCGAGCTGATGAAGATGCTGGCGCGGGTGGCTCAGCCGGCGAGGAGGGTCGCGCCGCGCCTGTAGTGCTTGACGGCGACGAGGTGCATGAGGCTCGTCACGCCGACCCACTGCAGGAACTTGAAGAAGGCCGCGCGCGAGTACTCGCGGTCCTCGAGCGGCGAGCGGAACGAGGCAAACTGCGCGGCGAGCGAGGGCGGGGTGAGCGGCAGGAGACGGGGAGCAGGGCGGGACGAGCGCACAATGTTGCGCAGGTTCGGCAAGGCCATGCTCGGCAGCGTGGCCAAGTTGTCGGGCGAGAGGCAACCCCTTGCTCCGGCAAAGGGCGGCAGACCCTCGCTCCCTCGTCTTCCTGCTACCGCCTCGTTCTTGCTCTGACCGTGCCATTGCTGTTACGCTCATGACCGTCGACCAGCGCATCGTCGTCCTCGGGTCCGGCGGTGCGTCCTTGCCCTCTCTCCCTCTCTCCCCCACCTTTCCGGCCTTATCGCGATCAGCACCTCACCCTTCTCGCACTCTGGCAGTCGTCGGACTCTCGGCTGCCCTCGCACTCGCTCAGAAGGGCTACCGCGTCCATGTCCTCGCCCGCGACCTGCCAGAAGACACCTACTCGCAAGGGTTCTCAAGCCCGTGGGCCGTGTGTCTCCCTCCGTGGGCCTGTAACGCACGCCTGAACGCGCGAGCTGACTCAACAAGCTGCCAGGGCGCGAACTGGACGCCGTTCATGTCGCGAGAAGAGGGTCCACGCCAAGCAGAGTGGGAGGAAATCACCTTGTGCGTCTTTCGTTGTGCGAGACTGCAGCTCGCGAGAAACGTGGGCTCGTGAGTCGTCGGCTGACGTTCTCCAACCGTGAACCTGCAGCAAGAAGTGGCAACAGCTGGTCCCGTCAGGGCTCGCCATGGTGCTCAAGGACACTCGTCGGTTCGCTCAGACGGAGCAAGGCCTGCTAGGACACTGGTACAAGCACGTGACGCCCAATGTGTGTCAACTGTCTGTCTGTCTCGGGATCTAGGAGGGTGGATCGGCAGACTCAGCCAATCCCAGCCGGATATGGTGTACTGACACTCGCTCCCTCCGAACAGTACCGCCCGCTTCCCGCGTCCGAATGCCCGCCCGGCGCCGTCGGCGTCACTTACGACACCCTCTCGGTCCACGCACCACAGTACTGCATGTACCTCGCTCGTGAAGCGCAAAAGCTCGGCGTCACGTTCGAGCGCAAGTCGGTCCTGTCGATCGACGAGGCGTTCGAGGCGGGCGCGGCGCTCGTGGTCAACGCTACGGGAATCGGTGCGTATCTAATGGGCTGCCACCTTCCCTTCGTGGCTTGGCTGAAGAAGTGGGGCTCACCCGCCGGATTCTTGTCGCGCAGGTGCAAAGTCGATTGCTGGCGTCGAAGACCCGGACGTGGAGCCGGTACGGGGGCAGACGGTGCTGGTCAAGTCAAACTGCAAGCGCTGTACAATGGACTCGTCCGGTATGTTGGTTCCCGCTCCTCTCTCGAATCAACCCGAGCGAGTCGAGCTGCGCTGAATCTGGGTTTCGCTTGTATCACCGCAGACTACACGACGCCGGCCTACATCATTCCGCGCCCCGGTGGCGAGGTGATCTGCGGCGGGACCTACATGGTGCGCTCCCCTCCGCAAGCGCCGCAGCTTGTCCCGCTCGTCCTCACCCTCTCCTCCTTGCCTGCAGACCGGCAACTGGGACCTCTCGCCCTCGCCCTCGACCGCGACCCGCATCCTCGAGCAGTGCCTACGCCTCGACCCGTCCATCTCGTCCGACGGCACCCTCGCCGGCATCCAAGTCGTGCGGCACAACGTCGGCCTGCGCCCCGGCCGCAAAAACGGCGCGCGCCTCGAGGCGGAGAAGATTTCCCTGCCGCTCGTGCGCGGGCACGGCGACAAGACGCAGCTCGCGCTCGGGCTGGGCGAGAGCGGGGCGGGGAAGGGGGAGCCGCGCGAGGTGACGGTCGTGCATGCGTATGGGTTCCTCGGCGCGGGGTACCAGCAGAGCTGGGGCGCGGCGCTCGAGGTGCTCGAGCTTGTTGAACGGGAGGTTGGTGCGCCAAAGGGGTGGGCGTCCAAGGCTAAGCTGTAGAGGACGAATTGCCCGGACGATGCAACGGCGACGACCTTCGCAAAATGGACTTGTCTTCGAGGCAGGTTGCACCTCACTCTGTGCTGCCATACTGCGGCGGTCGGTCTCCTGCAGCGACACACTCGTACGGTACTTTCGCTCTTCCCGGCGGAATCCAGCGCGAGTGCAAGTTGAGTGTGAGAAGAGGGGCGAAGGTCAAAAGAGCGAAAACTGCGTAACACACTCCGGAACTTCGGCGACGCATGGGTGGGCCTGTAGTAGGTATCGCAAGTCGGTACAGTCATTCGAAAGGTCGCTTCGAGGTGGCGATGACGAGAGGTTTCACCGCCGCCTTCTCGCTGTTCGCGAGGAGTCGCCGAAGTCGCTTTCCTTTGCCTCCCGCGCGACGCTTGGCTCTTTGCTTCTGGTCATCCCACTCACAGCACTTGTCTGAGCTCTACTGTCACTTCTACAATGGTCAAAGTGCGCTCCTCCGCTATCGAGCATCTTCATCTCCGACCGACACTGACATCAGTCCCGCACCCTCGCCACCTCGTCCCGACCGCACAGCAAAACGCCGACACGAACGACCAGCAGTCGCACTACCGCGCAACCGTCACCGGCGGCGCCAAGGGTGGCTTGATCGGTCTCGCGGGCGCCGGTGCGGCCGCCGTTGCAATGCAGCGTGCAGGTGTCCCGGCCTTCACGCGCCTCACGCTCCCGCTCAAGGCGTTTGCCGTCACGTACGTAGCTGCTGCTCCCCTCTGCCGAGCCGACGCAACTCGAGCTGACATTGCCCTCCCTCCCGTCCCGATCGTGCTATCCACTTTCTGCTCCACTCCTCGCGCAACTGCAGCTCGGTCGGTACCGCCGCCTTTATCATTTCTGCCGACAAGTCGGCGCGCGAGTTCGAGCTGTCCAAGTACGCCGTCGGCGCCGGGACGGACCTCGAGCGCGCGGCGCACGAGCAGCAGCGCCTCGAGCAGGAGGCCGGGATCGCGCCTGGGCAGCATGCGCCGGGCCAGGGCAAGCCGGTCGGGACGCGAGAGGCGATCGTCGAGTGGGCGAAGGAGAACCGGTGGACTGCCGTCGGCGTGACGTGCGTCTAGCTCCCGGTCGCATTCCGCCGGCTCTCTCTGATTTCAGAGACGCTGACTTCTTCCTGTTCTTGTCTTGACGCACAGCTGGCTCGCGAGTATGGCCGGTTCCGGCGCCTACATCGCCGCGACGCCTCTCACCTTTGCGCAAAAGCTCGTTCAGGCGCGCATGGTCGCGCAGGGCGTCACCGTCGCGGCCCTGATTGCGTCGGCGGGCCTGACGCAGATCCCGAACGCGGCGGGCAAGTCGGACGACGACATCAAGCGCGAGGAGCGCGAGCGCGGGATGTATGCGTGGAAGAAGGACGCGCACCCGCACCACTCGAAGAGCGACGCAAAGACCGAGGCATAGATATACCTCTTTCTCCTGACATTCCTCAGATCGAGGTCCTTTTCGCATCACTAGACTCTTCTTGCTGTCAATTGACCTTCCGTACCTGTGTCAAAAACACCCCGATTCACATCTTCGGGCGTTGTACTCCCTCTCCTGAGCAGTACCCTCGCAATTCAACCATCCTGTCCGAGCAGCTGCTGTCTCTCGGGTAATCTGGAGTGTCTATTCACATGGCACCGATCTGCGCCGGATCTACGACCTACCTGCACCTACAGCCGCGCCTTCTGCCCGGCCCCGACTTCGCGCACCGTGTTGATGAGCGTGCCTGCAGCGGGGTAGAGATTCAGCTCGACGTCCATTTGCACGCGTCTGTCTCAGGCAGCGCGCCCGGCCACATGCACGAGAAGGGAAAGCCACGAGACGCACCGCACCCCTCGACAAAGCACCTGACCTCGTCTCCGTCCTTGACAAACGGGCTCTGGTCGGTCTCGTCGGTCGGGTTTACGCGCCCGAGCGCGATCGGCGAGCCCGTGAGGAGGAGCGAGCCCGCCTGGAGCGTCGTGCCGTGCGACAGGCGCGCGATCAATTCGGGCTGGCGTTTCTCCCGAGTCAGCGCACTGACGAGGAGGGGCAGGAGGTGAGAGGGAGGGAAGGGGACAAACGATGGTGAGCACGAGACTGCGCGTCGAGCCGCGCTGCGTCTCGCGCCCGTTGAGGTGCGTCGTGATGCGCAGGTCGTGCGGGTCCTTGCCGAGCGCGCGGGGCGAGACGAGGCACGGGCCGATCGGGCACCAGGCTGTGGGTCGAGGGGGCATGTCGGTCATGGGATGTAGGATCGCGCAGAGCAGGAATGGGACGCACTGTCGAAGCACTTTCCGACGCCCCACTGCACGCCCTTGTTGCACAGGTCGCGCGAGGTCACGTCGTTCACGACGCAGTATCTGTGTCCGAGTGACGTTAGCACGATCAGGGAAAGTAGGCATCTCACGAAGAGACTGCCATCGAGGTCGAGACGCACGCTCCGACATAGTCCATCGCATCCTCCTCGCGCACGTCCTTTGCGTCCTTGCCGAGGACGACGCACAGCTCGACCTCGACGTCGCACTTTTGGCCGGCAGCCAAGGGCGGCACGACAATGTCATCGCCCGGTCCGGCGAGTGCGGCCTGGGGCTTGAGGAAGACGACGGCGACGGGGGGCTTGTCGCCGCGGGGCTGCGACTCGGCGGTGTACTGTGCGCCGAGGCCGCGGATGGCGGTGACGTGGTGGGGCGCGAGGGGCGAGAGGAGGCGGCGCACGGTGAGCACTCGGGACGAGGTGGGGGCCGCGAAGGGGTTGGTGTCGGGCGGGACGACGCGCGCGGTGAGGCGGTCGCCGCGGGCGTAGGCGAGGCCGAGGTCGCCGTGCTGCTCGGGCTCTCCGTAGTAGATCTGGGCGCGCGATGGTGAGTTCAGCTCGGCAGCGGAAGCGGGCCGCCGGACGAGTGAGGTGAGCGAGCGAGAGACGGACCTGGCCGTCTTCGTGAGCGACAAAGCGGATCAAGCGGTCCCAGGCAGGCATGGCAGCAGCAAGCAAGAGACTAGCGTAGACTCGGAGACGAGCACAGAAGCAAGCACCTTCGCGCGGAAGCACTGCGTCGGCGGCCGTCGTGGGGGCGCACAGCCAGCGTCGCCTCCACCGAGGGCGGCCCGCTCGAGCGCCTGTCCGCCGCGCCGCAGCCCCACGAGGAGCAGCAGCAGCGCCAAAGCACCCACAGAGACGCCCGGCCACATGGGAGCACCCGCCGTGCCCGACCTCGCCGCGCTCGCCGCCCCGCCCTCGCTCGCCGACGCACGCGCACAGGCGAGTGCCGCGCTCGCACGCCAGCTGCCCGCGCGGATCCAGCCCGCCCAGCTCGGAGATACCCTGAGAGCCCTCCTCGAGCAGCAGCAGCGCGCCGCAGCCCAACTCGCGGGCGACGTCGAGCACGCGCAGCGCAAGCGAGACTCGCTCGTCCACGACGCAGCGACGCGCATCGCAGACGTCCACGAGCGCACACGCAGGCTCAAGCAGCGCCACGCCACCACCGACCAGGGGCTCGGGGAGGCCCGCAGCCAGCTCGTGTCGGGCCTCGACGCCCGCCGCGACGACGACAGCGACGACGTTGACGGCCTATCGCTCCGCGAACGCCTCGTCGCCCTCGCTCAGCGCAAGGCAGAGCTCGACGCCGCCAAGAAGTGGTTCGGCGCAGTCGCACGCGCAGAGGAACTCAGGTGCGCGGCGTCATGCTGAGGGTCCCTCGAACCTGCTCACCTTCCGCTCCGTCACGCAGCTTCACCGTCTTGCGCTCTCTCGACCAGAACTCGCTCCCGCAGGCCTTCCGCGCCTATGTCGGGCTCGTAGAGTACATCAAGCTCGTGTACGGCGAGGCAGACGCGGCGAAAGAGGCCGCGCAGGGCGGCGCGATCGGCCTCGTCGCCCTCACCTCGCACCTCGTCGGCATGGCCAACTCGGTCTGGTCCTCGCTCGTCCGCGTCCTATCCAGGTGCGCGCCCTCCTACTTGACATCAAGCTGTGGACGTCGCCTGACTATGTCTCGTCGCGCAGCCGCCTCCTCTCGAAGCTCGAGGCGCTCGGCTGGCCGCAACCGTTCGAAGAGGCGCTCGACCCGTACGAGGACTCGCGCGTCGCAGACTTCCAAACTGCCTTTGCCGACCTCCTCACCCTCGAGCACCTGTGCGTCTCGTGCCGCTTCTCCGCGCCCTGCGCGAGAGCAAGACCTGACGAGTGCTTTGCTGCGCAGGCAAGCGAACAACCCGATTCCAGGGCCGTCCAAGGGCGCGGTCACGGCATCCAAAAAGCCCAAGCCGCTCCTCGCGCTCGCGCCGCTCGTGCACCCGCTCTTGCTCCGGTTCAAGTGGCAGTTCGAGGGCGACCGCGGGACGAACCGCATCGACAAGGTGAGCGGGACTCAACAATCAACTGCTCCGGGCACTGTTGCGCAGACTGAGCTGATACCTGGTCGGGTGCTTGTTGCACAGCCCGAGTACCCTCTCTCGCACGTCCTTAACCTTCTCACCGCGCATGAACGCTTCCTCGGCGAGGACATCCAGTACCTCCTCGACATGAACGGCTTCGAGCACATCGACGCAGTCGTGCGTGGCTTGCTGCCCTCAACTATCCCACCGCTACTGACAAGTCTCGCTTGCAGAACGAGTTCACGTCGCTCCTCCTTCCCCCCCTCGCGTCTCGCCTGCGGCACCACCTCCCGCAGCTCCTCTCGATGCCGCCCGTCCTCGCACACACGGTCTACCAAGTCGTCGAGTTCGACCAGCAGCTCCGCTCGCGCGGGTTCCGCCCGCGCGTGTGGCCGACCGTGCGCAGGGAGGGCGACGAGCTCGAGCTCGAGGACGAGGACGACGAGTGGGAGGGGCTGAGCGAGACGATCCTAGGGAGGCAGGAGTGGTTCGAGCGGTGGCTCGAGGGCGAGCGCGAGTGTGCGTCCCCCCCCTTTCTCGCCCCTTTGCGGCGCAACCGTCTACTGACGGCCGCGTGTTGGCAGTCTTTGACCAGCGCTACTTTGACGCGATCGGCGCGAGCGACGCGTGGCACATCCTCTCGGAAGACGACTACGACGCGGGCGAGAACGGCAGCGAGACGAGGCCGACCAAATCGGCGCTGCGCGTCAAGGAGCTTGCAGAGCAGCTCGCCGGTGCGTACTCGCCGCTCGTCGCCAGGAGCCTTCGCAGAACGGGCAGCTGACGTGACAGGTATTCGATGGCGCACAGAGCGCTACCGCCCGCTTCCGCTGCGACACACGCTCCCGTTCCTCCTCTCGCTGCACCTCCCGCTCCTCCAATCGTACGCCGGCCGCATCACGTCCTCGCTCGACGCGTTCGAGTCGCTCTCGTTCGGCATCCTCCCCGGCGCGCTGGGCCAGACGACCGCGGCGACGGCGGGCGTCGGCGGGCTCGTCAGGCTGGTCAGGGCGGGCGTGAGCGCGAGGTGGATGAGCGAGAGGTGCGAAGAGTGGGGCGAGGACGCCGTGAGTCTCTGCGTCTACTGCTCTTCGGGACCAGCTGGATTGACGCGACACACATGTACCAGTTCTTCCTCACGCTGTACGAATACCTCGCCTCGTCCGCGTCGACGCCGGGCAAGCTTGACTTGACCTTGCAAGACGCGGCCGACGACGTGCTCGACAACAGCGAGGGGACCATCTTCGAACGCGAAAAGACGGCGTTTGAGAACCTCGCCGAGCGCAGCGAGGACCTCATTGTGCGCCATGCCGTGCGCGAGGTCGTCGGCGAGCTCAAGGCCTACTTTGCAAAGTGCGTCTAGCTCCGCATGCAGTCGCATGACAGTTGCTGACCGCGCGGGTGAATGCAGGCGCTGGGACGCTTCGCCGCCGCAGGACGACGAAGCGAACGACCTCTCGCTCAGCCCGGAGCTGATCTCGCCGCTCTCGCTCCTCTCGTCGCTCCTCTCGACTCTCGTGCAGTCCTTCCCGCCCGCGACCCGCACAACCCTCTACCGCCGCATCGCGACGGTCCTCTCGCAGGCGCTGTACGACCGGCTCTACGTCTCGCACGGCTGGACCGAGTCGACCGCGGCGCAGCTCGCGTACGACCTCGAGCACGGCTTCCTCGTCGCCGCGCGCGAGGCGGGCCTGCCCTCGCGCGGACTCCAGCGCGGGTGGGACGTCGCGCGCGGCGCGTGCGTCGTCCTCGGCCTGCCGGCGCAGAAGAGCCAGCAGGGCGGGTACCACCCTGCGGGCGAGTGGACCTTTTCGCGCGTCATGCAGGTCGCGTTCGACGACGACGCCGCCGAGGCGAAGAAGGGGGCAGAGGAGGACGACGAGGACGAGGGGACGCCGTTTGCGCGCATGATGGACGACTTGGGCGTCGGCGAGGCGCTCACGAGGAGCGAGGTGCAGAGCTTGCTTCGCAGGCGGCCCGAGTGCTGGCGGTAGACAGACGTGTGTAGGCGCGGCGGGATGGGCAACGCGAGCGTTCGCATGCGCGTCCTGCGTCTGTGACCCTGCTGAACAGCTTGCTTCGCTTCATCCGTTTGGCTCACGGCGAAGGAGAGACAGGCAGAGTAGGTGATTCTAGGCTGTTTACAGTTCACCTTGGTCGGCGCAGGGCGCAAAAGCGGAAGAAGCCTGAATAGGAAAAGGGAGTAAGGGGAGAAAGTGGACTAGAGGAGGGGGCGGTAGTGCCTTTTCGCGGACCCCGTCGAGCCCGCAAGGAGCTCGGCGAGAGATACAAGAAAAGCCGGAGACATAGCGGGATGCGACAGGATGAGGAGGCGGCGGAATAGGAGACACTGCTACAGGCGTGAGAGCGGTACTGCTGATCAGGAACGAAGGGTCGGCGAAATGAAAGGCGCCCAGCCGAAGCCGGTCAACGCGTCGGCCGTAGGCAGGCGAGTCGTCGCGGCGAGGAACAGGCGGCGTAATGAGACATGTCCGTGGGGGAAAAGGGGTGCGAAGGAACGAGGGCAGAAGGAAATGCTCAGGCCCAAGCTCGCGCTTAGAGGCCGTAGCAGTAGTAGCCGGTGCGGTCCTGGGTGCGACGGAGGGTCGAGCCGAAGGGGCAGGCTGTGCGAGCATGCGAGATGCGTCAGCATCGCCGCTGTATCGAGTTGCACGAGTGAACAAAAGCAACGCACTGAGGCGGCAGATACCGGAGCGGCAAGCACGGTCGCCAATGCCGTTGTACGAGGCCGGGCAGGCGCTGCCGACGGCACCGCAGTTGTCCGGGTCGGTGCGGGTGTTGACGCAAGTGCCAGCCGCGGTCGGCACGAAGCCGTTGCTCGAGTCGCAGACAAGCGTGCAGACGTTGCCGCCCGAGCAGAGGTAGACGCCGTTGGCGGTGGTCGGGCACGTGTTGGGGCCGCAGGTCGGGGCGGTGGCAATGCACTCAGCGCCCTGGAGAACGTAGCCAGACTGGCAGCCAACTGTAGACGAGGATGAAGAAAGCGTCAGCAATTGGCCAGACGACAGGCACGACAAGCGGAAGAGACGGACCAGAGCAGAGACGAGTGCGGGTGTTGCAGACGGCGCGGCCGTTGGCGGGGAGGTCCGAGGGCGAAGTGACGGCATTGAAGCAGACACGGTCTGTAGGCGAGCCAGTCAGCAATGAGAGCAGTACGAGCGAGATAGGCAATGTCACGGACCAGTGCCGCAGCGGTAACGGCGGAGAGCGCGGGCGAAGACGGCGCGACGCTGCAGGTCGCGGCGAGTGACACCCTGCTCGGCGTGCATCGACTCGATGTGGCGCTTGAGGAGCGCGGCGCCCTCCTCGACCGACGCAGTGGTGCGCTTCGCCTTCTCGGCGGCCGCGATCTTGGCCTTCTTCACGCGGATCGAAGCCTCCTTGCGAGACTCGAGCGAGCGCTTCTCAACAGCTGCCTCGTTCGAGTAGAAAGCAGGCTCGGCACGGCGGACGAGCGAGTCGTCGGCTGCGATAACGAGACGGAAGGGGTTGAGAAGGTCAGCTCGTTGTTGCGCAGAAGCCAAGGCAGGACACCAGGCGTACCGGCGAGGGGGGTGGCCGCAACGGGCGAGAAGGCGAGGGCCGCGAGGGCGATAGCAGCGAGGCAGGACTTGATCGACGGCATGGTGAGCGGAAAGGAGGAGGATGGGTCGACGGCTGGACGGGTCGAGCGGGTCGAGGTCAAGGAGATGGGCAGGCGAGGGGATCAAGTCCTGCGCGTCGGAGTCGGCTCGTGGACGGGAGTGAGAAGGGAGAGCGTGGGAGCTGAGGAGCGGAAAAGAGCCGCGAGCGGGACTGCAAAGGCAGGTTTGGGACCGTCGCCAGGGGGTGCTCGATCAGGGAAGCTTCTCAGCTGCACGATCGCGCCAAAAGGGCCACGGAGTTTCCCAGCGATAACACGAACGGCACCTTCCTAGGCCAGAGCAGCCCCTCGGCCCCGTTGTCCTCGTGCGGAAGGAGGTCTCCCTCCGCAGGCGGCCGACGTCCGATCATGGCGAACGTGCCGTTTTGTAGCTCCACAACTCTCGTTCTCAGCAGAGCAATGCGCATCCGCCCATCGCGCCAGCCATCTCTTGCACAGACTTGCAGTCGGCCTCAACGCCATTGCACCTCTTTAGCCCCTACATTCGCGCGGGACTGCAGCCTAAAGCCGATCGAATGTCGCACACAAATGAGGCGAATGTCTGACAGCGATTAGCACGCGCGCAGAACTCGAAGACGATCTTCTCCGTCCAGCTCGGACGAGCGGCGCAAATGCGCGAGCGATGTGACGGCGCGATACGGACGTCCGCGAGGCATGCTGAGACGGGCAAGAAGGCTAGCAGGTAGTCCCCGTTGCGAGCCGCCCAGCGCGGCAGTGTGAAGTGGTGCAGAGCCGAGGGTACCGCCTCTTCGCCGGGAAGGGCAAGTCCTCGGATCCGGGCGACATCGCTCGTCCGCTTGTTCTTCCGCGCCGCTGTCAGCCTCAATGAGTGCACACGAGCTTCCTTATCCTGGCGTGCTCCTCTGGCCCGCCGATCACTGGCTCGGCCGCTCCCGCTCATTCGTCTGCTCTTGGTCTGCTCCTGTCCTTACGAACTGTGGTCTCGAGCACTGGCACCTGCGGGGCAGGATGGACATCGTTCGATGCTTTGGCGTTGTGTTGGCGCAATGCTGGCGCGTCCGCCTCCCGACTGCGGTTAGTCTGGCAGACACCGAGTACCCCCTTGCTGCGGCCGGAATCGCTCTCATCTGGCGGACCCTTCTTTTCGCCGAGCATCGGCGGTGGCCTTCTGCCGACGGAAAGCGACCGGCTTCAAGAGCCAATCCGGCCGCGGCTCTCAGACTTTCGATCGCGGCGCCGTGCGGCTCTGACTGACGGCGGCCGCTTTTCTTCTGGCCGCAACCCTGTGGCCGTGTTCCTCCGCCTTGCCTGTTCGCTTTCCAGAGCATTCGTCGTCAGCTCGCCATCGCCCTTTCTTGCCCACCCGCAATTGCTGCTGCGCGGGACAAGTGTACGCGTCGGGGAGCGCAAGATCTGGCACAGCGCTCATCGCTGCTTCTCGCTGCTTCTCGCTGTACCTCCGTGAACTGCATGCGCCTCCGTCTGTGCCATGGCTGACGTCTTGTTCTATGATGCGCCTGCAATCGGCCCTGCTTCCTTCGCTGCCGTCTCAATCGGCGAGCCGGCTCTCTTGTTTGCGTTCTCACGGCCATCGTGTTCCGTCAAGACGCACATTCCTGCGGAACCTTGCGTCCCTGACTGACGTCTCACAGGGCGTGGATCGAGCTTGTGCTCCATGTCACTGCTCAATTGCTCCTGCTCGAGGGCGGGCGGGCGCGCGAGGTGAAGACGACGTTACATGGAAGGGTACGGGATGTCTACGAAGGATGTGCTAGCCGGTCCGAATCACGGCGCAGCATGCTGCAATGCGGACAATTGACAGACGTTCGACGGTGCTTCCCGCTTGCTCCCGCGGAAAAGGCCCGAGAGTGACGCCGCGATCCAGCCAGAAACTCGCGTCCAGTTTGCAGGGGGCCTGTGAAAGGTAATGGGGCATCTGGAAGCACCAGACGACACATTTAGGCGAAGTCGCGTCCGAATAGTTTCGACTTAGCAGCACCGCCTCGAACGCGAGCTTGGGCATCTTCGCCCTCGTCCGCCTGCACTCGCTCACCAGGCGTTTCTGCTGCTTGTCTGGTTGTCTGAGGACTCATCAGGAACGCTCAGCTGCCCGCGAACCGCCTCAAACGCGCGAGATGGCAGAGTTCTCGCGGCTGGTGGTCCCGAAGCCTCCGCGGTCGTCGAACGAGAACCAGCAGCAGAAGGAGTCTGTGTATTGGCGGAGCTTCAAGGTGAGCTCGTCACTCCTTGCAGCGCCGCCCGCTAGTCATCCCGAGCCATGCTGACTACCGTTCTCCTCCTCATCAGTCGCCGACCTTCCTCAAGTCGTACGCGCCCATCACCCACGTGCACTTCTCGCCTTCCTCCCCGCACCGCTACGTCGTCACATCCGGCACCCGTCTCCAGATCTACTCGCCAAAGACGAACCGCGTCGTCAAGACCATCTCCCGCTTCAAGGAGACGGCGACGAGCGGTGAAATCAGGGGCGATGGCAAGCTCTGCATTGCTGGAGACGAGGGCGGTCTCGTGCAGGTCTTCGACATCAACAGCCGCGCCATCCTGCGGACGATCCGGGCCCACAAGCAGTCCGTCCCGACCTCATCCCTCTCTTTCTCTGCTTGCACATCTCGACTAACTCTTTCTTTGCACACCCAGGGCTGTACATACGACGAAGTTCTCGCCGGGGTCCGGCACGCAGCTTCTCACCACCTCTTCGGACACGACCGTCCGCCTCTTCGACCTCTCGACCTCTGCCCCTCTCCGCACCTTCTCCTCCCACACCGACTACGTCCGCACTGCATCCTTCGTCCACTCCTCTCCCTCGCTCGTCTTCTCGGGCGGTTACGACTCGACCGTCCGGCTGTGGGATGCTCGCGTGCCCGACGCCGAGGGCAGCGGCTGCGTCTGGGTCGGACGGCACGGCAAGCCCATAGATCAGGTGCTGGTGGGCGAACAGGGCACGATGGCCGTGTCGGCGGGCGGGCCGATCGTGCGCGTGTGGGACTTGCTCGGCGCGTCGACGTCGCGCTCGAATGCGGCGCTCGATGGCGGGTTCGATGCGGAGGCGGACGCGGAGGTCGACGACGCGGGTGAGGTCGACACGGGCACGCAGTATTGCTTGAAGGCGTTGAGCAACCACCAGAAGGCCATCACGAGCCTCTGTTGGGCAGAGACGGAGAACGGCGAGAAGCGGGTCCTGAGTGGTGGACTCGACGGACTGGTCAAGGTGTACGACCCGCAGGAGAACTGGCGCGTGCGACACACCATGCGTTACGGCGGGCAGGTGATGAGCTTGGCGGTCTCGGTACGTGGTCTGCCGTGACACCTATCCCGCCCTCCTCCACGCTGACGCATGCCGCCCGCAGCCCAACAACTCGCACCTCGTCGCCGGTCTCTCGGACGGTTCACTTTCGATCCGCACCCGCGCGGGCGCGGGGCGAAAGGCTGGCGTTCCCGTCGAAAAGGTCACGCCCTCCTTCGACGCAATGCTCGCGGGAATGGGCCATGGCGGTATTGTCTACAGTGGCAAGCAGGCCGGCGAGGGGCTCAAGGCGACGTACGAGGGCGAGGTCAAGGTGACGAAGGAGCGGCGACGCAAGCTCACCGAGTGGGACCGGATGCTCAAGAACTTCCGCTACGGCGATGCGCTCGACTCGGCACTGCGCCAGGACGTGACGCCGGCAACGACGTTTGCGCTTCTCGAAGAGCTCATCAGACGAGATGGCCTTCCCATCGCACTCGCCAACCGCACCGACCTCACCCTTGAACCGGTCCTTTCCTTCCTCGTCAAGCACATCACCCACCCGCGGTATAGCGTCCTCGCCGTCGATGTCGCAAGTGTGCTCGTCGGTGCGTTCACTGCTTTTTCTCTCCAGAGCACATTCGTGTCAACTGATTTGGTCGATTGGCAGACATCTACACCCCAACGCTCGGCCTCTCCCCCTTGATCGACACGCTCTTCACGCGGCTACGCCGGAAAATTGACGATGAGCTCGACTTCCAGCGCGAGCTCACGCAGGTGCAGGGCGCGCTTGACATGGTCTTTGCGAGTAGCGCTCCGCTGCGGGTGTAACCTATCGTTCGACCCTGCCAATGTTCCCGTGTCGCCAACTTGCCTAGTCCGCGGGAACCATTGTGCGATCACCTTATGCTGCGGGGCAGCGACTGCGACTCAGCTCTCACATGCGTGCTGCGAGCCTGATCACAGATCGTTCATACGTGTCGTCGAGGAAATCAAGAGGAAATCTACCCTCGCGGCTGTTGCGCCACTTTCAGGTACAGCTGGCCTCGTCGTGCGGCACACCCTTTCCGTGCATGTGCGTGGCTTCAGCAGAGTCCGTGCACCCCTGCGGGCAAATGCACGGCACCGCCTGCTTGTTCCTGACGCATAGCGTCTCGCAATGTTCGCGGTCACGCGCATCATGGGCACCAACTCCGGGGTATCGTGGTTGTTGCAAGAAAGGAGGAAGAATGCGACGTTCGTAAATGGGAGAGTACGGTAACGGCAGGAGGAGCGAGAAAGGTTGAAGGCGCGCGAGGTAACGGGTTGAGGGTGCTTGCACAGTAGAGTGTCTGTTTGTACTGACGACGGCGCAGATATCGTGATGTACAAGGGAGGGGCAGAGGAGAAGGGATGCGAGGTCTAAGGGGAGAAAGCGTGAGAGGCAGAAGGCCGAAGTCGTCTAGAGGTTGACCCCGTCGAGTGCGAGGTCAACCGAGCCCTTGAGCGCGAACGGCACGATGATGGCCGCAAGGACGAAGGCGTAGACGCAGGCAAAGAGGATGCCATACCTGCGGTGCGGGACGAGCGGTCAGCAACGAGAGGGCAAGCAGCAAGCGCGGACTGATACTGACTTGAAGATGATCTTCTTGCGCATGCTCTGCTGCTTGATCGAGTAGACCGGCCCGCGGATCTGCCTCGACGGCCTGAGCCAAAGAAGCGCGGTAGCGTGCAGACCTGCGAAAAGCGGGTACTGTCAGCGTCTGGGCTCGGCCGCGAGCTCGACGAAACGGACGCACGAGAGAAGCCCGGGATCAAGGCGGGAATGACGAGAAGGAAGAGAAGGAAGTGGCCGCAGGCGAAGTCGCCGGCGAACATCGACATCTCGCACGTCTTGACGACGAACTCGCGCGCCGGCTGCGTGAACGCCGACGAGCCCATGCCGTGACCGTACCATTTCTGTACAAGTGCCAAGGACGGGTGAGCGATCAGATGCGAAATAAAGCATGCGTGAGACGCACCCCGGTCCACCACGCGCGGTTGACCTCGTCGTGCTTGTACTCGCGCGAAATGATGCAGGCGATGAGGATCTTGAAGATGCAGCGTTGAATGCTGTGTGCCGCACGGACGTGAGTCAGATGGTCAGTGAGGGGAGAGAGTGACCATGGCAACTCACGCGACAGTCGCGATCAATCCGAGCACCGCATGCGAAAGGTCCCAGCGCTCGAGGACCCAGAGGAACTCGAAGAAGGCGACCATGCCAAGGACAGACGCGACGTGCGCAATGCCTGCAATGACCGAGCCGAATTTGCCGCCCGAGCAGAGCGGGCCGGCAAAGAGCGAGACGAAGAAGAGGACGAGGAGCACGGCCGCGTTGAAGCCGATCGGGCCGAGCGCGATGACGGCGATGCGAAGGAGCGCATTGATGCGGGGGTTCGCGTGCGACTGTGCGTAGCGAAGCAGGTGAGCGAGCAAGAAGAACGCGGACAGAACCCGAAACACACCTTGACATAGATGTAGGCGACGGTGAGGATGACCGCAAGCGCGAGGGGCAGGAGAATCTCGTTGAGCACTGAAGGAGGAGAAAAGTCAGGGCGTTTGCTCCGACTGGCGCTGGCATCGAAGTTGCGAGACCACGTACCGATCGTCTTCCAGCGCGCTCGGGGCGTATCGGGCGAGAGCTTCTCGCTCGGGTGACCAATGCGCTTCTTCTTGAAGCCCGTAACCTTGGTGCGCGACAGGCGGCAGTAGCCGATCCACGAGTTGGCGTGCGCGCGCGAGTTGCCGCGCGACATCCACCGCAGGAACTCGCGGTAATCGATGACGAAGTCGCCGAGCGAGAACTGGTGCGGGTTGAAGATGAAGGGCGCAGTGCACAGGGCGAAGATCGAGAGCCAGAAGTAGATGACTGCGAGGCGATGGCGAGTCAGCTCCGGAGCAAGGATGAGCTGGATCGAAGCACGACATACTGTGACTGATCCACAGGCTCAGCGAGATGTAGAGGAGCATGAGTAGGGTCCTCAAGCCGAGGTACAGCGCCGGGCCGGCGAAGCGCGCATAGAGAAGCGCGAACGAGATGCGCGTCGTGGCGAACCCGCGACCGGTCGCGATGTAACGAGCGCCGCCGTACGACAGGTTGTTGATGACCGAGTTGGACGAGATCTGCGTCGCGAAGACCTCGAAGAAGGGCGAAAGCGACAGGAAGTGCTTGCCGAGGCGAACGACGGCGCGGATCAGGCCGCGCTCGGTCAGCTCCTGGAGGAAGAGCGGCAGGAAGGCTGCGAGCGGGAGGAAGGTCAGTAGGCGTGACTGAAAATTGGAGTGCACGAGTGGAGCGCACCAATGAAGAAGACGATGAAGATCGAGATGATGCAGCGCTTGATCCAGTCGTAAACGGGAATGAGGTTGGCGCAACCGCCCTGGCCGGCGATGAACTGGCCCGAGTTCGTGTACTGGCAGATCTCGAGGTTGCTGTTGAGCGTGCCGAGATACAGGAGAGTGTACATGAAGAGCTGAACCGAGAGGATGACGAGGATGTTGTTGATGTGGAATCCCGGGTGGCCGTAGTAGAACGTGAGGAAGCGGTCCATCGGGAGCTGCGTGCCGAGGTAGTAGTACTCGCGCGACAGCATCTGCTCGCCCATGCCGGACGAGACCTTGGTTTGGAAGTTGAGGATGGTGCCAAAGCCGAGGTCGCGACCCTTGCCGCACTGTGGAAGGAGCGAGTCCGGGGTCAGGCTTCGATCACGACGCACTGAAAGGCGCGCGACGCACCTGGTAGTACTCGGTATGTTTGATGCGGCCGCCCCGCTCGTTCGCGAGCATGCCGGCGTAGATGTCCTCGGACAAATGGAGACCCTTCTGCGCCTTGGACACGCCTCCACGGGTAGTCATGAAGATAGCGTTGAGGAAGTCGGGATGGCCATAGTGCAACTTGCCGCCGAGGTATGCCATGCTGCGCGCCGCGAGCGTGCCAAACGTCTGTTCCTTGCCGGCAGCGACGTCGCCGAGGATGCCGATGTTCTCGGAGAAGATGTACTCGCGCGCACCGACGATGGCGACCGGGTGCTTGCCGTGCTCCTTGGCGCCCTCGGGCGTGTACGGGTTGTTTGGCGAGACTTGGTAGTCCTCGAATTCGCCGAGGACGTTGCGGATCTTGAGGCACTCCTCGAGGTAGTTGTCCTGGTTGGCGTCGATAAGCTGGATGTACTCGCCGCGGTGGAACACGACGGCGTGGTTCTGGTTGTCCGACTTGCCGTCGCCAAGAATCGGGTTGCCGGGAAGCTCGATGCGGAATTTGGGGCGGCGGCGGCCGTCGGGGAGGATCTCCGAGTGGCCGTCGATGAGCGCCGAGTAGATGCGCGGCTCGCCACCCTCCTTGCGCGGGCGCTCCTCGTCGAGGTAGGCGATTTGAAGGTCCGGGTACGCGCGGAGGAGGAACTCGGTGTTCTCGATCTCCTCCTTGCTGAAGCGCGAGTAGCGCTGCATCGAGACGACAAAGCGGAACTTGCGGCGCGCCATGCGCTCGAGCTCGACCTCGAGGCGGTCCGTGTTGGCCCCAAAGTACTGCACGACCTCGGGGTTCTCGACGCGGTACATGAGCTTGATCGCCTTCGAGTAGTTCATGAAGCCCGACACGGTGCGGTAGAGCGTCTGTGCGCGGAGCGACGCCCAGATACGCGTGCGGAGCGTGTACTCGGGCGCGGCCGACTTGAAGCCGATCGTGTAGAACGGAATGTCGTCCGTCTTCTTGTCCGTCTTTTCGTCGACGAGGTCGGCCGACTCCTCGGCGAGGATCTTGGTATCACGCACAAAGTTGTCCCACTCGATCGGGTGCAGCTGCTTGAGGTACTCGAGGAGCGTGACACGCGTGTTCTGGTCCTCTTCGCGGATGATCTCGCGGAGCGACAGGAGGATCTTCTCCGAGTAGTGCGGCGTGAGGACCGTGAACGTCGGCATGGCGTCGACGCCGAGGGGCTCGGGGACGGCCGTCGTGAGCGACTGCGCGAAGAACGAGATGCGGCGCGACGCCTCCGACTTGTCCGGGAAAAACTCGGTCTTCATGCCCTGCGTAGCGACGAGCACAGTCAGTTTCCAGGCATCGGTCCTGTCGGCGAGAGGGACGCACCTTGTCATCCTGCGAGATGAAGAACATGGGCGCGCGGAGGGTACGCTTGCCATCCTGGTCGGAGAGGACCTGGTGGTACAGGAGGCGCTGGACGTGGTCGATCGAGAGCAGGTGCTCGCGATACATCGAGATGATGATGGCGTTCCAGATCTGCGAGACGAGGACCTTGGGCTTGTACTTGATCTCCATGTCGCTCGTCGCGAGAATCTTGGCGTAGATGCGCTTCGGCAGGCGCTCAAAGATGTCTGGTGTGACATGGTTAATTAGTCTCGGCTAACTCGTGTGCACGCCCGAGGTCGCAGCGCACCCTTCCACGGCGTCCAGATCGACACGCCGATCGAGAAAGACCGCGTGATCGAGTAGACTGCGACGGAATCACCAAGGTCAGAACGGAAGCGGCGGGGGAGGGAAGAAGCATCGACGCACCGGTGTTCCAGATGACATACCACAGGAACGTGTCGAGGAAGAACAGGCACAGGTCCATGCAGAACATGATGGCGAGCGTGAACGCCGGCTGGTAGCGGCACAGCGCGCTGCCAAAGAGCGAGTCGTCGCACGTCGTATCGCGCAGGCCCGTCATGACGCGCACCGGGTTCTCGAACGAGAGCGTGAGGAAGAAGTACGACTCGGTGAGCTTGCACCCGAAGATGAGGACCCAGAGGCCGATCGAAGCGATGCGCTGCGCGACCGACAGCTTCGGGTACGACGCGGTGAACGTCTGCGACGCGAGGTACTTGCGCGACTTGCCCGTGACGCGGTCGCCAAAGAGGCGGCCCGACGGCACAACAGAGAAAGTGACGACGAGGATGACGGCGACGACAAACTGGACGATGCCGACGATTAGGGCGGCGTTGGACGTCGGGCGTGCGGCGGCGATCCACACGGTCGGGCCGATCATGATGCCGAGGCAGATGAGGAGGGCGACCATGCGGCGGAGGAGGTGCGACGTGTTGTTCCAGGTGGTCGGGACGTACGAGTATTCGAAGAGCGTGGCGGCGAGCTGGATGACCGAGGCGACGGCGCCGCCGAGCGCGACGACGGACCAGCGCAGCGCGGCAGGCGGGTTCAGCTCGTCCTCGCGCGTGTAGATCTGCGGCGAGTTGTACGACTGTGGGCGGGGCGGCGGCGTGGGGTCAGTCTGGTGAGCAAGCTGGAAACGGAGTTTCAGGGACGCACGGTGTACATCCAGTAGATTGAGATGTGGAGGACCCAGATGCGGTTGAAGTTGACGAGGAGGTGGCCGAACGAGCGGCGCTCAAAGTACGTCTTGAAGAAGGCCTTGTGCCACTCGATCTTGTCAAACTTCATGAAGCGCTGCGACGCGGGGACGTCGACTAGTCGCGTCTTGTCCGTCAGGACGATGCGCGCGATACCCTCGGGGTACCAGAACAGCTGGTTGATGTCGTCGTAGCCGATGATCTCTTCGTGGTCGCGCTCGCGGCGGACAAAGACGCCGTCGACGACCTCGTATCCCTGGTCGCGGATGAAGCGGTACAGCGGGCGCACGACGGCGCGCAGGTACAGGCCCTCGGGGACGGGCTCGACGCGGTTCTGGCACTCGGGCGAGCGGTAGTAGTCGTCGGCGCACTTGAAGATGAAGCACAGGCACTCGGGCACGAAGCGGACCTGCGCGGCCTCGCCCCAGCAGAGGAGGTACAGCGCGAGCTGGCGCACGCGGTCATACGCCGACATCTGCAGCATGGCCTGCTGCCAGCGCTGCTTGGCCGAGTCGAGCGTCTTGACCGACGCGGGCGTCGCGACCGACTTGACGCCGGCCTTGCGCGACGCCTTGCGCGCGAGGCGGGCGACGCCGTTGTTGGCGAGGCCGATGGCGTCGTCGAGGTCGAGCTGGGCGGCAAAGTACCACTTGCGGTAGTTGGCGTGCTCGCCGCCGATGTAGTCGGCGTGGAGCGTGAGAAGGGCCTGGTTGGGCGACATGCGCGACGCGCGCGAGTCGAGCTGCATCATGAGGTGGTCGTACATGTTGCGCATCGAGTCGCGCTGGAAGCCAAACTTGTTGGCGAGGTCGATGAAGACGTCCTCGATCTCCTCCTTCGAGAGCGGGATGTCGGCCTCGTTGCTCCACGCCGGGTACGGCTCGCGCATGCGTGCGTACGAGGGGCCTCCGGGGACGCCACCGAGGTTGGCGCCGCCTCCGGGGCCCTGATAGTGCGCGGACGACGACTCGTAGTCGCTGAACGCGGCGGGCGAGTCGCGGCCGCCCTGGAAGGGGCCTTGCGGGTGCGCATAGCCACCGCCGCTGCTGTAGAAGCCGTCCTGCGAGTCGTCCGCTGCAAGAGATGGTCGCGTCAGTGCAGATCGGGCGACTCGATGGCCGAGAGGCGCGAGCCAAGACGAAGTCGAGGCAAGGCGAAGGGGGGGAAGGGGTGCGAGGTGCGAAGTGGACGCACCGCGGAGGATGCCCTCCTCGCTGGCGTACGGGTCACGGTGGAACTCGTCCGAGCTGCCAGACTCGTCTCCGCCCTGCGGGTAGAGGGGCGCCTGGGACTGCAAGTGCGGCGGGGGAGCGTGATTCGGGTTGCCCTGCGGGTAGGGGTCCTGCGGGCGGGCCGGGTAGTGCCCCTGGCCCTGCTGCTGGTAGGCCATGATCGCTGCACTCGCAGGCAGGCCTCGGCGGGTGTGCGTGCGCGAGGACGGGGGTGCGGGCAGAGGTGCTTGGCGGAGGAACCGACGCGCACCCGACCTCGACGGGCGAGGCTGGGAGCTAGTGCTGGGAGTCGCTCGAGTGCAGCTGAGTACGGCTGTGCGCTCTGCTTGGCAGCCGCGCGGCGAGACGGGGCGGGGCGAAAGCGAGACGCGGGTCTGCTGCGAGGCGATCCTCGCCCGCTCGCGTCTCTCGGTGTCGCTTGCGCCCGCCCTGCGCCGTCCTGCGAGCCCCAGTGGGTCTGCAGGGCTGCTCTTAGTGCTTGCAAGGGCAACGGAACTTTCTCTGCCCCGTTCCGCTCCCTCTGCACCGCCCGGCTCCCGCTCGCGTCCTCTCCGCTCACTCGCGTTCGTCTCGCTGCATCCGCACATCGGACATCTGCCGTTGTTGCGCGCCTCAGCTGCAATTGTCCTAGGCTGTAATTGCGCCGTCTCGATGGGCACACTCGACCGGAGAGTGCTAGCCGTGCTCCGTGCTCTGTCCGTTGACCATCACTCGACATTGGCCACGGCTCGCGCGACTTCCGCCCTTTTTTGTGCTCTGCTTCCTGTAATTGATTCAGCTGTGTGTCTGGAGCTTGCTTGACTCCTTGTCGGTGCCCCCTCTCGTGCTACGCCGCGCACGGCCTGTTCCCGATCGCTAAACCTGTCCCCAAGGGCTTTCAAGTCGTGACAGCCGGTTTCGCGGTTACCAGGGACGCACAGCACATCAGAGACTTTGCATGAGAACGTGGTTGGCTAGAGGGCGGGGCTCATCGGAGGGCTACGGAGCGGCGAAGTCATGACCTTGATCGCCTCGACGTCCGAGTCGCTGTCGTCCTCGCTCGACGCCGCTGCGAGAGACTCGCAATCGCTGATGACGACGTGACGGCTGCTGCGCTTGCGACTGCGTCGAGGCGACGAGACGAGGGGTGCACGCCGCAGGTCGTCCTCCATGTCCTCGTCGGCGTCCGCACCGCAGACCTCGACCTTCGAGCACCACCTGACGCGCCTCTTCTTCTCCGGAACGTCCCTCCCCCACATCCTGAGCATCTCCGCGAGCCCTTTCATCTCCTCGGCGTGCCTCCTCTCCCTCCTGTCTCGCGCCTTGGCCTCTTTCCGCCGCCAGCGTTTCTCGCGCGCCGCGTCCACCGCCCTCGCCCGCTCGCTCACCGCGCTGCGGAGCTCCTCCGCTAACGGCGTCCCACTTGGCCCGAAGCGCACGAGGGCAGCCCAGCGCACCGAGCAGTGGTCGCCGGTGCCACAGCGCTCGCGAAAGACGGCGCAGTCCTGCGCGGTGAAGCCGCCGCTATCACGGCCGCTCACTGAGGCTCCGACAGCGAGGTCGTTTAGATCGAGGTCTTCCAGCGTCTCGCTGAGCGACTGGACCGACTCGCGCGGGCCGAACGGCGAGGCGGCGGGATCGGAGGACGGGTAGGGGCGCCCTTTGCGCTTGCAGCGCTTGGCTGCGCGGGTGTTGCGACGCTGCGTAGTCTTGGACATGACCGGGACGAGCTGCAGACGGGGATGGAGGGTTCAGAGTCAGCGGGCGGAACGAAGATGCGTGATGGCAAGGGCGTGGGACTGACTGAGATGGGGGTGTAGAGAACTGCTCTAGCTTCGTGAAGGGTACGTGCAGCGCTTTTCACCGCTGGACTGACGGGTTTCGTTGCAGATGGCAGAGGGAGAAAAGCAACGAAGCGAGGCGACGACAAAACTCGCGCCCTCGCCGCGGGCCGCCGTCTTCACCGACCTCCAACAGCGTCTCGACGAGAGCACCGAAGCTTGGCGCTAGCTATTGCGCCTTCAGAGGGGATGGATTGTGCGCTCTCACGAGTCCTGGGTGAGACCGGAAGACACGATCATCGTGGTTTGCTCAGTAGCTACTCCGCCAACTGCATAAAAGTGGTAGTCGCGAGTTTCTGAACTCAGCAAGTGGGTCAAAGGGGAGCAATGGGCGAGAAAAGAGCAAGTTTTGTTGGCCTTCTCAATCGGACGTGAGCATGAGATGCTCAGACTGCAGGAGCAAGCTGCCATCAGACTGGCGTGTGCAGTTCAGGGAAGTATCGAAGGGCTGAGGGGATGAGGGGAGGACCGAGTTCTGGCGGCCGAAGTCGAGTCTCTCGGACGAAATGGAGATGTCCGTGTCAGTCGCTTCTCTCGCCCGGTGTGCTATCTTGCTGGGTCCAATTGCTCGTGCTGACAGTATGAGAGCTGATCTGCCTCGCTTGCATACCCAGAGAGCAGTGTGCGATGCGGTGACTCGGGTCTGGCGCGGTCGACTTGAGGCTCTTCGCGGCTCTCGTCTTTTCCCTTCCTTCTCCTCACTCGACTCTGCTCGACTCGCTCAGAGTACCTCACAGAGATACTCGCCCAGCTACCAAGACCACCAGGAACCCGCTGTTCACACCCGCACTCCCCAATCCTCACGATGGCTCCCTCGCTCCTCACTCCCTTCTTCCTCTCGGTCACCCTCGTCAAGGGCTACGTCCGCTTGTGCAAGGCAAACATCAACTTTACGATCGAGGCGACCAAGCTCGTCGACGCGGCCCTCGCGCCTGTGCGTTCCTCTCCTCTGAGCTCCGTTCGCCATTTCGTCCGAACATCCTGCCTGACCCTCGTGTGACGGGCTGGCGCGTGCAGTATATCGCCGAGGCCGGCAAGAAGCACAGCACGGCGAGTGTGCAGGCGCACAAGGCCTTCTCCTCGCCCTCAGCCGTCAAGGACGTCTCGCTCGTTCACGCCTCTCCGGCCTTGAGTACCTCGTCGCCCTCGTCAGCCTCGTCGCCCTCGTCAACCCACACCACGTCTTCGGTATCGATCAAGTTCGCCGCGAAAAGCAACCTCAAGCCCGCTGTTCTGCCCTTGATGGCCACACTTGCCGCCTCGCTCGAAAACTGCGACTCGAACAGCGCCTCGAGCATTTTGACGCCGGTTTCGCCCACCCGCAGCCCCACCTCGAGCTCTTCGGCCTCCTCGTGCACTTCCATGCCCTCGAGCAAGAGCAAGGCTGGGTCGTTCACTTCTTCGTCGCGGTGCAAGGCGCCACGCCTTCTCCCTTCGTCTGCCTCGCGCACCAAGACCATTGCTCATGAGCACGCACTCACTGCCGCCATCGCCGAGGGTCGCATCATTGACGGCGAGCTCCACTACGCCGCAAAAGAGCACGTCCTCGCCCGCATCGAGGTCGAGGAGCCGCACGAGCGCCGCACCGAACTCGCGCGCACTTTTACGCCGGTCTACCCTGCGGGTTCTTTCGAGGCCGCCGAGGAACTCAGGACCCGCAGTACTCGCCTCGTCGAGCGCGTTCACTCGTTGCTGAACGACTATCTCGAATTGCGCGTCTCGACCCCAACTCGCAAGCCGAAGGAGCAGACGACGCCTCGTATTGCTGGCACGGTCGTCGACCTCACAGTCTACTCGAACCCGCTCGTCAACCTGTCGTCGATCCGTCGCAGCCTCGGCCGCGAATCGAAGCGGGCGGTCATGCGCCCCGGCTTCCACCGCTCGTTGCCGCTCCGCCGCGAGGTGCTCGAGTGGGCGGCTGTCGACACTGCGCGCGACTACAACAGTATCATCTGCCTCGACTCGAGCATCGACGTCGTCGATGCCTTGTTCGACGACAGCGAGATCGACGAGAATGAGAAGGTCAACCTGCACGAGGGGGCCGCGCAGGCGGTCGACTGGCGCACGTTCGACGTCCCTTCGACTCTCGCCATGCTCTTCGAAGCTGCAGAAGACCGTGTGATTCCCGAGCGCCCCTCGTCGCCCATCCCGTGGCTTCACGAGGACTCGGACTCGCTGACTGAGGAGGACGACCTGTCGAACGTGCGTTCCTACCTCCTTACCCCTTCCGCGGCTCAAGTAGTGACTGACTTGCCTACTTATACCTAACAGGCGGACCGCCTTCATGCAACGTCTGGGGAACGGGACTGGTGCGCCGAGACAGACGACGAGGATGACGAGGAGTACTTCCGCAACGCTCCTGTCTTCCCGTCCAGCCCGGCCCGAGTCGCCGAGACCGCCCTCGTCATCGACGAACACCTTCCTCTCTCCCCTTCCATCGAGGTCGTCACTACGAACACCCTCGACTGGTCGATCGAATCCTTCGACGACGACGACGACGAGTACTTCCGCAACCCGCCCGTTTTCTCCTAGATCCTCATTGTCGTTCCTTTCTGTCCTCATCTGCATCGGATTTGGCATATGACCCTCCGTCGCGTCTGTGTATCAATCCCTCTCCTGTTGTCATCAGTATTGCCGCCTCGAGTCTGTATCGTCGACATCTATCTCTCCTGTCCTGTCGCTTTAGAGGCCGGCGCAGAGCAGATGACAGAGAACAAGAGCGCATTTCAGTTTCTGTACTACACATATCTCGGTACAGCCCATGTCGCCGCGTCTAGCGCGTAACTCGACACGACCCTCACGCATGCCCGCCAGCAGGCCTGCCGAGCCCGATCCTGCTCATCCTAGGCTTGGCAATCCCGCTCACCCTCGATCCTGTACCGACACCCGCCATCGGCGCCTGCGTCCCCTGCAGCGGAACCCGCGCGCGCGGTGCCGGCATCGAGGCAAACTCGAGCGCGGGCCTTGCGTTCGGGGCGGAGGAGCGGCTCGCCGCAGCTGGCATAGAGGGGCGCGAGACTGTAGCTGATGGCCGCGAGGAGGCGGCCGACGAGGGTCGCGCCGCGCCGGGACCGCCAGGACGAGCGACAGTCGGCGCCAGAAGGGAGCGCGAGCGCACGAGGCCGCCTGCGGCCTTGTTGCTCGACGCAGACGCCGCGGCCGACGACGTAGCCGCGGAAGCCCCTCTGAGGTCGACGAGGCTCTTGCGCGACGGCAAAGCCGTTCTTGCAGACGCTGCCGCTGTCGGTCCCATCGAAGTTCTTGGCGCCTGCAAGCCGGTCTCGCGCACGCTCGTCGCTCGTCTGAGACCCGCCGTACCAGTCGCTGCGCCCGTACTCGGTCGCAACGACGACGACGAGGCCGGCGCTGCGGTCGGCCCGGCCGTGCGCGCCTGCTCCCGCTGTCGGCGCTCCTCGCGGAGGCGCTCGAGGCGTGCGGCGGTCGATTCTTTGCGCTCGCCGGGAGTCTTCGGCGCTTCGGTGGTCGTGCGAGCTAGCGGAGGTGGAGTTGCGGGCTTCGGCCCTGATGATGCAGGGAGTGTGGACGGGCGCGGGCGTGGGCGCCGTGCGGTCGTTGCCGGAGCCGCTGCCGCTTCGATGGGACGACTTGTCGCAGGCGGCTTGATCGACAAGCGGCGACGCGGAGTTGCGGCAGTCGAGCTTGATGCAGAAGTCGAGGGCGCGTGCTGCGCCGACGCAGGCGCACCACCCGCCTGTTTCTTCTGCGCACGCAGCTCCTCGAGCCGGCGCTTCAGGCGTTCAGCGCCCGTCTCACGTACGGGGGTCGCGACAGAGCTTGCTATAGCACGGGAAGGGGGCTCCGTGCGCGTGCTCATGGGTGCGGGAGCGGGTTCCGCAACGGGTGGTGCGAGGTCCCCGAGACCGAGCAGGTCGCCCTCGGCGACGAAGACAGGCTGTGCCGGCGCAGACGTAGCAGTGTTCGGATGCACACTGGGCGCGTCGAGGTTGATGGGAGAGCCGAGTCCGGGTACGACCGTTCGAGTCGAGGAGGCGAGGAGCGAATCCGGCGAGTACGGCGGGGAAGGAGACGCCTTGGTCGGCTGGATTGGCGACTGTAGCGCAAGCTCGAGGGTCTTGGTCGACTCGGGCTGAATCGCGGCGGTAGGCGGGCTCTGGTTGAGACTGTTCGGGAAGACAGGTTTAGCAGTCCTGCCCGCCGCGCGCGTGAGAAGTGCAGCGTACATGCCCGTGCCCAGCTCAGCGGTATTCCAGCGCATGAGATCGAACGTGTGGCCCGTCGCGCCCTCGTCAACTTCGCTCGAGCTCCCACTCCCGCCTTCCTCGCTGACATCCGAGATGCGCCCCATCCTACGCGGCGCAAGCGGCGTCTTCGCATCGTCGCTGCCGCCTTCGCCCCAGCGCTCAGCCTGAATGCTCACGACTCGGGGCTTGACGGGCGAGTCGCGGTAGTCCTTGAACGAGGCGGTCGAGCAGTTGAGGAGCGAGACCTCGCCCACGACCGAGTTGTCCTCGACAAAGCTCGCCTCGTGATCGGCAAAGGGCGCAGAAGCGGCGGGGCCGAGCGAGGCCGAGAAAGGGTTGCGGGTGAGAGAGGGCGGGAGGATCGAGAGCGTCGGCATCGAGAGCGAGCTGGGCATGCGCGCCCGGTCGATCGTCGACTCGCCGAGCCCGTGTAGGAGGATCGACAGACCGCCGCTGTGCTCGCTTGTCTCGCCTGACACCTCGTCGACTGGCTCGTTGATGGTCGGCAGGGCGGCGGCATCGAGCGTAAGGTCATGCTCGTTGAACAGGAACGAGCCCCCCTCGTCCGCGATGAGCGAGACATCGACGGCGCCGAGTTGATGGGGCGAAAGAACCATCGAAGAGTCTCCTGCGAGCGCGATAGTCAGTAGAGGTGCTTTGAGCACAATCGAGATGCGCGCAACGCACCCTCCTTGAAAGGGCTCGCATCCTTGACGGGCGACAAGCTCTTCAACCTGCGCTTGTCTTCGCGAATCCTCGTGATAGCGCTCCAGCGTCTGCCGGCCGGCCTGATTGGACCAGCGACGTTCTCCTTGCCCTCCTGCGCCTGCGAAACGGGCGAGAGACGCTTGACCGTAGGCGGCGGGGAGAGGTTGGCAAACGGTACAGGCGTCTCGGGAGAAGAATCTTCCGGGTCGGCCGAGTCGTCGAAGATGGCGAACTTGAGCGGGCTCGGTCGGCGAACGGGCGCATGTGAAGGTGGACCGGCGGGAGATTGTGCCAAAGACGTCGCGGCGGAAGTCCTCTGAGCTCCATTCGCTAGAGCGAGGGTAGTTGCGGTAGTGCTCGAGGATGCAGTGCAATCTGACGCTCGGGAAGCCCCGAGCGCTGCCGAAGGGGAAGACTCGGAGGAGGGCACCTGGAGAGTGGGGCGGTCAGCGCGCCGTGCATAAGCCGGGAGAGGAACCGTGAGCATACCGAATCTTGTTCCAGCCACTCTGGAGAGCTCGCAGCCCTGCACAGCTCGAGGTCGGCAAGGACGGGCGACATGTTTGATGAGCGAGACGAGGGGCAGTGCCAGCGGATTTACAGCTGGTCCAGGCCCGTCGAGCCCTGCCTAGCACGCAGTAGGTACTGTAAGCTGTGCGCGCCTGCCTGCACAAGGTCTAGCGTAGGCTGGACGTGGGCAGAGTGGGTGAAGGTGGGAAGGAGGCCAAAGAGGCGGTGAAGGGTGCGTGAGGCGCCCTCAGCCGGCCAAGTTGGACTCTCGGATTGTATCAGGGTCTCCAGGACAAGCTACAAGCTCCAATGAATCGTCAGGATCTGCACATGCGCGAGGTCGAATGCTCCTCTTGCGCATGCGCTCGCCGGTCTTCACTCCTCCGCTCACCCAACTCGCTCTTGACGAGCTGTGAGTGTCTGTGAGCGCGTAGAACAGGCTACGACGTCGCGATGGTATGCCTTCTGCGCTCCCCCGTTCTGTCGCCGCGAAGTCACCGCTCATCGCCTTGATCGGCTCGCACACAGTCCGTCACGCTTCACACGTCGCACGGCGAGATCAAGGTACGCTCACACACTACATAAGCAGTGTTCCAGTCCGACTGACCCACGCTTGCTCCGCAGATCGAGGTGTTCTGCGAGGCGGTGCCCAAAAGCGCAGAGGTGCGGCAGCGACGGCTCTCGCTTCATGAGCCCGCAGCGCAGGCTGACAGGGTCGTCGATATGGCTGCGTTGTGCAGAACTTTCTGGCGCTGTGCGCAAGCGGACAGTACGACGGCTGCTTGTTCCACCGGTCCGTCCCTTCCGTCTCCCTCTCGTCAGCGCTTCCGCTGACCCCGGCCACACCATACAGCAACATCAAGGGTTTCATGATTCAGACGGGGGATCCGACGGGGACGGGCAAGGGCGGGCAGTCGATTTGGGGCAGGCCATTCCCGGACGAGGTGCGAGGAACGCTCAAGGTGCGTCGAATACGGAGCGCCCGGGTACACTACGTGACAGCGTATTCAGGAATCATTTTTGCGCCGTGCGCCGCTTCGATTGAACAGTTCAACCAGCGCGGAATCGTTGCCATGGCCAACTCGGGACCCGATTCCAACAAGTGCGCTTGTTCTCTCCTCTTCCGTTCTCCGAAGCCCGTTTGACGTTTCCCCGGCACAGGTCGCAATTCTTCATCACTTGTGCGCTTCGAATTGACGCCCGTTCTCTCCGCCTGCCCTGCTGACCGGACTTCTTCGCGCCCGCTACAGACGCAAAACAGCCGCATCTCGACACCAAGTACACCATCTTCGGGCGGTAAATATTCAATCCACTTCCTTCCCGTGATGCAGAGCGAAGATGCACAACTAATAGCCTGGGCGCGACAGGGTGATCGACGGGACAGACTCGACCCTTGATGCTATGGTGCGTTCAGCGGCTCGACTTTCGCGCTCTTGATCCAGGCCCATGCACACGGCGGTGGTTCGGACCATCTGTACCTGGGCTGAGCGCTGACGCTCAATTTGCCCACGCCCTGCAGGAAAAGGTGCCGGTCAACGACAAGATGAGGCCGTTGCAGCCCATCAAGATTGAGCGGGTAAGCCTTCACCGCTACTCATCCTGGCCATTCTTTGTTTCACTTCGCGATGACGGTCGCGCCAGAAGCTCGAGAGATTCCCGCTGACATGCTTCCCGCTGCCCAGGTGGAGATGCACGCCAACCCGCTTGCCGAAAAGTCCGCCTGAGCGCTGTCGTCCGTGCACATTCCTGTTGTAATTGATCGCTGCATTGTATCGCATGTCGCACACCGTGTCGCGAGCGTAAAGCCCGAAGAGATCGGAGTCAACTGTGTCTGCGCGGACTTGTGATTGCTGACGAGCGCAATCGATGGCGAGCGACTCGACTCTTCGCCATCCTTCGACTCTCCCAGTTGTGTGCGCCGGGAAGCACGGAAACGTCTCCAGCACATCTCTGCGCGCTGCCGCACTCCTGCCAACTGTCGTTGCACGGGTCAGCGACGTTTCCGTTGCCACCCGCATCTCTGGCCGACTCGGCTTGATCAGCCGCCGACACGCGCCTCCGCTCCAGTCCTGCGCCTGAGCGAGTGCACTCGAGCCTGCACCGACGTGATGGTCACCACGCCGTCCTCTCCGCCGCGCCCGGCGACGCGCCGCGTGCCCCCGGGCTTCGTCTTCGAAGACGACTCGGCCCCGCTCACGCCGGCAGTGCTCCCTTCGAACCACTTCCTCGCGCAGCGCCCCGTCACTCCGCCGCGCCCGGAGGAGAGCACCGCCGTACAGGAGGGCAACTGGACCGACCGCGCCCGCCCCGACACTTCGTCGCTCGCCGCGGCCGACTTTGACGTCTCGGTCGTCTCCGGGTTCATGCCGCCCGAGGAGCCCGTGCAGACTCTGCGCGGAGCTGGGCTTGGCTGGGACGCGCTCGAGGACGCGCTCGAGGCCGTGCAGCGCGAGGCCGAGCTGATCCCTGGCGGAGGGGTTGGCAAGCTGAGCGAGCAGTGGAGGGCGAGCGTGCGCGCAGTACGTCGTGCACTCACCGTTGATGAAAGAACACATCGCTGACTGATGCACCTTCAGATCCCGCGTGCTTCGCTCGAGCCGCTCACGACACTTCCGCTCCTCCGCCGCGCGCACACCCTCCTTGCCCACCTCACGCACTTCTACATGCACTCGACTTTCCCGTCGCAGACCACGGTCCCGGCTACCCTCGCGGTTCCGCTCGTGGCCGTCAGCGACCGCCTCGGTCTCCCGCCCATCCTCACCTACGCCGACACGGTGCTGTGGGTGTGGAAGTTGACGAACCCGTCACTCGGCCTGCGCGCCGACAACGTCGAGATTACGACGACCTTCACCTCGACGGGTTCCGAGCGCGCCTTCTTCCTCCTGTCGCTCTTCTGCGAGCTGCACGGCCCGTCCATCCTCCGCCTCATGTCCGCGACTCTCGACGAGGCCTTCTTCGCGGACGCCACGGCCCTCTCGCGCATCGCTTCGTACCTCGGCTCGATCTCGCTCCTTATCAACGAGCTGACGGACCTCATGTCCGGCGCGACAAAGGGCGCCTTCGGCCCTGCCGGCCGCGAGCGCATTGTACCCGAGGCGTTCTTCTGGGAGATCCGGCCATGGTTCAACGGCGGTCGGTGGACGTACGAGGGCGTCGGACCGAATGGGGAAGACAAGGTTATGGAGTGGGGCGGGCCGTCGGCGGGACAGTCGAGCCTCGTGCATGCGCTCGACCTGTTCCTCGGTGTCGACCACATGCCGCGCCCGGCCCGTTCAGGACACGACGCGGCGTCGGCGTCTGGTCAGGAGCAGCATGCGAAGAAGGACGGTCCCGCATTCCCCGATACCTTCCACGACCGCAACGATGCGGCGTCAGCCGCGGCGGCGCCGACGGTCGAGAAGGCCGCGTTACACAAGGCGCCGTCGGACGCGACATTCATGGCGCGCATGTCGCACTACATGCCGGGCCACCACCGCGCCTTCCTCCAGCACCTCGAGTCGCTGCACTCGCCCTCGCCCGCTGCGCCCACCGCGCCCGTCCTCCCCTCGCTTCGCAAGCTCGCCCAGCGGCACCCGGCCGAGCTCGGCGCGGCATACGACGACGCGATCGCGGCGATGAAGCGTTTCCGCGACTCGCACATGCGCCTCGCGACCGTCTTTATCGTGCAGCAGGCGCGGCGCGAGCCCGCACGCGACTCGGTTCACTGGCCCGAGTGGGAGGCGAAGCGTGTCGCCAAGGAGCGTGAGGAGGAGGCGCGCCGGGCGCGCGGCGAGGAGCGCGAGAAGGAGAAGATTATCGGGACGGGAGGGACCGACCTCGTGTCGTTCCTCAAGCGGTGCCGGGACCGCACGACCGAGGCGCTCCTCGGTCAGCAGTAGGAGAGTCAAGGGTGTTGAAGACGAGGGCTGGTCTCTCGCGTTTCCGTTCGTTTCGTTTCAGCAGTGCCCGCGCCGTTTCACCGAGCAGTTCCCCCTACGTTTTGTATCGTTGTCCTGATTATGCATCGCCGCCCCTTTTGGTTCTACTCCAGCTGTGCGAGAGAGCTTTTGCTTGTCGAGCAGCTCGATCTGACCCGCTCTAAATGTGGGTAGGTAGCCCGCCTCGACCGCATGGCCTGCCTTTGCACCGCCCGTTGCTTTCCGTCCTCCTTCCCCCGCTCGCTGCTCCCGCTCGTCCGCCTGTCTCTCGTGCAGACACATACAGGCAACGCTCAGCTAGCAGTTGCGCAAGCACCGGACTCTCCAGGGACCAGCACCCAGCTAGCCAACTTCGTCTGTGGACTGGTTTCCGAAGCTTCGACGACAGTCGCCTTCCCTCGAGCCGGCGACGAGACGTACACGCTCCCTCAAAACAATCCCAACATGTCCACCGAGCCTGCGCCCATCCAGCCGGTCGTACTCCCCTATCCCGCCCTCCTCGCGAACGACTCCTCTCTCCCTTCTCTCGTTCAGCGCGGCTTCGACTCGTCGCCTGACGCCCTCGGACTCGTCATCGTCTCCGACCTGCCACCCGAATTCCCGCAGCTGCGCAAACGGCTCTTGCTCCTCTCGAACGCATTCGCGAGCCTGCCTGAGGACGTGAGGGAGAGATATGCGCATGCCCAGAGGTACGTCTGGCCAATGCAACTCAACGCGAGACTCAGAGCTGACGGGTGATCGTGCCTGGTTCGTCAGCAACTACGCCTTCGGCTGGAGTCACGGCAAGGAGGTCATGAACGGCAAGCCCGACACGCTCAAGGGGAGCTACTACAACAACCCGAAGCAGGATGTCACGCCTGGGTTGCACGAGGGTGATGAGCCGGTGGCCAACATCTGGCCAAAGGAGAAGGGCGTCGAGGGGTACGAGGGTGCGTTGCTGGCCCTTCCCAGATGTCCGAATCCTGGCCCCTGATACGCCCACTCACGCGGACACCTTCCACAGAGGCGTTCAAGGAGCTGTGTCAACTCATGGTGAGGGTCGGCGAGCTCGTTGGCGCAGCCTGCGACCAATTCGTGGGCAAGACTGCGTCGTCAAAGTCGGTCGAGCAGCTTGTGCGGGAGAGCCGAGCCTCGAAAGCCCGGCTGCTGCACTACGTGCGTTCTTCTTCAGCTGTGCAACCCCCCTCTGCCGCGATTGACGCGTCCTGCAACTGCGGCATCCAGTTCCCTCGAGATGATGCCGCGTTTTCCCTCCCGCCGTCGTCCTCCGTCATTGACGAGCCTCTCGACACGTCGGCCGTCGATGACTCGTGGTGCGGTACCCACATCGACCATTCGCTCCTGACGGTGCTCTGCCCGTCGCTCTACCTCTTCCACCCAGCGCCAACCGGGACTTCCTCCTCTCCGCTCGACCCGCTCGTCATTCCCGCACCGAGCCGCTCAACCGGACTCGTCATCAAGACGCGCGGCGGGCGCGTCGTGCAGGCCTCGATCCCGGAGGACTGCGTCGCGATCCAGACGGGCGAGACGGTCGAGCTCCTCACGTCGAACCGCCTGTCGGCCACGCCGCACTTTGTCAACGCGACGGCAGCACTGCTTGGCAGTCGAGCGCTTCGGGCGGTTGAGCAGAAGAAGGAGGAGGACTCGGAAGGGTGGGGACGTGTCGAGAGCGGCAAGGTCAGCCGCGAAACGCTCGCCGTCTTCCTCCAGGTACGGTCGATTCGTTCTTCACGAGGTGGCCGTTGTGCCTGCACACGAGCGCTTGCTTGCTCTGAGCCTGGTCCCGCTCACGGCTTGCTCTCACCCTGCAGCCCAACCACGACGAGGTTGTCTCGGCTGACGGCGAGACATTCGGCGACTTTACGGCCCGCGTATTCAAGCGACACTACTCAGAAGCCAAGTAGACTGCGCCGAGTGCACCTGCAGCATCATCGCACCCCTTCTGGCTCACTTGAGCGCTTTGCCACTGAGAGCAGAGCAGGGGGAAGCAGCGCTCTTCCTCGTCCACAGTGTGAGTGACCCTGGGGTGAAAAGAGTGCTGGTAAAGCCCTCAGAAGGACGGCGCGAGTCCTGGCGAGACTGGCGATCGTCGGTGGCCGTGTCTCCCCCGCGAAATGTCGAGGAACGCTTCGCGCGTTCGCACGACGAGGAGAAGCGGGCGGGCGCTCGCTCCATCGCACGCTGCACTGCTCTCCCAGAACTGATCGAGCGCTGCTTGAACAGTCTGCACTCGTCCATGGCCTCGTACCCGCGCCCTTACGACGGCGGCGTGGGTCCGCCGGGCTCATCAGCACTCGTCCCGCCCGCCGTGGCACGCGTGCGCGGCGACAGCCAGTGGGAGCCGCGCGGCAAGGGCAGGGCCCGCACAGAGTCACCTGCGAGCAGCTCGGCCCCCTCCCAGTCTTCGCTGGCGGTGAGTGCACTCGATCTTCCTCGAGACTCGATCCCGGTACGCTCGCCTCTCCGGCTCCTCGACATCGCCGCGAGGAATCGCTTGCGTGCGACAGACGTTGACGCTGATCTTCTCGCAGAGTGCACAAGCAGTCGCCCCGGCGTCTTCGTCGACACGGGCATCGCCATCGCCCGGTCCCGCTCCGGCCGCTACCACCACCGTCTCGTCTACCACTCGCCGCCTCGGAGCTCTCGGGATCCCGCTCTCTGGCTCAGACGACGAAGAAGATCTCGACTTCAGCGGATCGACACGCCGCTCGACCAACTCGCTCGACGGCAACCCCCCTGCATCCCCTCATGTCCCCTTCCTCGAACCGCCAGAAGCGACCTACTCGCGCGGCGGGAGTACTCGGTCGGGCCCGAGCACCCGCAGTGGAGAGACCGATGGACCAGCTTTCGTGTCGGAGCAGAGCTTCAGGGACATTGTGGGTCGCGCCTCGATGATTATGGCCTGACGCGCCGTGCTGACGATCCTTTCCGCAGGTCGACGACCTCACTCTGCAGAGTGCGCTCCGCTGTCCCCGTGCATCGACTGTCCGTTGCTGACTCTGTCCCCTGCAGATCAACGGCTAAAAGCCCGCTTGAAGCGCTTTGAATCTGCGCGGGTGCCGACCAACCTTCGCAACGAGCGGCTCTTCGAGGTCCGCTTCTTCGATGGCTTGCCCAAGTGAGTTGCTCTTTCGGTCAAGCGGTGTCGCAATCACTGAGTATGTTTCTGCAGGCAAAGCCGTCGCGAGATCGAGGGCTTCCTGACCGACTTCGTCCAGACGATCTCCAACACGGCATCTTCGGGCGACCTCGCCAGTTCGTCGTCTCGGCGCCATGTCACTGGCCAGTCCAGCAATCAGGACAAGACAGAGTCGACGTCGTCGCTCGGTGCGACGTTGCGCTCACTACGCAGCTCAGAGCGCGATGCCCTGGCAACGATGCAGTCGGGCACGGCGGCCGCCGGGCCGGCAACTCGCTCTGCAAGCGGCTCAGGCAGCGGATCGGGGAGCGGCAAGAGGGTCAAGTCGCGCTCGCGACCAAAGGAGCCGGCCCTCCCGCCGCTGATAGAACCGCTCGGCGCGAGCAGCACCCCTGTCCCACCAGATCCCCCCGCCCTCCTGCGTCGCCCTACCGATGTCTTCCCGCCCGAACGCGATGTCCTCGCTGCCCCGTCCTTCTCGGGCATCGAGCCGCGCTCCGTCATGGGTACCGGCAGCGGCATGCGCATTTCGGACCCGACGTCGAAAAAGCGCAAGCGCTCGCCGAACTCGCCCGAAGCGGCGACGAGTCCGGAGCGGCCTGCTCGCGTGCGGCGCACAGCAAGTCACGATAGCTCGGTCACGAGCGGGTCGGGCACAGACGACCCGGAGCGCCTCGAGCACCTCATTGTCGATATGCTTGAGCGCCTCTTTCTCGAGTCGCTGCCTTCCGACGCACCCGATGGCGCACTCGCATTGTCGTCGAATTCGCTTCGCAGCGAGCCGCACCCCCTTCCGCCTCAGTCCTCCACCAACACGCAGTACCTGCGCGCGATGCTCGATGCCGACGAGACGCAGTCGCACGGCGGGTGGCTGTACCTCAACCTCGTGTCGACCATGGCCGCTCTTCATCGGCTCAACGTCAGCATCGCTACGGTGCGACACGCCTTGCGCACGAAGAGCAAACTCATCGAGGTGAGCGACGAGGGCAACAAGATCCGCTGGAAGGGCCCGCGGACGCGCCCTGTCAAGCGTCCGAGCGACGCAGCGCAGGCTGCGTTCGGCGGCATGGGCGACATGGAGGACAACAGCATCGAAGCGACTCGCATGGAGGGCGTCGAGCAGGCCCAGCGCGAGCGCGACGCCGACCGTCGCCGCGAGGCCGGGCGCTCGTCTGCGTCGAGCTCGACGAGCGAGGGCGAGCCCGAGTCGATGTTTGACGAGCGCCCCGGCAACTCGGTGGGCCTGGCCAACGGGAGCGGCACCGGAGCGCAGCCGTCCAAGGACTCGACCGCGCCGACGTCGCAGTACCCGTCGGCAGGGTCCGGATCGGGCCCGTCGAAGAACGGCTCGAGCTCGCAGGGCGACAAGCGCCTGTTCAGCGGGCGTGAGCAGGTCGATGCGGCGCAGCCGGCCGCAGCATCTGCGATGCCTCGCACCGCAGCACCGCACACGAGCAGCGCGCTGCGGTACCCGCTCGAGGAGGCCGAGCCCCTCGCAGATCCTGCCGCAGGCGATGTGGGAGGCGAAGGCGACAGCGTGGGCGTGCTGGGTGGCCTGGCTCCCGCTGCAACCGCCCCGCGTCGCCTCCTGTACACGCCTCTGTTCGCTCGCCGCGGCGACTCGGCGTCCGAGCCCGAGAGCACGTCCGAAGACGGCTCGGTCGCATCGCAGGAGGCCGTCGGCGAGGGTGTCGCAGTCAAGCGGCGCAAGGACTATGACGGCGGCGTCGTCTTCTTCGCCAACCCGCTCTTCTACTCGGACCTTGCGGGTGATGCGGGCGCCCGCCTGCAGATCCGCAAGGATCTCGAAGAGGCGCCGACGTCTCCCCACGAAGTTCTCGGCGAGACGTCGTCTGTCGGCGCAGACTGGCTCAGCCAGAGCCTGCCGGTGAGCGGGAGTGGTGAGGCAACGTCGCGCACGCGGTCCAGCGCGGCATCGCACAGCGACAGCGGCGCGACCGCGTCGGAGTCGGCCCACAGCGGGAGCGACGTTCGTATGCCGGAGGTCGACGTGTCCGCCTCGGCGCCGGTTCCGCTACCGGCCATAGACGTAGCGCTCGGCTGGGATGGTATCGAGGACGTTTCGGTCGCCCCGTCGTATCCGCCTCCTCCAGCCGCCAACGAGTACGATGCTTTCATCTCAGTACCATACCCGAATCTTCAGCTTTCCGGCACGAGCGATGTCACCGCCGCCGACCACTTTACCACGCACGTCAAGCACCTGCATCCTTCGCTTCCTTCCTCCCTCGACCTCGCCAGCCTCCCCAAACGCATCCGCCCCTCATTCGCATCCTGTCTCCCCGCACCGCTCTCCTCGCACCCGCAATCTCCCGCCGTCGTTCAGGCTCGATGCCTCGCCACGCACACCCTGCACCACCACCCGTCCGTCTGCGTCCGCTTCCCGCGCCTCCGCCTGCGCATGTCGTCCCACGCGTCCGACTCGGACTCGGACGACGACGCGTCGCGCAAGGCTGCCGGGAGCAGCTCGCCCACCTCGTCGCAGCTGCGGCGCCTGCCAAACTTTGGCGGCAGCGTCAGCGGCGCCGACTACCTCATGTCGCTTTCGCTCCCGCTCAACCACTGGGCGCCGGATGCAAAGCGGCACACGAGTAGCGACGAGCGCGCGAGCGACGCGCGCAGGACGGGCACGGGCACGAGCCACTCGCTCATCACGATGGATTGAATGTCCTCTCCTCTCTTTTTTTGGGTTGACTCTCTTTCGTCCGCATTCTGCAGTCATCGGTTGTACCCGCTTTCGAGACACACTTCGCATCTTTCGCTTGTTGTGTACCCAGTCGTTAGCAGCGCAGCTCGCATTCGCCCTCTCTTCGTGGAACGCACGCGAGCGAGGTTTCTAGCGATATTTCAGGATGTCGGGCCATTCACACGTGTTGAGCACAAGTCAGGGAAGACGAAAGGGAGAGAAGATAGTTTACTGCGCCGCCTTGGGCAGATCAGGAGCATGGCTGAGGACGGCGAGACGGACGAATCGCTTGCCAAGAAGATGGGGTGCACCTTGGAGGCGACCAAGGCGCGCCGGAGGCAGCCGGCGAGGGAGGATAAGGCGCGCGAGGGCAAGGCTTAGGTCAAGTAGGCTTGCAAACACATTAAGCGCTCTCGTCTCAACGCGGAGTGGCCGGATCAGCTGTCCAGGACGAGGAGCACGGAGAGTAGAAGGACCAACAAACAATGACCAACAAAACAATGACATGAACATAGAGCCTGAGGATCAGCTACTGCGCCGCCTTGACTGCCGCTGCCGCCGCGTCGTCCAGGTTGTCGTAGGAATAGATCTTCATCTTGGACTCCTCGATCAGGTGTTTCGCCTCGGCCTCCTTGGTGCCCTGGAGGCGAACAATGACCGGAATCTCCATTTCGAGTTCCTTGGCGGCGAGAATGATGCCCTCGGCGATCACGTCACAGCGCATGCTGTGAGAGGGGCAAAAGTCGGGTCAGTGACCTTGTGGGAGCGCCCTTAGACGCTTAGGAAGGGAGGAAGGTACTTACATCCCTCCGAAGATATTGACCCAGATCGATTTGACGGCGCCGTCGGCGAGGAGGAGCTCGAACGCCTTCTTGACGGCCTGGGCGGTCGCGCCGCCGCCGACGTCGAGGAAGTTGGCGGGGGAGCCACCGTGGAGGTTGAGGACGTCCATGGTGGCCATGGCGAGACCGGCGCCGTTGACGAGGCAGCCGACCGAGCCGTCGAGCTTGATAAAGTTGAGGCCGTACTTGGCGGCCTCGACCTCGGACGGCGCCTCCTGCGTCACGTCGCGGAGCTTGAAGACGCTCTCCTGGCGGAACTCGGCGTTCTCGTCAAAGCCGAGCTTGGCGTCCATGCACAGGACGTCGCCGCCCTCGACCTCGGCGAGCGGGTTGATCTCGATCTGCGTCGCGTCCTTCTCCTTGAAGAGCTTGTACAGCTTGATAAAGATGTCGGCGGCCTTGTCCTGCGATTCGGGCTTGAAGCCGAGCTTCTGCGCGATAGAGGTCGCGAGCTCCTTCGAGAGGCCCTCCTCGAACGGAATCGGGGTGGTGACGATGGCCGACGGATCGTCGCGCGCGACGTCCTCGATGCTGCGCGGACTTTCGTATCAGTACGAGATACGCGACCGACCGCCAGAGACTACGCACTTCATGCCACCCTGGCGCGACGCAACGAGAGCGGGGCCGCCAAGGCCACGGTCGTTCAGGATCGCAACGTAGTACTCGTGGGTCGGGTTCCTTCGCTCCGCAAGCATGATCTGCGCGACACTGCAATCAGTACGGGCGCGCGAGTCGCGGGGAGAAGAACACGCACGGCGTTGCAGATGCGGCCGGCCGCACCCGTCTGCTTGGTGATGAGCTTGTGGCCGATCATCTGCTCCGCGAACTTGCCCGCCTGCTCCGGCCTGTGTTTCGAGTAGCCTCAGAGACCGGGAAGCGCAGATGCAAGGAAGGTGCGCACGAGTCGACCATCTGGACACCGCCCTGGAGCCCGTTGGGCCCGTCAAAGTGGCCCTTGCCACGACCGCCCGCAAGCACCTGCGCCTTGATGACGAGCTTGTCGGCACCTGGTCGGGAACACACGAGTCAGCAGGGGGGCTCTGCAGGCGAGGCGAGAGCGGGGAGAGCGCACCGAAGTTCTGCGCGACCTCCTTTGCCTCGGCGGCCGAGAACGCAGCCTTGGATTTGGGCGTGGGCACGCCGTACTGTTGCGCAGGAAGCACGCGGATCAGTCAGCCTGCACGCAGCGAGCGAGCGAGAGCAGCACGTTGCAGCACGGCGCTCTCGACGAGACGCAAGGTTGCGAGGGCGCGGGCTCACCTCGTTGAGGAGGTTCATCGAGAGGTACTCGTGGATCGAGAGGTTGCGGCGCTGGCCCTGGACGGCAGCGCCCGCAGGCTGTGCGCGTGCAAGGCCGGGACAGCGTCAGCGGTGCGCGGGTTCGGAGAGGGCCGGCTGGGCCCAGCGGCGGGCGCAGGCGCGCAGGGTGCGGGCGCGGCGGGGGGCGCGCACCTTGAAGGCCCGGGCACGCGTGGCAGTGCGCAGGCTGGACGAAAACATGGCGCGGGAGAGACAGCGACGGGGAGCGACCAAGCCGACCGCGAGCGAGCGAGTGAGCCGGATCCACTCATTCCCGGCGCGCGCATTCAACGACTACGCTGCAATACAACGCAGCCAATACACCCACAGCGCAATACAACCTCGCTCACGCGCGCCTCGAGCCTTCTTCTCCTTCTTCTCTCAAACAAGGCGGACCGGCGACGCTTCACCCTGCTCGACTGCCACGAGCAGGGCGGCATCCCTTTGCTTGCACGCTCGGGGGCCTCGCGCTCTCGTCCACACGCAACCCGCACGACCGTCCGCCAGAACCGAACCACAACACGGCCTCTTTTGAGTTTGCTCCCCCGACGACACTCCCCACCAGGGGCGCAAAATTGTAGAGGACCGACACGCTTGCACAGGGACTGTCACGAGGTATTAGAGGAGACGGCAGGCGTATAGGGAGGAGGGCATGAAGAGGAGTGCGGCAGACGAGCCAGAGGCGTTGGTGCTACGCAAGCCGCAGGCGGGTCAGGAGCTGCAAGGGATCCGTTACAGCTACGTGTGCACGCGCAGACGTCCGAGCAGGCTAGCGAGGCGAAGCGTTGAGCAGCGAGTCTATCCGGCTGCACGAAGAAACGCCTGCCAGCCTTCGAATCGTTCTCCGACCAAGAGGTCCCCAGCTCTCGAGGACGACCGGAAGTCGAGTGCAAGGTGCCTTTGCAGCGACCGCCTCGTGTCGACGGCGCTCCTACGCCCTCCCTACCGCCTACCCTGCATCGTGCCCCTCCTCGCCCGTCCCTCTGCTCTACGCAGCCTTGTTCGGCCGCTGCACCGTCTTGCGCCTCCTCCCTCCCACCTTGCCCACACCCTCGACGCCCCTCCCCTGCGGCTTCGGGCCCCGCCCCGAAGCCGCATTCGCCGAGTCCTCGCCGCCGCTCGTCGCCTCCTCGCCGCTCGTCGCGCCGCCCGCACTGTCCTCGGCCACCGCAGCGTGCGACTTCTTGCCCGACGCCTTGCGCTGCGGCTTGGCGCCGCCGGACGACACAGACGGAGAGGCGGCGCGGGGGGTCGAGCGCGGCGCGAGACCGAGGCGCGGGAGGACGACGCGCGGGAGCCACGTGTCGCGCAGGACGGGCTTGACGGCGAGGGCCTCGGAAATGAGCGACTCTGCGGTGCGGACGGAGCAAATAATCGTCAGCATCCCAGTTTCGTGCGGGCACGGAGGTGAAGCGCAGGAAGCGCGAGTGGAGTCAAAAGCAAACTGCGAACGCACCCTTGCGGTTCTCGACGACGTAGACGTTTTCGCCCTCGACCGTAAGCTCGAGCGTGCTGCCCGGCGCGAGCGGCTTGCCACCGTTGATGCCGGGCATGCCGAGCGGGTCGCCGTGCTCGGACGTCTTGGTCTTCATCTTGCGCTTGCCCGAGAGCGGCTTCTTGCCCGCGCCCCACGCCGCGTCGAGCGCTTGCTGGCGGAACCTGCGGGTGCGGAGCGGAGTGTGAGCGAGTTTCACGCGCGCCGAGGAGCTGAAAGGGTGGGGCAAGTGACGCACGCCGTAATGCGCATCTTCGAAACGCGGTAGCTCAGGTAGAGGAACACGTAGTGGATGAAGCACGAGAAAATGACGAGGCCCGTCAGGACGCTGCCGAGACCAGGGCGGAATCGCGAGTAGTAGTCTGTCGACGGCAACGGGCAATCAGCTTAAGGTTATGACTGCTAGCTCGACGCATGATCTGCTCAGCAACGTACAGCCGGTTCCTGCGGTCGTAAAGATGCAGTCAGTACATGCTCTGTAGACAGCGACAGCAGACGGGAGAAAAGCGACGGACCTCGCCACTTTGGCACGCCGTTGTCGTGGAAGAAGTCGTAGCTGGCGAGGTACGAAATGAGCAGACCGAAGTGAGCCTTGAGTGGAGAGCAGCGCACCGCTTGCGCTTTTCGTCATCGCGGAGGATGTTGGAGATTACGCCCAGGCGGGCAAAGCGGTCGGCAATCTTCTTGTCGTCCGGGTTCTTGTCCGGGCTGCGAGCGAGCGAGCGGTCAGAGACACGGCAGAGTGAGAGACGGGCGTGCGGGTGGACGGACTGGAGCTCGAGGGAGCGCTTGCGGTATGCGCGACTGATCTCCTGCTGGGTTGCCGACTTTGTCGTGTTGAGGAAGGTGTCTGCGGGTGATGGCGAGTCAGCTGTGTCTCGGGAGGAGTAGCCGCAGCAGGGAAGAGCCGCACAGAAGGTGGTGCCCTTGCCCTCTGCAGTCTCGAGCGCCGAGACGAGGTCGAACAGCTCGCTGGAAGGGCGACACGGCGACGAGGTCAGCGGGTGCTTTGCTGCAGCGTGTCTAGAGAGTGAACGCACTGGTCCTCGTTGGTCCACCCGAGCACGCTGCGGTGGGCGGGGAGATCGAGGTGAGCGGATGCACGCGACGAGGTGGACGAGGGAGCGAGCGGGCAGCGCACGGCGTCGAGAGGACGGCGAGGGCTGCTGCGCCTGCGAGGACGGGAGTCAGGCGCATCTCTGCTCGGCTGCACGTGCTCGCTCAGGCTGCACGACGGAGAGGGCCCGCGGTCAACCCGGACTACGCCGCGAGCATCTCTTCAGCTCTCCCTCGACCCGCGCTCACCTGCTCAGCAAGGAACGCAGCCAGACAGGCGTGCTCTTTCTAGGCTCTCTCGTCAGCCCCGGACCCGCCCCGCTTGCCGCTCTGCTGCTGGGCCTCGTCGTCGCCGACCCCCACCTCCACCTCGCCGTCGCTGTCCCCTCTTGCGCGTGCACATCGCCATGCTCACCCAGGCAGACGGTGCGTCCATCCTTGCAGGAAGCGAGGTGCCCGCCGTCACTCCGGAGAAACTAGTCGGTCCAGTCGCAGTTGCTGACCTTCTCGCCCTCTCCCCCTCCCCCTCTCTCGGTCTCGGTGATTGCGCTACTCGCAGTGCTCCGCCTCCTCTCCAAGCCCGAGCCCATTCCCCAGGTCGTCGTCTTCTCCATCCTCCACGCCTACGTCTTCAGCAAGTCGCGCCGCGGCAACCTCCCCTCCGAGACGCTCGCAAAGGTCCTCTCGATCCAGCGCAAGCTCCAGCTCAAGACGGGCCGCGCCCTCCCCGCCGGCGGGCCCGTCGCCTCGGCCTTTGACGCCATGAAGTCGCAGCTCCTGCGCGTAAACCGCCTCTGGGTCTCGCAGGGCGCCCAGGCGTTTGGCCCGCTCGGCGCCGTCGGCGCGACCGCGGGGCACGTCGACGCCAAGTGGGCGTGGGTGCGCGCGACCGACGGCGCCATCAAAGAGTTCCCCGACGAGAACGGCGCCGCCATGCGCTGGTACGGCGCCGAGATGGACGCCGGCCGCGTCGTCGGGCCCGAGTACCTCGGCTCGGCCGACCCGCTCGCAGACCTGGCGCGGTACTCGGGCGGCGGCGGCGCGCCCGACCCGAACGCGCCGCCGAGCTACGACGCGCCGCCCGACGACGACGTTGTGCAGGCGCTCAACGAGCGCCGGCGCGAGGAGGAGACGGGCGAGGAGACCGAGGGGCGCGGCGCGGCGTGGCGCGACTCGGTCGACGAGGGCATCGAGCGCGACAGGCGCATGTCGGACTCGCCCGCGCCGAGGGGCAGCATCGACGAGGGCGCGGCGCACCTCGCACGGTTGCGGCGGCTCAAGGAGGAGAAGGAGGCGCAGGAGGCAGCACGGGAGCAGCAGAACGGTCAGACGTCGACCTGAATACGTCTCGCGCTACGGGTCCGGCGCCTGGGGCTCGTCAGCCGTGCGCCTCGTACACCTGCTCCCACTGTGGCCTCTCTCTCGCACCTCTCTCTCTCATCCGTCACCTGTTGTCATAATTATCGCCCCCGCTTGCATTATGAGCCGCAGACATTGGCAAGGCTAGGTGTAGTCTGGTTCGGCGAGAGGCAGTGAGTGCGAGGACGCCGATCGGCCGGTTGCACGTGCCAGCCAACACCTTCGTGCGAGAACGAGCTCTTGCTTCTTCGACAAGCCGCCCGCTTCCTCTCGAGCAAGCCAGCGCACCTCGTGAGCTCGCTGTGCACATTTCGAGCAGCAGCAGGAGTGCCAGACTGACCCGCAGCCCTTTCCTTCCGCCTCACCGACTACTTCATCGCCTCGACTCTCTTCACCCGCTGAGCTCGCCCTAGCCCTCGCCTCTTCCCGCCTGCGAATTTGCCCAGAGCCCTCGTGTGTCTCCCATCATGCCCGCCTCCCGTTCCGGCCCTCCACTGACCCGCTCCGAGCCCGCTCCGCCCGCGTCATCAGCCCGAAGCAAGCGATGGACGACCCCCAGACCGACGTCCGCCGCGTCGTGAGCGAGCTGTGCGAGCCCCAGGACGCCGCAGAGATGGTCGCCGCCGTCGAAAAGTACTTCACCGAGGACGCCGTGTGCGTCTCTGTGCGCGTCGCCTCGAGCGGATGCAGGCTGGTGCGGCGTGGCTGACTTGCGATTCCGCGGACTCTGGTCTGACTGTACAGCTTTGTCTACCCACTGCTCAACTCGCCCAAGAGCGTCGGTCGCGAGGGCGTCAAGGCGGCGTACAAGATGCTCCGCGGTCCGTCGTCTCTCCCCCTTCTCGTCGTTCTGGCCTTCCGCTGATCCTCCGCCTCTCCCGCTGCGCAGTCCTCAGCTACGGCCAGCGCTTCGACTTCCACGCCGTCGGCTTTGACCGCATCACGGTGCACAAGGGCGTCGAGCGCATGAAGGGCTTCCTCGACCTCACCGAGCACCTAAAGCTCTCGTTCATCCCGCTCCCGGAAAGGCTCAACCCGGTGCGTCATACCTGACGAAGTCTTCCACCGATGTGGCAGCCAGCATCTAGGGCGCCGCAGCGGCAGCAGGTTGGCTGACGGCAAGGACGCGCTACAGACGTTCCACATCCGCTTCCTCAGCCGCATCGACTTTGTCAAGGGCCCGGACGACAAGTGGTACATCGAGAAGCAGGAGGATAACATTCCGTCCGATTTTGGCTCGACAGGGTGCGTCCCGGTCGCTATCCCTTTCGGAGGTGACCCTCAGGTTACCTCGCGCTGAGTTCGCTAAACTTAACCGCGCGCAACAGGCTCCACCTCCTCCCGTACGACGTGCAGATTTCCAACGCCATCAAAGTGCGCTCCCTCTTGCCGCCTCTTCCCCTCTCGCGGGCTACGATTTCGCCAGCGGAGGCGGAATTTCGCTTGCTTCGATGAAATGCGCTCACGTTGCTCTTCTGCACCTGCCCTGCAGTACATCACGGGCATGGGCACTTTCCTCCTCGGCAGCACGCTCAACAAGTACAAGCTCCTCTGAAGCGGCTTCGCGCTCGAAGTCCCATCGTTCGGCTCGACAGGCCCAACCCTCCCTGGCGTCCACTTCGCTTTCCCGCCTTCCCGCTTTGCGCTACACACCTCGCTCTCCCCCTTTCTCGTGAATATTCTACCCGCAGTCCGCCTCTGTCTGTTTCCCGCTTTGCCTTCCGTACAGCCGTACCCGCGCCTCAGCCGTGCCTCAGTCCCTTTGTTGTAAGCAGTTCTCGCATCACCTTGGGTTCTCCACTTGCTTGCGTCACTCGCGCGAGAGACGGCGGCGAGAGGTGTGAAAGCATGCGTGCGGCGTTGTTACAGAACAGGATGGACAACAGGAACGCTGATGACGGAGGTCACCGCTGGCGGATGACGACTGCGAGCGGGCAGGCTGTCAGCAGAGTAGTGGCGGGGGACTCGAATATGCAGAACGCACTGTTGTTGTCGCGCTGCCACTGTGCGAAGGATGATTCCTGCGGAAGAAGCATGAGGTGAGCCTCGCCATCCCTGATTGCTAGGTGGAGGACACGCCGGCAGCACGCACCTTGGTCTTGTACTGCGTCGTGAGCGTCTCGAGCACGCCCTTGAGCTGCTCAAACTGCGTCTCGAGCTGCGGCAGCACGTCCTGCACCGTCCGCTCGACGAGGACGCCCCCGACGAGCCGGAAGCACTTGCGGTCCGGCGCGGTCGAGTACGCGTCCCGCAGCGTCTCGAGCACGAGCCTGCGCGCGCGGCCGGTCAGCAGGGGGGCCGCCGGGAACAGGGAGGGAGAGGTGGGGCGTACGAGTGCTCCTCCGCTTCGCCCTCCAGCTCGGTGACCTTCTGCAGATCGGTCCGTGTGCGCCGAGTTAGCGTACGATCCACAGCTGGCGCAGGTCCAGGGACGCACGCTGACGAGTGCTTGCAGCTCGTTCTGCCGCACGCGGAGCTGCTGCGCGAGCTCTGCGAGGCGGAACCGAGTCCAGTTAGCTCGCGCCTGGGTGAAAGGTGCAGATGGAGCGCACCCTGCTCTGTCGGTGCTTTTGACGCCATGCTGCTGGGGGGAGCGAGAGGAACGCGTTGTCTTGAGGGGAACCGATGAAGATAACATGGCAGATCTACTCTCTCGCACAGCGTGCTACGGTATGCAAGATGGACAATCAACGGCCTGTGAGAAGGCTACAAGGCGAGGGCGATCAGGAAAAGAAGTTCATGCTCTGTTGCAGGCGCGGACGAAATCGCCTACCACCACCTTGCCCTCCCTCGCGCCTTTCCAGCATACTTGGTCCCTGCTCGAACACATCCGTCGACCTCACTCTTCGCGCAATGTAGCCCGGACAGCTTGAAGATTGAAGGAGACAGAGCGGCGTGGCTCATCTTGTCCGATGATGGTGGCAAGTGTTGCCTAGGGGTGCGCTGTAGCGCCGTGAGCAGGATTCGCGGCGTCAGGAGGTAGAGCGGCAGTACCGTAGGGAGGCGCCGAATGCGGATCATCGGCCACTGCGTTTGATAGAAGGTGTCGAGACCGGAAGCGCAGGGCACGCCAATCGTCAGACCAGGCCGGTCAACACGAACCGGTTCTCTGCCCGCGCAGCCGTAAGCATTGCAGTGAACAGCGGTGATCGAGGAGTCGTGCGTTCGGCAGAGCCCCGAATAGCAGGCGAGATCAAGCCAAGCCGCCCCTCGCGAAATAAGAAAGCAGTGTCAGGTCGCCATGCACGCGTCTTGAGCCGTAGCTCGGCCCCGAGAACTCCTCGAAGCCGTCGCGACTACTGTGGTGGCCAGAAGAGCGCGGCAGGAAACAGCAGGGCCAGCCTACAGTGCGGAAGGTGGGCAGTTGCCATGCGATCAGTGGGAGCTCGTCAGTCGCTCCGCGCAGCCCGTGCAGGCGCAGCCGGGGCAGAGCGAGGAGGCTTTGGCCCCGTATAGTCAAAGAAGCTTGACCGGCCTGGCGAAGTGAGCGAGCGCGTAGGGGTCGCGGCGACGTCTCGCAAGTGCGCGTAGGACTCGCGACGAAAGAGTGCAGAACCACAAGGAGCGACTGACGAGCGGAAATCCCATCCAGATGCATGGCGGGCAAGATACCAGCGTGGGAGAACTTGGCACGGACGATTGGCTGGAGTCCGACGGCGCCACAGCTCGTGCGGCGCGGTGGAACGGGGCAGACCAGCAAATACAGGGCAGCACAGTAGATCAGGAGAACCAGAAACCCAGCAGGAGGTGCGGACGATGCAGGCGATGGGATTGGGCGACGGCGAGACCGTGTCCTCTCGTCGCCCGGCTCGCCGCCCCTCGCCTCGCCTCGCCCGCATCGTCGCCTCCACGCGAGCACAGAGCAGCCGAGCGCAGAGATGCAGAGCCAGCTCGCACGCACCGCCCTCCGCGCCGCCGCCCAGCGCCCCGCCGCCCTCGCGGTCGCGCGCCCCTTCTCCTCGTCGGCCGCCGCGCTCCTCGCCACTCCGCAGACCGGGCCGACCGATCTGGGCCGCGCACCGAGGCACGCAGACACGGTCCGCAAGGCGCGCCACCAGTACGAGGTCAACTCGCCCGCGCAGCAGTACGGCGCACCGGGCACGCCCTCGGCCCTCGACAAGGCCGCGAGTCTCTTCTTCTTCACTGAGATCGTGCGAGGTGAGCTTGCTGCTTTCTGGCGTGTTCTTCGAGTTGAGCAAAGCTGACGAGCTCGACTTCGACAGGCATGACGGTCGTGCTTGAGCAGGTGAGTGCATCGAACTGGCGGGGGAGGATACCTGACGACTGCTTGCTGACCCTGTCTGGCCTGCTGCGCTTGTCGTGCCTAGTTCTTCCGGTGAGCTGCCGTTCGACGGACGTGGACGGTACGAGCAATACTGAACGAGCACTTACCCTCATGCAGCCCGCCCTACACCATCATGTACCCGTTCGGTGCGTTCTCTGTCTTTCTCGACTCTCGCAATGCACTGTGTACTGACTGCTCATGCACGCTCGCAGAGAAGGGCCCGGTTTCGTCGCGCTTCCGTGGCGAGCACGCCCTCCGCCGCTACGCCTCGGGTGAGGAGCGGTGCATTGGTGCGTCTGGTCCTCTGCCTGCTTTCACAACACCCACTGACACACCTTGTCAACAGCCTGCAAGCTCTGCGAAGCCATTTGCCCGGCCCAGGCCATCACGATTGAGTCGGAGGCGCGCGAGGACGGCGCAAGGCGGACGACGCGGTACGACATCGACATGACCAAGTGCATCTACTGCGGCGTGCGTCTTCTCTCCTTCGCGCTTCTTTATAGCGCGTCGTCTGCGAGGCATGTCAAGCTCGCGCTCGGAACAAGACTACTGACCCCCTGTCCTCCAACCACAGTACTGCCAGGAGGCGTGCCCGGTTGACGCCATTGTCGAGTGTGAGTACCTTTCCCCCTCTTGTCGTCTATGACGTGCTCACGACGCTCTTTCGCAGCGCACAACACGGAGTACTCGACCGAGACGCGCGAGGAGCTCCTGTACAACAAGGAGAAGCTGCTCGGTACGATCCATCCTCCATCTTTTAGCGTATTCCTCAGCTGACCTCGTTGCTCCCTTTCAGCGAACGGTGACCGCATGGAGGCAGAGCTGGCGGCGGCGCTGCAGTCGGAGCACCGTGAGTTCCGCTTGCCTTCCAACATCGAGCGGCAATTGCTGATCTTCTCCTTGTCTCCTCCTCGCAGCGTACCGGTAAACCAGGTGGCACGCAGACACTTCGACGCGCTTGCGTCGCGCATCGTGGCGTGCAGATAAGGGGGAGGCAGGCGAGGTGGTAGACTGGCTCAGGCCCTTGTTCGCGCGAGGTTGCAACGTACTCGCTCCTGTACACACTGCACTGCCGTTGCTGTCGCGAGCAGAATGTAGCACATCGCAGGAAGCCCGGTATCAGCCGAGCGCATGTCGCCGTCCGAATGTTATCGGTACTCTGCTCATCGCAACTCTGCTCGTCCTCTTGCTGTTACGGTCCACATCACGAGCGAGCTCCTCCGTTCCGAATCCTGAGCTTGTCGAAGCCCAATCGACTCTTCCGCATGCGCTCTGACTGCCCCAGCCCCTCTCCCGCACTCTCATCGCTCCTGCTCATTTCTTTCGCATCGAAGCGCCCGACATTCCGCACGAGATGCGGCTGGCTGGCGCGGCCATCAGCTGGTACAAGGCGCATTTCACTTCGACGTCCTGTGCCTGCGATACTGCCTCTGCGGCGCACGCAGTCTTACTATGGATGTCCCGTTCGTGTCAAGTTCGCAGAGGTCCCGCGAAGCGAGGAACGGTCAGATGAGGCTTGACGGCTACAGAATTGTCTTCTCGGCTATTTCTGACTGTTGGCAGTGCTATCCAAGCCGCCCTGTGTCGCTTGACCTCTTCCTGAGTCTCGTGCCTCTGTCTCCCGCTCGACGAGCGGTACGGTGTCGTGACCTGAGCTAGGCCATCGTGCCACATGCACAAGCTCACGCATTGAAGCACGGCAAGGGTTGATCCCCGTTGTGGCCGCTCGATCAGGCCGAGGGCGACCTGCTTGTTGTTAACGCGGTTGGCGCAGCGGATAAGGACGGGACCGGTGTGCTCGTGATCCACGACTGAACTTCGATTTCGAGCGTGTGCAACTTGCGCGCTGGGAGGCTGCTCTGTCACGCCCGCCGGTCGAGGCGTGAATCTGCACACGCCGTGTTCTCTTGACCGTCCTTCTGCTCTCAGGCGCATGCTTCCAATGTTCAGGCGCAATTTCTGACAGACGCATTTGGCGAACCGACCGTCATGGACTCGCAGACACGGTCCGCAAGGCGCGGCACCAGTACGAGGTCAACTCGCCCGTGCAGCAGTACGGCGCAGCGGGCACGCCCTCGGCCCTCGACAAGGCCGCGAATCTCTTCTTCTTCACCGAGATCGTGCGAGGTGAGCTTGCGGCTCTCGGCCCTGCTCTTGGAGTTCAACGAAGCTGACCTGCTCGACTTCGACAGGCATGACGGTCGTGCTCGAGCAGGTGAGTGCATCGAATCGGCGGGGGAGGACACCTTGCGACTGCTTACTGACCTTGTCTGGACTGCTGACCCTGTCAGGCATAGTTCTTCCGGTGAGCTGCGTTCGATGCACGCGGACGGTACGAGCAACACTGACCTGGCACTTCCCTCATGCAGCCCGCCCTACAGCATCCTGTACCTGTTCGGCGCGTATGCTGCCTGTCCCTATACCTGCAGAGCATCGTGTGCTGACTGTCCACGCACGCTCGCAGACGTGGCCCGGTTTCTTCGCGCTTGTGCCCGCCTTCTCGAGCAACAGCTGCGCGTTCCTGCTCTTCGCCTCGAGCGTTTCGGTCTGCGTCAAGCGGGTAGCACGTGTACAATTCATGGCGCGTGATGGGCGCCCGGTAGTGGGTGCTGGGAGCGGCGGATGAGCGGAACGCGGTGGACTGGCTTCGGCCGTCGTTCGCTCGAGGTTGCAACGCATTCACTATTGTACACACCCAAATGCTATTGATCGAGGACCGTGCAATACACTTTACCCGGTTCGGTACTTGGGAGATGTCACCGTCTCAATGTCATCGCGACGCCGTTCTCCCTTCGCTCACACACTTTGCACGACCGGCGAGCTTCACTCGCCCAAAGCCGAGCTTGTCGAAGCCTCGTGGACTGTCTCGCACAAGCTTCGAATCTCCCGGCCCCGCTCTCCGCCCTTGCCCCTCCTCATCTTCGCCGCCTCGAACCGCTCGCAATGCCCAAGGGAGGCGGCCGCCACGCCATCAGCCAGTCCAAGGAGGACTTTGGCCCTGAGAATCTGCACGTGCATTACTGCCTGTGCGGCGACTTCATCCTCGTCGTCGACGCACCGCTCGCGCAGCTCCCGCGGCGCCCGTTCGACGGGTCGTACTGCCTTGTGAATCGCTCCGGCCCGGCGTACCGCACGTACAAGCTCAACGTGTCGGAGCACGGCAAGGACTTGCCCCCGCCGCGGCCGCTCGACAAGGCAGAGGGCGACTCGCTCGTCGTGAATGCGTTTGGCGCGGCGGGCAAGGAGGGGAACGGCGTGCTGGTGAATCACGACGGGGGATTCGAGTTCCAGCGTGCGTCCTCCTCCGCTCACCAATGCGGTCGCTCCCTACCAGCCGCCCGTCGGGTCTGGAATGCTAGGCTCTCACGGCTCTCTCGCTGTGTGACGCTGCGTCCATTTCCACACAGCAGCTGACGGGTCAATCGCGCACACAGGACGATTCTTTTGCCCGCGGTGTCAGCTGCAGGTGGGCTACGAGACGAAACCAGGCGAGGGGCAGCGAGGCGACGTGACTTTCATCCTTGCCGGTGCGCTTGGCTTCTCGTGTGCCCCGTGACCTTGCTTCTGACGAATGCATCGACCTCCGAACCCGCAGGCGCACTGTCAAGCGTGCAGAACCAGGTGCCGGCAGACGCATTCGGCGAGCCTACCGTAACAGAACCGGCGTCAGCAGCTGTGGATGCGGCAGAGCGTGTAGTAGCAGCAGCATGAGGAGCAATGAGGCTTGAACGTGTCCCTATACAGCTTCCCTAGCCCGTCACGCCTCGTCTATCTGTTGACGACGCCAGCGGGGAGGGAGTCAGAGGAGAGGAAGCTTCTCTTGCCCGCTAGAGCATTTGCGCAACTGCCAGTCGTGTACAGAGGATTTCGTAGCGCCTACACACGCTCTCGCAGGCTGTCGCACCGGAGATGAGTGCGATGTCAACTTGACCTCATTCACAGTTTCGCTGGTTTCGCTCGTCTCGGTCGCGCCATGTCCGCTCGCCGCACGCCGCCGCCAGGCGCGGGCCCGTCCAATTTGCAGCTCACGCCTGAGCAGGTCCGCAAGTTCGAAAAAAACCGCCTGCGCGGTGCGCTCCGCCACCTCGTCTTGGTCGTTGTCATCGCTCCGAGCTGACAACGCTTCGTCTGCCTGCGCAGCCAAAGCCAAGCTGCAGGAGCGCGAGCGTGTGCAACGGCAGAACAGCGGTGCAGAGCGCCCCAACGCGCTCGGCAAACGCCCACTGCAGGTCCTCCCCGCCGACTCGACCTCACCGACCGCACCGAACGCGCGCTACGCCGCGACTGCGACCTCGGCGGGCACGCGTAGCGCTTCAAATGCGCTCCAGGCGGCCCTCTCGGGCCCGTCTCGCGGCCAGCCCGTAAAGCACTTTGCCGGTGCCGATGGACCAGGCGGGGGAGCCGACACGGCGCCCCTCCCGAGCATGATCGGGCAGTATGTCGAGTACGACCTGTCGACGCTCAAGAACTCGCGCGGCGGGTTCTTGCTCGAGGGCGAGGAGGACGACCCGCGCAGGCTCAAGGAGAGGCAGATGCAGGAGGAACTCAAGCGCATGCGGCTCGAGAATGCGCGCAAGCAGGGACAGCTGCGGCAGGCGAGTGCGTCGTTGCTCTCAGTCTCTGCCTGTCCAGGTCTCTGCGTGCTGCAACCGTGTCGGCTGACGCCTGTTCTCCCACAGCCATGTCGCTCGACCCGACCGAGAACCCCAAGTGCGTGCACTGCGGCACCCTCGACCTCGACGATCAGCTGCGCACCGTCTTTGGCGTCATGTGTTGCACCAACTGCAAGAAGGAGCGGCCCGAGATGTACTCGCTCCTGACCAAGACCGAGTGCAAAGAGGACTACCTTCTGACCGAGCGTGAGTCTGGTGCAGTCCTCCGCTTGAGCGCTGTGTTCTGGCCCAGCCTTGCTGATCATATGTCTGCACACCACTCACAGCCGAGCTGCGCGATACGGAGCTCATGCCGCACCTCCTGCGCCCGAACCCGCACCGCCCGACCTACAGCAACATGATGCTCTTCCTGCGGTGCCAGGTCGAGGAGTTTGCGTTCTCGGACAAGAAATGGGGGTCGGCCGAGGCGCTCGACGCCGAGTTCGAGCGGCGCGAGGCCGAGAAGAAGGACAAGAAGAGCAAGAAGTTTGCGAAAAAGCTGCAGGAGCTGCGCAAGAAGACCAAGACCAACGTGTGGCACCGGCGGCAGGACGCCGAGCATCACCACGAGTTTGAGGACGCCACGGGCGCGCGGGGCGAGACGGTGCAGCGGTGTCGCGAGTGTGGGTTCGAGACGGAGACGGAGACGTTCTGACGAGGGCGCAGTGCTTCCCTGCCTCGCCCTCGCACGCCTTGTGGTACTCGCTTGTGTTGTTGCCGAACATATTCGTGCTCGTTTCAACTGCTTGCCCCGAGACGAGAGCAAGGCTACTCCGCTCCTTCCGCTCCCGGTGCGGCCTGCCCCTTCTTCTTCGGCTTGTCCTCGACGAGGCTGATCTGCTTGTCGGTGATGTTGCCGCCAAACACTGCCACGAGCTTCTTGTCCTCCTGGTCCAGCAGCATCTCCTCGACCTGCGGAAAATTTGGAGAGTGAGCTGAGCGCTTGCTTTGAGACCCTCTTCGCCCGCAGCAGCAGTCGAAGCAGAACCGCAAGCAGCGATCAACTCACATCGACGCTCACGTCGCCCTGGATAAGGATCTCCTCGTCGCCCTGCGCCGTCTTGGACACGGTCGCGCCCGCGCCAAACTTGTTGGCAAAGAGCTTGGCGGCCTTTTTCAGGTCGATGTTGAAGTGGTGCAAGCCGTGCACCGACGTGACGTACTTCTTCTTGTTGCGCTCTATGCGCTTAACGACAATCTTGGCCGCCTGTTTTACGCGTACGGGCGCACAAGGCGAAAGCAGGGTGTCAGCGAAGTCCTACAACTGGACCCGTCGTCGCCGGCAAGCGACTGCTAGCATGCGACACGACAGGGCTGCAGGTCGACAATCGCGCCGACACATAGGACGCACCGCAATCTTGGCCTTTTCCTTCTCGGCCTTCTGCTCCTCCTTCTTCTCGCGCTTGGCCAGGTCCTTGTCGAGCGCCTCGCGCTGCTCGACCGTCAAGTTGGCGAGCTTTTCCTCGAGCGCACCTGTGCGGATCAGTCGTCAGTCGCAGGCTCGTACGTGGACAGCGCCAGAGGGCAAGCGGGCAGGGGAAGAGGGGGCGCACTCTCCGAGTAGTACTTGGCGTGCAGCGTTGGGTGGTTCTCCTTGAGCCAAGTCTCGCACCTGGAGCATTCGAACCGTCATCTCGAGCTGAAAGACGAGGCTGAAGCAGGAGTAGGAACGCACTTGGCCTTCTTCGAGTTGAACTCGCAGTACTCGGGCGGGTAGGAGCACACTGTGGTCCGACGGCTCAGCTCACCTACGCCCGTATGCAGCCCGAACGCGCGCAGCTGGAGGGAAGAGCCGACGCACCCTGGCAGTAGATGACAGTCTTGGGCACGGCGGGACCGCTGCTGGTCGATGCGACGGGTGCTTCGGCGCTCATTCTGGGATATTGAAGCACTTTAGGAGTGCTAGCAAGCGGGCAAGCCGAAAGGGTGGATGCGACGGAGGGCAGAGAGCTGAGCCGAAGCGATGAGGACGAGGTCATGCTATGAATGGCGTCCTCCGCTTTGAGAAGTATTGACGGCGTTTACTACCGCTCTCACTTGCGCCACAGGCTGGTGCGGTAATGGACGCGTTCATTATGCTTGCACCGCACATGTCTTCCTGCCAGTCCAGGGTCTACCTGTACCGCCAGGACAGCAGCTCAGGACCCCTCGCCTGCATCAGAATGCGCAGAGAGCGCAATTAGGAGCGGCTCGATGCGCGAGTTTCCATTCATCCGTGAAAGACAGGGCGGAGAAGGACCGGATTGGCGGATTGGCGAGGGAGGGGGCAGAACGCTCGCGGCTACGTGTGATTTGCACAAGGCGAGGTTGGGTATCGCAGGATGCTGGGGGGTATGTCGAAGGAGGAAGAATGGTATCGATACATGGCGGGATGGCGCGAATGAAGGAGAAAGAGGAGGTGGCCGGTGGCCATCAACCGAAGAGGAGCTCGTAGATGATGACGACGATGTTGATGGGGATGAGCGGGACTGCGTGCGAGCCGTAGTGAGCAGGTTGCTGGAAGGCGCTGAACAGGAACCGGTACGCACTGCGCATCAGGGTTCGCACGGCGTCGACGAGCTGAACGGCGCGCATCTTGATGCTGACGTCGCCTCCTCCGGGCGGTCCCATGCTCCCCTGGGGCATGCCATAGTTGTCGAAGCCCTGATTGTACCCGCCACCCTGGTTGAACGACTGCTGTTGCTGCTGCTGGTGGAAATGCGAGGTGGTCAAGCCGAGTGGGGCGAGGAAGCGTTCCTTGTTGAGGACGGCGACGGCGTTGATCATGAAGAGGACGAAGTAGGCGACAGATCCGAGCCCGAAGAAACCGGCCATGGCTACAGGCGGACGGGGGAAGGGCGTGCACAGGTGTCGAGGTGTCGAGGCGAAGGTCAGCGAGTTCGCCTCAAGAGGCGCGTAGGTTGCGTGGTGAGCTGGACGACCACCTGTACACCTTGTACGCACAGCAGCTCGCCCGTTCTGGGCGCATGCACTGCTGTTGCACGTCCTCCAGGTCTTCGTCGACGGCTGCACACGAAGCGGGTCCGTTGCGCCTTGCCCGAGCCGCCCAGCTCAAGAGAAGAGTGATCTAGCTCACCGAGAGCTGATTAGCTAGTCTGTGTGGATCACGGGCGAGGTTGAGCCCAGTCGCGGATGACGAGGGAGCGAAAGGGGGACAGAGCCGACCAGACAAGTTCCCGCTCAGCTTGTCGGGGTGACCGATTCGAGCCTAGACATTTATTCTGAGTTGAAACTCGCTCAAGATGGGGCACCGCCCTGCTAGTCTGCGCCTCGACCCGTTCGCGGGTCGACCGTTGCAGGTCGCCGTCTGTCGACAATCCGCGCTTGCTTCCATCGGCTCGAGTCCAGCCAGGAGCAGCTGGGCAGGCTATCAGGGCACTAGCTATGCCGTCCGGCAGCGCCGATCTGCCCCTCGACGGGCTGTTCGCGGTCTCTCGCCTTCCGCCGTCCATCAACCTGTGGATCCTCGCTCGCCTCTTCCTCGCGGCGACCGCAATCAGTACGTGCGCGCTTCCATCGCATAGTAGAGACCTCTTCGCGTCTACCCACGATGCTGGTGGGACCGCCCTGCGAGGGACATCGCTCGATCCGGTTTCACGGGCATCTGACGAGCGGACAATTGTGCTCGGGGCTAAGGGTCGTGTGAGGTCTGTGCGACGAGCTCGACGGCACCTTGCACTGTGCAACCGACGCTCGAGACGCGCGCTGACCCGCTCTCGCCCCCCTGCAGCCGTAGCCGTCTTCCTCCTCGCCCGCCTCATCTTCCTCTCGCGCCCGAAGCGCGCCCTCACTCTCACTGAGCTCAACACGCGCCTCAACCGTCACGAGAATGGCGGCACGGGCGTCGCAGTCCGCAAGTGGCGCAAGCTGCTCCTCCCGCCCCCAAAGTATGGCGACGAGGACGAGCTGGCGAAGGGCGAGTCGGATGGCGAGAGCGACCTGTGGAGGATCGCGTCCAAACCTGTCCCGCACGGCTTGCGCGGATGCCTGAAGCAGGTCGCTGCATTGGCGGGTGAGGCAGCGGGACCTGCTCGTCCAGAGAAGGAGGAGAAGGTCACGACGGAAACGGCCTTGTCGCCGCCGGTCGTCAGGCCCGTCAAGCATGTGCGCGTCGTCGAGCCTTCGCGGGACGAGCTCGAGACGATGCGGGCAGTCTGGGCGTCTCCAGACATGCAGGGCGCCGACGGGTTAGGCGGGATCGGCGGGTTCAGGAGGACGCGCGACTTCTACTCGAAGAGCCAGGGCGGGACAGCCGTCATCAAGCGGCCGGGCACATCCGAGTCGTCAAAGGCGGCTGCACCGGGGAAGCCCATACCGGCGACCAGGGCGGACGAGTCGGAGGAAGACTCGAGCGATCCACCCGCATCCACTCGACCTGCTCGGCGTGCCCCTCGCTTTGCCGCCTCTCCCGCCATCGCTCGCACTGCCTCCCTCTCGCCCACCCCGTCTTCCCGCAGCCGTCGACCCACATCACCCTCTCCACTCAACCCCTCCGCTCGCTCCCCCTCTCCCGCTTTCATCGTCGGCGCCCGCTCCGCTGCCGGTGCCAAGTCTTCTCCCACTCGTCGCCGCGCGCTGAGTCCTACACACCAACCGCGCTCGCAGTCGCTCTCGCCCGCGCCAGGCTCAGACCGCGCCTCGGCCGTCCCGCGCTGGGTCAAGACCAAGTCGGGCCGGATAGCCTCGCCCGCTCCCGCGCGGCTGGCCGTCTCGCCCGACTCGGACAGCGATGCAAGCTCCGATGCCTTCTCCGACGAGGAAGGGGACGGGGATGTCTTTGAGGAGGCGAGCGAGGAAGACGTGCTGGCTCCAACGAGCGTGACCAGCTCGCTCGCTGGCATCGCGGCCGTCGCGGCTGCCATTCCGCCCTTCTCCTCGGACGCGTCCATCGCGATCGCGCCACCGTCCTCGTCGCCCGTGTCCGTTTTGTCGGGCGGCGAGTCGCCGCAAGACTCGCCCACTCCCGCTCACTCCGCCTCGACAAAACCCACGGTCATCGCAGCACGACCGCCCAAGCTTTCTATAACGCCCTCTTCTCCCGAAGTCAAGGTGGTCGCGCTCCCGCCGCTGCCCGTCTCTCCCGCAACGCCCACCTCGCCTGTTTCGCCAGCCTCCACGGGAGCATCTACCACGTCCAGCGAGGCGGAAACTCCCTCTCCGACCGTCGGCGCAGGCCGCCGACTCAGCCTGCGCGTCGAGCAGGCCCTGCGGGACAAGCAGGCCAAGAAGGAGAAGCGGCGCGGGGCCTGAGCCGCGCTCGCCGCTTCCCGTATAGACCCTCCGCTCGCCGTCGTTTATCCTTGCCCCCTATGCGCACCTTTACATGTTTGTTGTAGTACATTGCTTCCTCCCAACCTATGCACAGCCCTCTGGCCTCTTTGCCTCGTTCTTGCATCGACTACGCATTTACTCCGTCGAAACAGTTGCAGCAAATGCATGGCTTTGCCCTTCGATGAGCAGGACTCCACGAAGCTTCACAGACCAAAATCGACACACGCAGCGCACCCCATCCTGCCAAACTCACCACCCGCCTCCGACCCTCGCGCCCTCGCGCCTCATGCCCCACCCGGTCCCGTCTTGATCCTGCCCAATCACGGCCAGTCCATCAACAGGGGCCTTACCGTCGCCCGTGCCTCCACCCGCCGTCGCCGCGGCAGCAGCGGCAGCAGCCGCCGCCGACGGGTCGACGACCCACCCGCCCGCCTGGCGCGCCGAGATCCACCTCACGCCGGCGTCCCAGCACGCGCGCTGGACGGCCCAGCTCGCGGCGGGATTGGACCAGCCGTGCTCGGACCCGCCGAGCGTGTGGAGCGTGTGGAGCGCGAGCGCGCGCGGCGAGGACGAGAGCGAGGGAGAAGGCGCGAGGGACGAGAGGAAGGGGAGGAGAGAGGAGGGAGGGAGGAGCGGGCAGGTGCGGAGCGTGAGGGAGCGGACGGAGCGCGGCAGGCGCAGGAGGGGCTCTTCTGAAGCTCCTGCGGTGGTGGTAGAGGCGGCGCTCGCAGAGTACGAGGGCGAACGAGGCGCCTCGGGCGGGAACAGCGCGGGCGTGACAACCGTCCCTCCAACGTCGAGCACGACGAGGTTGTCGAGCTGCGCGATGAACGCGTCCAGGACATGCTTGTCTCGTCTCTGCGCGCCCGAACGGCCGCCGGGGAGGGGCCTCGTCGCGCGTTCGGGCGAGCGCATCGACGTCGACGCGAGCGCGCCCGCGACGCCCGTCACGGGCGGGTAGTTGTGCAGCGTCGCGCGGAGCGAGACGAGGCTCTCGCGCACGAGGGCGGCGATCGCGCGCTCGTCCGCTCCGCCGCCGCCGCCGAGCGCCTCGCACGTCGGGAGCTCCCACAGGTGGCGCGCCCGGTTGCGCGCCGCGTCGGCGGCGGTCCAGGCGTCCTCGACGATGAGCGCGCGCAGCCGGCCGCGCTGGCACTGGCGCAGGAGGGCGAGGAGGTCGGCGGGCGAGACGCAGCACTCAAGCAGCGCGAGGCGCTCGAGCGGGAGGAGCGCGTTCGAGCGTGCGCGGGCCGGTAGAGGGCGCGCGCGGAAGCCGAGGGAGGTCCGCTTGGGGGCAAAGTCGAGCGCTTCGGAAATGAGCGCCGACGAGGCGAATTGCTTGAGCGTGAGGCGCCGCAGCCCAGTGAGCGCGAAGAGGGCGTCGCGCACGGTGGTCGACGTAAGAGTCGGTGCATCGGACGCATCTAGCGACGAGCTGTCGCCGCGAAGGGTGAGAGACGTGACGGTCGACAGGCGCAGCTGATGCAGGCGGTGCAGCGCCGAGAGCGAAGAGCTCGACGAGGTGAAGAGCGTCGCAGGCGGGACGCCTGCGATCTCGAGACTCAGGAGGTGCGAGCAGCTTTGGAAAACGGCGCGCAGCTCATCCGCCTGCGTGAGCGGTGCTTTTGGCTTCTTTGTGGGCGAGTTGGAGACGGGCAAGACGAGGTGGGCGGGGGCGACCGGCTCGACGTCGCTATCAGCTTCGCGCGTCGGTGTCGACGGAGGCAGGCGCCCAGGTGCAGGTAGGTCGAGCTTGTCAAGAACTGCAGACGGGAGGTCGATGCACAGGTGGCGGACAGAGAGCGGGAGGTCGCCGTTCGTAGCAAAGGTACGATAGAGCGCCGAGATGCGCGAGAGATGCGAGATCTTGACGAAGCGGTAGTAGAGATGACGGGCGAGCTGCGGCGCATATAGACGTCAGAGGTTCTGCGTGGCTTCGGCCAAGCAGACGTTGGGACACCGCACAGGCAACCAGCGTTGGCAAACGAGGCCGATGCGAACGGGCGGTGTGTACCACTCGGGCATGTCGGACGTAATCTTGCTCGGGAGCGGGCGAAAGCCTTGCTGATCGTTGACTGAATCCGACGACGTCAGTCCTGTGGCAGGAGCGGAGGAGGCGTCGACTTACGAAAGCTGAAGATGCGCAGCAACAGCTCGTCTGGCAGATCCTGTGCGCAGCGAGCGTGTCAGTACTCGGTCAGCGACTTTCGAAAGGCATGGGGCCTACGTTGATGCCCGTCTTGACACGCTTGATCCTCGGCCGCCTCGTCGTCACCTTGTCCCACTTCCTGAGCGGACTCTGCTGAGTCCTGGGCGGCGAGACGGCTACCCCTGCGGCCTCGTCGATCTCCATCGCCATGCCAGACAGGTCGAAGGCGTCGATCGGCAGCGCGGATGGCAGCGCGGCGGACGCTTTCGCGGGCGAGAAGGTGAAGCCACCTTGCTTGACTGCGTCCGCTGCCTCGGCATCGTCGAGCGCAAAAGGGGTGACAGCGCCCGACGAGAGATCCGACGAAGAAGATGCTTCGAAAGGAGTCGACGGGCCGGCACTGCTGCCTGGGCTCGCGCCCGAGAAGGACAGGCGGCGGTTCCACGCGCGCGAGACGAGCGGCGAGCGCTTGTGCGCCGGGCGAGGGCTGAGCGGGGTGCGTCGACGGGGAGTTGGCGTCGTCGGAGAGGCGGTGGGGGCGGGGGCGGGACTGTCGCAGGGCGGTTTGGGCTTGGGCGAGGGGGACGACCAGAAGAGGCGGTCGGCAGAGGGCGACGGAGCGGCCATATCGGCGTCTGCAGGGAGAGCGAGGTCTGCACCAGTCGCTGTACGTCAGTTTGCGTACCACAGCGACCCTTGAGCTCAGGGACTGCAGCGTGCGTCGATGCGATCGAGGCAGAGCGGGTGCGGCGAGGAGAGGGAGGCGCAAGTCCGGCCGCACGTTCGCTCGTTCCGGTGCTCGGACATAGCCCGAGCCCTACAGCCTAGTGGTGCACAAGATGCAGCGACACCCACCTTGATCGGTGCGCGACGAGGACAGGGACTGGCCAAGTGGAGCCCGCAACACTCGGGACACGAGCGGGCGACGGGCGGATTCGAGTGCGCTGGAGCGGTGCAGAGCCTCGCTGGGCCTGTGGTGGCCTCTCGCTCTGTGCTCGCGTGGAAGGAGGCCCCGTGTGCGGTGCAGAGCCGCCGCTTCACCCGTCGCAGAGTCTCGCTTGGCTCGCATCCACCGCTCACGCCGCCCGTACTTGACCGCGACAGAGACCGCGAGCGGGACCACGAGGAGCACAGACGAACGGGGCACACAGATGCCCGTCTCGCCCGCATACAGCCCGGCGCTCGTCCAGATCCCGCCCCAGACGAGCCCGCTCCTGCTCCCCGCGAGGGACCCGCCCGGCCACCACCGCAGGCAGAGCTCGGGAGACTCGTTCTCGCTCACCCACAACCACCGCAACCCCGACATCCCCGCCGGCGACGACCTCGAGTTCCTCGCCCCGGGACAGTGGGCCGACCACGACGACGGCGACTCGGGCCCCGACTCTTCCGGCGACGACGACGAGGATGACGGGGACCCCTTTGACGAGGACGCAGACGTAGAGGACTGGACCCTCGAGGACGGCCACGTCCAGGGCGTCCCCTGCAGCAACCTCCGCCTCGACGCCAAGTACTCCCGCGCACCTCGACCTGGTCCCGGGGCACAGCGCTGACCCGAGTGCACCTTGCAGGCAGTACAAGACCGAGCCGTTCCTCGCCCTCCTCCTCCACCTCGTCCGCGACCAGCTCGGCGTCCTCGGGTGGAGCACCCTCCCGCTCGACACCCCTCCCTCGCTCATCCACATTCACAAGGTCTCGGGCTCGCTCACCAACGCCGTCTTCTTCATCTCGATTCCCGAGACCGAGGTCGAGGTCGAAGCCGCTCCGCCCGTAGAGTCGCCCGGCTCGTACGCCTCGGATGCCGCCGACCCGATTTCTGCCCTCACTCCCGCTCCGCCGTCAGAGGCCGACGGACGCATGCTCCCCGCGACCGTCTTCAGCGAGCTCGAGCGCGGGCGGCAGGCGGCTGCGACGCCCAAGCCCCGCGCGGCCACTCCTTCCCCGCCTACTCCCGCGACACCGCAACCCGCGACGTCGCGCTTGCCCGGCCACTTCCCCGACTCATCCGAGGGCACGCCTTCCGGCTCGCCCGCTGCACGCTCCTCTTCGCTGCCTGCGCACGCCAGTGACGCCGCCCCTGCGACGGAGAAGATTCTGCTCTCGGCGCCGACGCTCCTCCTGCGCATCTACGGCCCGCAGTCTGGCTCGCTCATCTCGCGGCGCAACGAGCTGCACATCCTGCACACGCTCTCGTCGCAGTACGGCATCGGCGCGCACGTCCTCGGCACCTTTGGCAACGGCCGCGTCGAGGAGTATTTCCACTCGCGCGCGCTCACCAAGGACGAGATGCGCGACCCGCGCGTGAGCCGCTGGATCGGGCGCAGGATGCGCGAGCTCCACTCGGTCGAGCTCGAGCAGATGATCCCGCCGCAGACCGAGGAAGAGGCGGAGCGCGAGCGCGAGCGCCGCCGGAGCAAGCGCAGCAGGAGCCGTGACCCCGCCGGCGCTGCTGCGGCCGCGCGACCAGGTCCGGAGCCTCTCGTGAATCCAAGCGGCAGCGGCGCGAGGTCGCCGCCGACCAAGTCGCCCGTGAGCGGCGCGAGCGTCTACTCGACCTCGTCGAGCTCGTCCGTCTTCTCGTTCGGCACGACGTCGTCGTCGTCGAGCTCTATTCGGTCGCACTCGTCGTCCTACTCGACCTCGTCCCTCGCGTCCGTCTCGACGCTCAACTCGGGGTCGTACAGCGCGGGCACGCCGCGCTCGCTCGTCTCGTCGCCCGAGATGCTCCCCGTGCGCACGCCGTCCGAGTCGCGCGCCGACGACAAGAAGCGCGCGCGCAGGCGCGGGACGAGCTCGCGCGGCGGGAGCCAGGGGCGCGCGCGCGATACCAAGCTGTGCGTGTGGGAAAACATCACGCGCTGGACGCGCGAGGCCAAGAACGTCCTGCGCGAGCTCGACGAGCTGGCGCAGCTGCCGGGCTTTGAGCGCCTCTTATCGACCCCGTCGAGCGCGTCGAGCCCCTCGGGCCCGGGGACGCCCGCCTCGCCTACGGCCGGCGCAGGCGATGCCGAGCACATTCCGCCGCTGTCGTCGCCGTCGCGCACGTTTGCCGTGCGTTCGACGCTCAACCTCCCGCTGTTCGAGCAGCAAGTGCGTCTGTACCGCGCGTTCGTGCACCGGCACGAGCGCGCGCACGGGCGCTCCAAGCGCGTCTTTGCGCACAACGACACGCAGTACGGCAACTTGCTCGTCATGACGCCGCGCGGCGGGAGCAAGGAGGACGAGGACGAGCTGGACCGCCGCGCGCAGCGCGAGGGCGGCGCGCACAGGAGGCTCATCGTCGTCGACTTTGAGTACGCAGGCGCCAATCCACGCGCGTTCGACATCGGTGTGCTCTGCCTTCTGTCTTTTCGGCAAGCTGCGGTGGTGCTGACCTGTGCATGTGCACCCTGCAGCGAACCACTTCTGCGAGTGGCAGGCCGACTACCACCATCCCTCGCTGTCGCACTCGCTCTCGGCGCACCAGCCGTACCCGACCGCTTCGGAGCGCGCGCGCTTCCTGCGCGCCTACATCGGCTGCGACGGCGGGTTCGACGGGCCGGGCGACGGCGAGGCGCCCTCTCCCGCCGCAGCGGGGGACGATGCGCGCGTCGAGCGGCTGCAGGACGAGGTGCGCGTGTGGGAGGCGAGCTCGCACGCCGTGTGGGCCGTGTGGGGCATCGTGCAGGCCAAGGAGGACCTCCTCGCGCGCATCGCCGTGTGGAAGGACAAGGCGCAGCGCGGCGCGCCGCTCCACTCGCCGTCGCCCCCGCCCGCCGAGCCTCAGCAGCAGCAGCAGCAGCAGCAGCAGCAGCAGGAGGAGCAAAGCCTCGTCGAGTCGGTCGAGGCGCTCGGGCTGGACGAGGCGCAGGTGGGGGACCTCGTCGACCTCGACGAGCTCGAGGATGTCGGCGAGGTGTACGACTACCTCTCCTATGCGGCCGAGCGCATGGGCATGTTCCGCCGTGCGCTCGAAGAGCTCGAGGTCATCTAGACAGTGTGAATGCCGTGCTTCCGTATACCTTGTAGTCGCTGTGCAATTCCCCCCTTTGCCGATGCTGCACGTGACCGCGAATGCGACGCGAGCGGCGCGTCTGCGGAGCGGAGGTGTCGCCCTCTGCCGTACCGTCTCGCTGCCGAAGCAGCGGCATACAGCAGCTCAGTAGCAGCGCACTTGCTGCACAGGCTCACGCAACTGCCCGGCGGCTTTCCCGCCTGCTTCCACTCGCACTTGACCCGCTCCCCACCACCGTCCCTCAACATGCCGGCTCGTCTCAAGCGGGCCGCAGACCAGGCTGTGCCCGACTCGCTCGACACGCTCTCCGAGGCCCTCTCGACCCAGCTGCCCGCGCTCTTCGGCTCGGCGCAGCACACGACGGCCGCGCACCGCAAGCTCATCAACTCGCTCCACTCGCTCTTTGTCCGCTGCAGCAAGGTGACGACGCTCAGCGCCGACGGCCGCTTCACCCGCCTCTCGGGCGAAAAGGCGTTTGGCGAAAGGTTTCGCGAGATGGTCGCGTTCCCGCTCGGCGTCAAGAAGGGCGTCGACCAGGCCGACCGCATCGTCAAGTTTGTCGCGGGCTTTGTCGGGTTCGCAGTCGAGTATGGTGCGTGACACTCTCTCTACGCCCTCCGCGTGCGAGAAGCTGAGAAATATCTACCCAGACTTCAAGCAGCGCGAGGCCAACCGCGACGAGGACGATGAAGAGGACGAGGACGACGGGCCGGCGTCTCGCCTCGTTGCGCAGCTCCTTGCCTTCCTCCTGCGCGGCTTCCAGGCAAAGAGCAAGATCGCCCGCTACCGCTGCGTTCAGCTTGTTGCGCTCATGATTAACAGCCTCGGCGAGATCGAGTGAGTCGCGGCCCGACGAAATACAGGAAGGCCCCGGCTTGTCGCGGCCAGTCTATTGATTGACGCCGTTGCCGCGCTCACAGTGACGAGTCGTACCGGACGCTCAAGGCGGCCCTGCTTGAGCGCGTCCGCGACAAGGAGGCTTCCGTCCGGCAACACGCCGTCGTTGCACTCTCCAAGCTGCAGGACGCAGACGAAGGTGCAGACGAGGAGGACTCGGACGACGATTCGGATGAGGAGGAAGGACGCAAGGACAAGGGAGAGAAGCGGAGCGTAACGGAGGTGCTCGTCGACGTTCTCAACCACGATGCAGCGGCGTGCGCTCAACCCTCTCACGAGCTTCCAAGAAGGCAACACTGACTCTGTGCTACACAGCGAGGTTCGCCGTGCTGCGCTGTTCAACCTCATTCCCACTCCCGCGACCCTTCCCTCTCTCTTGCGCCGCACGCTCGACATCGACACGACGAATCGGCGCCTCGCCTTCGGGCACGTGCTGGCCGAGATCCCAGTGCACTCTCTCAGCGTCAAGCAGCGCCAGACCATCCTTGGCCGGGGCCTGCGCGACCGCGAGGAGGCCGTGCGCAAGGCGGCGAAGAAGCTTGTCGCGCGCTGGGCCGAGCAGGTGGCGCAGGACGCGCAGGGCGAAGACGCCGTCGAGGCGTTCGTCGGGCTCTTCAACTTGCACAAGGAGGAGGGCGTGGCTGTGGCGGAGAAGGCGCTCGAGGCGGTGTTCGAGGTCAGGCCCGACCTCGTGGAGGGCATCGAATTTACCGGTGCGCTCTTGCCCGATCGCGCAACACTGTGCACTGCGACAGACCTGACGTAATCCACTGCGACAGATTCGTACTATCAGACCCTCACTCCCTCGACCGCCCTCCTCGCTCGCGTCTACCTCGACTACCTCCGCAACGTCGAATCGCCTGCCCTCGCCGACACCGAGCCCGTCGTCACGGCCCTCGCCTACTTCCTCCAGTCCGCCTGGACCGAGCTTGTCGTCGCGCTCGAGGCGGACGAGCGCAACGACGAGCGCGAGGCGAACGGCGAGTTCATCGTCGGCGAGCTGGTCGGGATTGCGGTGCACCTCGACTATGGCGACGAGATCGGGCGGCGGAAGATGTTTGAGCTGATGCGTACGTGCGCCGTTGATCGCCGCAGCGAATCGCGCTTCCTGACGTTTGGTGGTCTCCTCCCGCAGGCGAGATGCTGCAGCACTCGCTCCTCCCGCCTTCACTCATCCCGAAATGCCTCGATGTCCTCCTCAAGGGTACTTCGGAGCGCGATTTCATGCGCATCGTTGTCGAGATCGTCCAGTCACTCCGCCGTAATTCGCACCTCGTCACGAGCGACTCGGAGCTCGACGGACAGGAAGACGACGAGGGCGACGAGGACGAGGACGAAGATGAGGACGACGAGATGCACAGCGGCGAGGACGAGGAGACGCAGGCGCGCAGGATCGCCAAGGGCAAGGGGAAGGCGAGGCGCAAGAGCGGCGTGCAGAACCCGCAACAGGCGGAACGGCGCAAGGAGCTCGACCTGCGCTGCCTCTTTGTCGTCAAGGCGCTGCTTGAGCGTGTCATGAGTGTATGTCTTCGCTCCCTAACTCCTCCTTGGGCTACGCGGCTGACTTAGATCTCCCTCTCGACAGGCTCTCCAGGAGAACTCGATGCTGCACGGCCTCGTCGCCGAGCTCATCGTCCCCTCTGTCAAGACCAAGGACTACGAGGTCCGCGCACAGGGTCTCATCTGCCTCGGACTGTGCTGCCTGCTCGACAAGGTCAGCCCTGCGTCCGCCTCAGCCCGCTCAGAATGACCTGCTGACCTGGACTCGCACAGTCCATGGCACTGGACTCGTTCCAGCTCCTTGCACGTCAGAGTGAGGCCACCGAAGGCGAGCTGCAGGTCAAGGTGCTGCAGACGCTCTTCGACCTCCTCGTTCTGCACGGCATCAACTTCGGCGAGGAGCGTGGTTTCGGGGTACGTCCTCGTTGTGCTCGCCCTGATTCCTGCTTGACTTACGGTTGATCGTGCAGGCCGACATCATCCTCGGCTTCCTCGGCAGCTCGCTCGACCAGGAGGACCCGCAGGCTGCAGCAACCGCCGTCGTCGGTATCGCCAAGCTCATGCTGTCCGGTATGGTCACGGATGAGGAGGTGTGTCTGACAGCAGTTCTCTCTTCCATTCACCGCTGACGCTTCTCGCTCCGCAGATCCTCGCGCGCCTGGTACTGCTCTACTTCGCGGGCGAGACGGCCGACAACCCCGAGTTGCGGCAGTGCCTGTCGTACTTCTTCCCGGTCTTCTGCTACTCAAATCCGCAGAACCAGCGACGAGTCGCCAACGTGCGTGTCGTCGCCCGTTTCAGCGAACTTGGCCGGCCAGGGCTGACGGATTGTGTTCGCGCATAACAGGTCGTCATCAAGACGCTCGACGTCCTCCGCAGCGTGTACGACGAGGTCAAGGACAAGTCAAGCATGGTCACTCCGCTACAGATCGGTTCGCAGCTGGTCGACTGGACCGACCCGCAGAAGACCATGTGCGTGCAGGGCTTTCGCTGATCAAGTCAACGCTTTGGAATCTGCGCCGCTGACGCTTGGTGCCTCGGTTGTGCTGCGCAGTGATGCCGACCATGTTCAGCCGGACGAGACTATCCAGGTCGACTTGGCAATCAAGATGGTCAAGGCGCTCTACCGGTCTGAAGAGAGTGCGTAATTTCCCTTGAGCGCGCGTCGGCTCCCGTCGCGCCTAGGGGCATTACTGACGCCCCCGCTCTCATCGCGTAGAGGACGCCCGGAAGCTCTGGTGCCAGCTCTTGCCCAAACTCTACCTTGCTGATGAAGCCGACGACCTCACGATCAAGGCGCTTCTTGTGCTCATTGAGGAGCTCAAGGCCGTACGTTCAGTGGGCTTCCTCGAGATGTCGCATCGACTGATCCCACACGCATTCACAGAGCCGACCACTCGCCGACGCCGTTCCTCGCAACGCCCTCAATCGCTTTGAAGCCTCGGTGCTCAAGACGTTTGGCGCGCGTGTCGAAGCATTGACAGACGAGCAGATCGACGAGAGCGAGGCGGTGGCGGGTATCAAGCGATGGATCGCGAAGGTCGAGGGTGAGGGGAGCGAGGACGATGAAGAGGAGGGCGAGGACGAGGAGGATGAGGACGAGGATGAGGACGAGGAGAGTGAAGAGGAGGACGAGGAGGAGTAGGGACGAGACGGTTCGGCGAATCCAGTCACAATACAGTCTCGATGTAGCGCTACTGGTGACAACAGACGAGAGCACACAATACAGAGAGGCTAGCGGACGATGGGCATGCGAGAGCTGATGTAGAGGATAGCAAGAAGGAAGGCGGAAGTCTAGCAGAAGACGGGCGGGCAGCGGAAGTACTCGTCGTCGTCGAACGTCTCGGTCGACCAGTCGAGCGTCTCCCTCTCGGGGGCATGGAGATGCGGGGATGGGAGAAGGTGTCCGTCGGTCGTGAGGGCGCTCGTTGGACCCTGGATCGCGACAGTCGGGAAGACGGGAGGGTTGCGGAAGTATTCCTCGTCGTCCTCGTCGGCTGCCTCGGCGCCCCAATCCCGTTCCCTGGGCGCTGCAGAAACCAGTTCCGCCTGGCAGGACGAGTAGGCAAGTCAGTCACTAGTGTGAGCCGCGGAAAGGGTAAGGAGGTAGGAACGCACGTCCGACAGGTCGTCCTCCTCAGTCAGCAAGTCCGAGTCCTCGTGAAGCCACGGGATGGGCGACGAGGGGCGCTCAGGAGTCTCACGGTCTTCTGCAGCTTCGAACATCATGGCAAGAGTCGACGGGACCTGGAGAGCGCGCCAGTCTAGCGCCCGCACGCCCTCCTCGTGCGGGTTGACCTTCTCAGTCTCGTCGATCTCGCTGTCGTCGAACGAGGCATCGACAACGTCGATGCTCGAGACGACGCAGATGATACTGTTGCATTTGTGCGCCGTCTCGACAGCAGCCCACTCGAGCACCTCACGGCGGAGCGGCGAGGAGAGGTGGAAGCCGGGGCGACTGGCAATCCGCTTCGGTTCGCGGCGCAGGCTGCGACGGATCGACGAGAGGTTGACAAAGGGAGATGAGTAGACCGCGAGGTCGACGATCGTGCCAGTGAGGCGAGGCGTCGTCTGCTCCTTGTGCTTGCGAGTTGGGGTCGAGGTGCGGGAGTCGAGATAGTCGGTCAGCAGCGAGTGGACGCGCTCGGTGAGGCGGATGTTGCGACTCCTGAGCTCCTCGGCGGCCTCGAAAGAACCGGCAGGGTAGACCGACGAAAAAGTGCGCGCGAGTTCGGTGCGGCGCTCGTGCGGCTCCTCGACCTCGATGCGTGCGAGGACGTGCTCTTTTGCGGCGTAGTAGAGCTCGCCGTCAGTGAGGCGACCCTCGGCGATGGCGGCAGTGAGTGCGTGCTCGAGAGCGATGGTCTTGGTGCGCGAGGCAGACGAAGGGAGAAGGCGTGGCGCCTTGCACGGCGACGAAGTGGTGAACGACCCAGCCTTGCTCTTGTTCGAGGGCATGGAAGTGCACGAGGAGGCCGAAGATCTCGAGGTGGGGCTGAGGGTGGGCAAGACCGGCGTCAAAATGCTCGAGGCGCTGTTCGAGTCGCAATTGTCGAGCGAGGCGGCAAGTGAGGCCATCAAGGGCAGAACAGCGGGCTTGTGGTCGTTCTTCGCGGCGAACTTGATTGAGAACGCAGACGTGGTGTGGGTCGACGAAGGCAAACAGGCTGACGAGGGCGACGAGGTACTCAAGGTCGAAGAGGCGTGAACGAGCGAGACGTCCTTGACGGCTGAGGGCGAGGAGAAGGCCTTGTGCGCCTGCACACTCGCCGTGCTGCGCTTCTTGCCGGCCTCGGCGATATACTGCACGCGCCAGCCAGTCACACGAGGGTCAGGCAGGATGTTCGGACGAAATGGCGAACGGAGCCCAGAGGGGAGGAACGCACAGGCGTGAGGGCCGCGTCGACGAGCTTGGTCGCCTCGATGGCAAAGCTGATGCTTGCCTTGCACAAGCGCGCGTAACCCTTGACGAGGGTGACCGGGAGGAAGAAGGGAGTGAGGAGCGAGGGAGCCATCGTGAGGACTGGAGAGAGCGAGTGTGAACGGAGCGGGTGCCTGGTGGTCTTGGACGCTGGGCGAGTATCTCTGCGAGGTACTCTGAGCGAGTCGAGCAGAGTCGAGTGAGGAGAAGGAAGGGAAAAGACGAGAGCCGCGAACAGCCTCAAGTGGACCGCGCCAGATCCGAGTAACCGCTCCGCACACTGCTCTCTGGCCATGGAAGTGAGTGAGATAAACTCTGGTACTGTCAGTACGAGCAATTGAACTCGGCAAGATAGCACAGTGAGCGAGAGAAGCGAATGACACGGGCGTCTCTATTTCGTCTGCATGCCTCGGCTCCGCCCGCAAAAGTCCCCTTTTGCAAGTCGCTCTACTCGCTGCGCCTCAGGGACTCTGCCGCGATCTCAGCGAGCCCCTGACGGATGCTCTTGCGGCTCTGCAGTAGCTTCCACCGCCGTCCATTTGAGAAGGCCGGCCTGCGACGTCCTTCCTTTGCCTTGCCGAGTCCGCTTGCAGTTTCATGACTCTCGTGTGTCACTATTGAGACGCTGAAGAGGATCAGGGGAGTCGAACAGAGCGACCAGCAGGCCAGCAGGCGAACGTGCACCTCCTCCCTGACTTCTCGTCGCATCTCGCAAGGACGCGAGAGCGAGAACGGCGATCCGAAGCCTCGGCTCGCGATAAGCGCCTCCGCCCCTTGTCCCCATTCAAGAAAGTCCAGCAGTGATTGGCTCGCCTTTCCCCGCTCTCCGGCAACCCTCGGATGCGGCCAAGGGGGGCACGGGCGAGGGCCACAGCTTGAATCCGGCGCTGCTTCTTGTCGTCTGCCTGCTCCTCTGCACCCGAGTCCGCCAATGTCGTCCGTTACCCGCCCTGCTGCGCGCCGCATCGCTGCTGCCGCCCGCCCTCGTGCGGTGCCTACGCCGGCCTCGCTCGTCGCCCGCCGTGCAGCTGTCGCCGCCCGCGCTCTTGCGACGGTCGCGCCGTCGACCAACGCCACCTACAAGCTCCCTGTTGTCCGCAACGAGCCGAACCTGCACTACGCCGTCAACTCTGCGGAGCGCGCCGCGCTCAAGGAGGCTCTTGCCGAGCTCGAGGCGGCTGCTCCTTTCGAGGTGCCGGCGTTCGTCGGCGGCAAGGAGGTGTGTACACCGCTTTGCCATACTGTAGATGAGTTACTTGAACTGACAGCGAGCATCCGCAGGTCCAACTCGGCGGTGAGCGCACGGTGCAGCCGATGCCCCACAACCACCAGAAGGCGCTCGCAACCTTCGCAACGTCGACTCCGGAGCTCACGTCCGAGGCGATTGAGCACGCTCTCGCAGCGCAGAAGGAGTGGGAGCAGATGCCCTTCAACGACCGTGCCGCCATCTTCCTTCGTGTGCGCCTTCATTCCATCACTACTTTGTCGGAGTGCTGGGACTGACTCGGCATTCCGCCATAGGCTGCCGACCTCGTGAGCGGCAAGTACCGTGCCAAGATCTGCGCTGCGACCATGCTCGGCCAGGGCAAGAACGTTTGGCAGGCTGAGATTGACGCCGCTGCCGAGGTGCGTTCCGTCTCTCTCCTCCTGCATACGTGCTCCCAACGCATCACTGCACACTGCTACGTGCTCCACGGGAAACTGCACAAAAGATCAGAACAGGAAAGATACTAACGCATCTTCGCGTGCAGCTCGCCGACTTCTTCCGCTTCGGTGCCTCGCAGTGCGAGCAGCTCTACGCGCAGCAGCCGACTGAGAACTCGCCGGGCGTCTGGAACCGCTCTGAGTACCGCCCGCTCGAGGGCTTCGTCTTCGCCGTCACGCCGTTCAACTTCACCGCCATCTCGGGCAACCTCGTTGGCGCGCCGGCGCTCACTGGCAACGTCCTTGTCTGGAAGCCCTCGCCCACCGCGACCTACTCGTCGTGGCTCGTCCTCCAGATCCTTCTCGAGGCCGGCCTTCCGAAGAACGTGATCCAGTTCCTCCCGTGCCCGAACGGCGAGCCCACCATCTCGCTCGTCGACCGCGTCCTCGAGCACCGCATGTTCGCCGGCCTCCACTTCACGGGCTCGACTCACGTCTTCCGCCAGCTGTGGAAGAAGATCGGCAACAACGTCGACAAGTACCTCAGCTACCCGCGCATCGTCGGCGAGACCGGCGGCAAGAACTTCCAGCTCGTCCACCCCTCGGCTGACGTCCGTGCCGCTGCCATCGGTGCTCTCCGTGGCGCATTCGAGTACCAGGGTGCGTCTGTGCGTGCGAACAGTATGAGACAACGGAGCGCTCACACCCTCGCGCTTCACAGGCCAGAAATGCTCGGCGCTCTCGCGTCTCTACGTCCCGAAGTCGCTCGAGGAGGAGTTTTTCAAGGTCCTCGTTGAGGAGGTCGAGAAGATCTCGGTTGGCTCGGTCACCGAATTTGAGCACTTCATGGGTCCCGTCATGTGCGTTCCCTGCCATCCCCTCTGCGCCTTTCCTGTCCTCGCACGCGCCTCACCGGGCCCGCAACAAGCGATATCGGATCGACGCGCTGACGCGTCCATGGTACACAGCTCGCAGCAGTCGTACGACAAGGTCCTCTCGTACGTCGAGAAGGCCAAGGCGGCTGGCGGCAAGGTGCTCACTGGCGGCGTTGGCGACAACTCGAAGGGCTTCTTCGTCAAGCCGACGGTTATCAAGACGCAGGACCCGCTCTCGCCGACCATGGTTGACGAGATCTTCGGCCCGGTCCTCACCGCCTACGTGTACGACGACGCCAAGTTCGAGGAGACGTGCAAGCTGATCGACGAGACGACCACCTACGCTCTCACCGGCTGCATCTGGTCGAACGACCGCGCGGCGACGGTCAAGGCGAGCGCGCTCCTGCGTCACTCGGCCGGCAACTTCTACATCAACGACAAGTCGACCGGTGCCGTCGTCGGCCAGCAGCCGTTCGGCGGCGCGCGTGGCTCGGGCACGAACGACAAGGCTGGTTCGCTCAACCTGTTTGCGCGCTTCTGCCAGATCCGCTCGATCAAGGAGACCTTCTGCCCGCCGACCGAGTTCCCTTACCCCAGCAACCTCGTTTGAAGCGAGAGTGACGTATATCTGTATTAACAGCAGTGTTTGTGACGGTTGGTCCAGCCCAGAGTGAAGAGTGGCAGGCTCGATGAGCGAGATGGAGAGCTATCCGAAGCGAGGGAAGCAGGAGCGGCAAACAGAGCGGTACAGAGACGCACCTCATCGAGCCCGCAGGGCTGTGTGCAGGGTCTGTCAAGTCCTGATATGGCCTTTGAATGAGTTGCGCAAGCATCGTGAGCTCTTGCAGCAGATCGACTGTGCCGTGCATCCGCTCGGGGGGCCACCCAGTCACTTCGCCTCGCCCTCAGCGTCTCCAGCGCGCACAGAAGGCTACCTACAAGCTCGTACACCTTTCAGCAAGCGCCCACGGCTGCTCTCACCTGCGCGCACGCCGTAATCGCCGTCTTCTCGCCCTCATCACCCTCGCTTCCTCAGCCTCTGCCGCCCAGTCTCACACTCCTCGCGGGCGCGTGACAGGCGCGAAAAAGAAGGATTTGAACGTCGTAGAGACTGTCGGGCTTGCACTGCCACCTCGCGTTCCGTTGCCTCGCTCTCGCCACCTCCCCTCCTCCACGTCCCCACGTCGTCTCGCTTTCTCCGCCCGCCAGCCGCCTGTGACCGCCCGCCATGGCTTCTAGCTTCGTGTTCTACAAGTTCAAGTCGCAGCGCGAGCCTTCCCGCATCGCGTTCGACGGGACGGCCATCTCGGTGTGGGACCTCAAGAAGGAGATCATCGCCGAGAACAAGATGGGCAAGGGCGCCGACTTTGACTTTGCCATCTACCACGCCGACACCGAAGAAGGTGCGTTCAGTCCCGCTGTGGGTGGGCGTCGACGTTGCCTCGTCTAGGCCCTAGGTCTTCACCTTGGTATCTGTCTCGCCCCGTTGTCCCTCTGTACTTGCACATCTCGTCCTTTGCGTACCCGGGAATGCACGCGTTGCGCCCGTGTCTGTTCGAGCGAGTTTACGGATCCATGCCGCACACACCACGCCCACCACGACAGGACAGGAAACTGACGCTTCTTCGTGACTTGCCGCGTCGCCAGAGTACAAGAATGACCGCGAACTCATCCCGCGATCGACGTCCGTCATCGCACGGCGCCTTCCTCCTTCCAGGGGCCCTGGTCGCGGTTCCGCCATCGAGTACATGGTCGACCGCGACGATGCGGGTGCGGGAGTTGCGGCTGCGCGCGGAGCTGCACCGGTGCCGCGAGGAGGGGTAGGCGGGTTCAACAAGGACATGTACACGAAGCGCTTCGATGGACGTGAGGATGCTGTCAAACCCGCTGGTCTTGCGCAGGTTCGTCTTGTTTGTGTCTGGCGTCGCTGTTTCCGAGTCGCCTTCTGTTCGCAATCAGACTCTCATGTCCCCGGTATCTGTGCCGTTCCTTTCCCCTCCTTCTCGACTTCGTGGCCCGTATCCGCACCCGCCTTTTCTGCATGACAGGGAGACGTCCAGCTGCCTGCTGCGGCACCGAGCGACGAGGCTTCCGCCATGGCGGCCATGTTCGCAGCGACGAACACGCAGTGGCAGCAGACTCAGGAGCAGATGGCAAAGTACGTTGAACACGGCGTCTTTACGTCGAGAAGCCAGTCTCGCTTGCTCTCGGCGCTTTTCCGTGCGTTTCCAGCTTCAGTTCGCTCACCCTGCTTGGTTGGACTTTCGCAGCGCCACGCCCGTCTACAACAGCAACCGACCTCATCGCCCCCCGCCGCCGCAAAATCACGCAGGCGGCTCAGGCGCAGGAGCGCAGGGGCAGCGCAACTTCCGCGACCCGAATCTCCCGCGCAAGGAGCCGCCGCCCGGATACATCTGCTACCGCTGCGGTCAGAAAGGTGCGTTGGTGCATTCATCGCTGTGTCAGGGCGTTTAAGCTAACATTGCAATCCCGCGCGCAGGTCACTGGATCCAGGAGTGCCCGGAGAACGGTAACCCGGCTTTCGACAATCGTCCTCGCATCAAGCGCACGACGGGCATCCCCAAGAGCTTCCTCACCGAGGTCGCGGGCCCGTTGCCTGGCTCGGAGGAGGATCCGGAGGCTGCGGCGGCAAGCGGCGTCAAGGCGGGCATCATGGTCACGGCCGAGGGCGGCTTTGTGGTCGCTCGCCCCGATAGGTACGTCTTTACTGCCCCGCTACCGCGTGATTTGCTAGTCTGACGCTCACGTCATTGCACAGCGCCTCATGGCTTGCTCATCGCGCGCTCACGGCCAACCTCTCGGCCAACGACATCCAGAACCTCGCGCCGACCGACCCGGACCTTACCTGCCCCGTTTGTTCCAAGCTCCTGCGCGACGCGACCCTCACCCCGTGCTGCTCGACGTCGTTCTGCGACGAGTGCGTGACGAACGCGCTGCTCGACAACGACATGCTGTGCCCGGAGTGCGAGTCGCGCGTCAAGAGTCTCGAAAAACTCAAGCCCGACGAGGACCGGCGCGAGCGGTGCAAGAAGTACGTCGACGAGATGATGCAGGCGAGCAAGGAGGCGGCTGAGCAGGAGAAGAAGGAGCAGGAGGCAGAGGAGGAGCGGCTGCGCATTGCCGAGGAGAAGCGTAAGGCGGCGGCCGAGGCCGAGGCGATCAAGAAGGAGGAGGGCGAGGACGAGAAGAAGGAGGACAAGCCGGACGAAAAGGCCGTTGAGCCGAAGAAGGAGGACGAGGAGCTCTTCCCCGCCCGTCCGGAAGAGGTGCGACTCTTTTACTCTCCCAGCATAACTTTTTACGTGTGCTGATGACCGGTCCCGCGACGCTGCAGATCCTCAACCCGCGCCTGCCTCGTCCGGGCGAGGACCGCCCGGCATCGACCGATGCGGCCAAGCCTGGCTCGTCCGCCTCGCCTGCACCGCCCGCTACCGCCTCACCACCTCGCGCCGGCTCAGCTACGCCCGGTGCGGCCCCCGCCAGTGGCGCGTCGGGCGTCCCGGGCCTGCCTGCTATGCCTCCCGGCATGACAGCGGCGCAGCAGGCGGCGATGCTCCGGCAGCAGCAGATGCGCGCTCAGCAGCAGCAGCAGATGATGGCAATGATGGCGAACGGCGGCGGGCCGAACCCGCAAATGCTGCAGCAGCAGGCGTTCCAGCTTTCGGCGATGCTGCAGAACCCGGCCCTCCCGCCGCCGATGCGCATGCAGCTTCAGGCGCAGCTTCAGCAGTGCCAGATGGCCATGATGCAGATGCAGACGCTCATGCAGCAGCGTGCCATGGCCATGGGCATGCAGCAGCGCCCGGGGATGGGCGGCGCCATGTCACCCATGGCTGGCGCGGGCATTGCGGGGCCAGGTGTGGCCGGAGCCGCAAACGGCGCGGCAGCAGGGCAGAAGCGCGCACGTGAGGAGGACGGGTCCGCCGAGTCGCCGGCAGCGAAGAAGGTCTGAGTTCACGGTCGGCCGTCCTGTTGTTTATCGTTCTCGCACCCCTCCCAGCCGCTTGCAATGCAGGTCCCGTTCTGAGTCTGCCGCTGTGCCCCGAGAGTGCCTCTTCTGCTCTTGCCCCCGTAGAGCTGCGCCGTGCTCTTGGCGCTTCCCATCCAATCCTGGGACTTGCGCTGGACTCGGGTTCGAATCCCGGATGTCGCAAGACCTTATTTTTCGACTTTTTTTTTGCTACCAGAGCATCTAGAAGGCCTTCTAGGGGCGCGAGGGGGTACCAGGAGGTCGAGGAAGCAGAGGTTGAGGAGAGGGGGCGAAGTTGCCGGCCCCCTCTCCCGCCTCTCCCTCTTTTGGCGCCTTTCATCTCTCGTAATCACTGTGTGAGCACGCTGCACAATCTGCGACGCAGGTGAAGGACCACGAGCAGCTGTGAGGACGTTGCCAGCGGCGCGGAAGCTGGACCTTCCCTGCGTCACGCGCTTCTTCACGTCGCCGATCACGCTCTTCTCCCGCTGCCTCCTAGCCCGAGCTGACTGTGGCAGATGAGTGACTCGCCAGGCTCCCAGTCCGACTCGACCGCCGTCGACCCGGCAAGGTCGCCCTCCCGTCGCGCTCGCCCGGGATCGTCCAAGTCGAACGTCGTCAAGGTCCTCGAATCGCATTTGTACCGCGCGGTGCACGCCGCCGTGTATGCACCTTTCTCCCTGGCTGTCTGGGTGCTCTATCAGCTCTATCAGGCCGCAGTCCTCTTGCTCTTCGCGTCGGTGCGTCTCCCCCACTTCGGCCTCATCACCCTGCGGCGAAAGGCTGATCTCTCGCTGTCTAGTCGGGCCCGCACCTGCCCATCAGGTCGTATGGACGCATCGCAGTCATCGGCGCCGGCTTGACGGGCGTCAGTACGGCTGCGCACGCGGTCGATCATGGCTTCGAGGTCGTCATCTTCGAGGCCGAGAAGGTGCGCCCGGTCGAGCTTTGCGCACTTCCGCGGGATGCGAGCTAATTCAAGCCTTATCGCAGGACGTGGGCGGCGTATGGGCGAGGTGGGTCCTGCGGTCGCGACTCCCGCGTACGAGGCTGAAGACTAACAACCCAACTTTCGCAGGGAGAACTCGACCTCGCAGCTCCAGCTCAACTCGATCCTATACCGCTTCCATCCTTCGGTCAAGTGGTCGAAGGGCTTCCCGCAGCGCGACGAGATTATCAGCCAGATCCGTGCGGTGTGGGAGCGGTATCAGCTGCGGAAGTACACCCGGTTTAACGTACGTCCCTTTGCCGCATTACTCTACCGATCGAGGCTGACGAGTTCCGAATTCAGTACCGCGTCACGAAGGTCCAGCGCGAACCCGACTCGTCAACCGACCCACGCGAAGGCGGCCATGCTCGCTGGATCATCAATGACGGCAAGGAGGGCATCTTCGATGCCGTCGTAAGTACTCCTCGTCTTTTCGCACTGTATCTATTAGCGCTAATGTCCGCTTTCGCAGGTTTGCGCTCTCGGAACCTGCGGCGAGCCCAAGTTCATCGAACTCGACGGGCAGGACCAGTTCAAGGGGCAGGTCATTCATTCATCCCAGCTCGACGGCGCGGAGCTCAAGGGCAAGAAGGTCGTCGTAATTGGCTCAGGTGCATCGGGCGTCGAGGCCGCAGAGCTTGCGGTCGACAAAAAGGCTAGCGACGTTGTCGTCCTTGCTCGCTCGGACAAGTGGATCATTCCGCGCAACACTATCTTCGACATCTTGCTGTCACTGCAGCCATTTGGTCGTCAGATGGTGCGCCCCACTTGATCGCTCCTGTTTCATCGGGCTTTGACCTGACTCCGTTATGCAGCCGCTGTCCTTCATTCCTGAGTGGATCATCCGCGCCTTTCACTACCGCGACCTATGGGAGCTCTCGCCGCCGAAGAAGGGTCTCTTCCAAGGGTGCGTCATCTGTCCGATGTGTCTCCGCGCAACGCATCAGCCTGACTCTTCCGAATGACACAGCACGCCGGTCGTGAATGACGAATTCCTGGAGCACATCCGTGCGGGCAAGATAAGCTACAGGCGCGGCGACACGCAGTCAATCGTCGCCTCCGGCATCCGTTTCAACGAGCGCGAGCGCGGCAGCAAAAGCGGCGACGAGGGCGAGGAGACGCTTATCTCGGCCGACGTGTGCGTTTGCTCGTCAACATCCCTGCGTTACACATTCGTGCCTGACCATTTTGTCCGTCGGGCAGCATCATTGTCGCCACGGGCTATAGGCGACCCTCGATCGACTTCCTCCCTTCTGACCTGTTCCCGACTGAAAAGGACCGCGACTATCACCCGCCTTCCCTGTACCTTCAAAACTTTGCGACTGAAGATTGGTCCATCCTCATGACGAACGCCTCCTATCAGGGTACGTCTCTTCACCGGAGCCGTGTCGTGGAAAGTTGCTGGACGTCGTCGCATGGCACGAGGCGTAGTGCAGACACGCCGGCAGCGAGCTTGAGGTGGCAGGCGCCTTCACTGGACCGACACCCACGCTGACTCGTGCTCCCGCCCCGCACAGACGGCCTCGGAACGGTCGGAAACTGGCACATTGGCTTGCTTGCCCGCATCCTTATGGTCTTCCTCCTCGACCCTTCGACCCGGCCTCGCCCGGCAGCTATGAAGACCTGGGTCGACATCATCAACTGGGTCAAGATGCAAGCATGGGGCGAGGATGCGTCCGGCCTGACCTTCTTCACGTGCGTTTCCACCGGTACTGACTCTTGCTGTGCATCTCACTGAACTTGTTGACTGCCGCAGCTACTCGGAGATGATCATCTGGATCCTCGTCTTCCACCTCTTCAACCCGCGCCGTCTGCCTTGGTCAGTCTGCCGTCTGTGGCCGCTTGTTATTCCGCTCTGACGCGATTTATCCGCAGGTTGCCCTTTGTTCTCTTTGGCTATGGCGTGCGTCCGGGAACTGGTGGCCGCATCACGGCGGAGGCAATCCAGAAAACCGAAGGCTCGCTCGAAAATCTCGGCAAGCGCGTCAAGAAGACCGCCGACCTCCTCGACTAGACACGCTTCCCTTCTCTCTCCCTGGACCTGATCCACGTGTAGCTAGACTTGATCTCTCTGTGCCATACATTGCCTCTCGAAAGGCCGCTACACTGCCCCACTGCGGAAGCAGGTCTCGAGGAACGTCCTGTCAAGCAGATTCAGCAGATCCAGCTGGTGGACCTTCTCCAGCATCGGCTCTACCTGTAAGACAGAGTCCTCTTCTGTGCGCTGCAAAGGTAGGCGCGCTGAGCCCTGAGCTTCAGGTCGAGAAGCACTCGAGACAACTTGGGAAGGCCAGCTGTCCTGCATCTGTACGGAGTCGTCTCAGCTTTCCGCAAGGGCAATTGAGGATATGAGGATGAGAGAACTGAGAGTTGGCCCGGATCACGATCTTAGCTGTGACGGCCAGGTCAAAGGAGGATGAAGCAGCGGACGCACACAGACCACCGGTCGATGGGCCGTCGCTTTCCAGCGTCTTTGCGGGGTGCACCGCGGTCGAGTCGGACTGGTAGCCTGGTGAGTCGCTCATCTGACGCAGTCAACTCGGGCTGGGAAGTAGCGGGAGAGGAGCGTGGTCGGCGACGTGAAGAAGCGCGTGACGCAGGGAAGGTCCAGCTTCCGCGCCGCTGGCAACGTCCTCACAGCTGCTCGTGGTCCTTCTCCTGCGTCGTAGATTGTGCAGCGTACTCACACAGTGACTACGAGGGTCAAAGGCGCCAAAAGAGGGCGCGGCGGGAGAGGGGGCCGGCAACTTCGCCCCTTCTCCTCAACCTCTGCTTCCTCGACCTCCTGGCGACCCCTCGCGCCCCTAGAAGGCCTTCTAGATGCTCTGGTAGCAAAAAAAAGTCGAAAAATAAGGTCTTGCGACATCCGGGATTCGAACCCGAGTCTAGCGCAAGTCCCAGGGTTGGATGGGAAGCGCCAATTCTAACCACTAAACTAATGTCGCGTTTTCGATGCTCGGAGTCACTTTTTGGGCAATATATCGGCCAACTTTTGAGACATTACCCCCTATTTGTCATTACAGTACTCCAGTTGGGCAGAGGAACAAGCTACAAGGTCGAGCGGAGCGTCCCAAGGGTCTAGCAGACCACCCCCGCCCCTCGGCGCCCCTCACGCCCCATTATGGTCAACGTCGTACAGCGCATAGACATTAGCGATGCCGATGAGCAACCACAGGGCGCCACAGAGCCACACGAGCCACACGGGGCTCGCGAACGAGACGGTGCCGGGCGGCGTCGAGCGACGGCGGAAAGGGTTGAGGGTGCGGACGAGCGCGGCGAGGCGCTGGCGGGTGGAAGGCGAAGCGGTGCGGTCGGTAGAGGGTACAGGCGATGGTACAGGCGCAGTCGGGTCAAGCGGGACGGCCATGATGGAATGCTGAGCGCAAAAGATGATGAGGCTGCGGTTCGGTCGAGAAGGTCAGCCCTGCAAACCTCCCCACAGCGCATTCCACGTCAACGCACGGTAGGAGTACAAAGGTGAGAACAATGCTGAGGGCGACCTGGCTGGCAACGAGAAGCGTGTCGATTCCGTCGCGCCCGACTGCTATGGCGACGGAGAACGACGGGATGATGCCGATGCAGCGCGTGATCAAGCGACGCTTCCATGGCTTGGTGCGCCAGTTGATGAAGCTTCGAGGTGGAGGACTGATCAAGACAAGGAACTGCGGCGAGAAGAAGACGAGGAGACGCACCCCTCTGAGACGATCTGACCCGACAGCGTAACCGTGAGACTCGCACTCTGTCCTGCCGCCAGCAAGGCAACAGCAAACAGGTACGCAAAGGCTGTGAATGCGCATGGGTCAGCTCGATAGACCAGACGGAAGCAAAGGCAAGACGCACCCTGCCCGAGGTACTGCTTGACGAGCTCGTACGCGTCAAACAAGTCGCTCACGCCCTCGCCGTTCTGGCTCGAGCTCCTCCCGTCGCCATAGTAGAAGACGGCCGCGCCGAGGATGAGGATGCACGAGTTGACGACGACGGCGAATCCGAGAAGCGAGCCCGCGACGTCGAGCGAGGCGTGCGTCAAGTGCGCGCGCACGCACGCGAGTGTCGGCTTGCGGCGTGGACGCGAAGACGATGACTGCGGCGAGGCAGACGCAAGAGTCTTGCGCGGCGGCGACTGCGCAGACGAGATGGGCGCGCCGATGTCGCGCTCGTCGAGCTTGCCGTCCTCCTCGCCCGCCTCCTCCACACACCCAACGTCCTCTTCCTCGATCTCATCCCTACGCTCGCGCACCGGCGACTCGCCGCGCTTGCGCGTCAGGGCGGGCAAGTCGAGCCCGAGGTTACCGAGGCTGACGGGCTGCGGGAGGTGCAGCGACGGGAGGTACGACGTGCTCGTCGCGCCGCGCCCGCGCTCGCCGGCCGTGCTCGCGCGTCGGAAGAAGCGCCGCGCGCGCTCGGCGGCCGTGCGCGGCGGCTTGCGATCCTCGCTGCCCGCCTCGCTGTCACCGTCGTCCGAGTCGCGCGACGAGGCGGACGGGTCAGAGACTTCGCCGTAGTCTTCAGGCTTGAGACGGCGCATGGTGGCCATCTTGGAGCCAATGTAGAAGGCGTGCGGCATGACGGTTGCGCCGACGATGCTGCGAGGCCGGCGAGTCAGGTGCGGAAGAAGCGGCAGCAGGAGCGACGCGCACGCACCCGACCGCAATGTAGATCCCGCCCCCGTTGACGAGTGTCGGTCCGGGCACGTAGCCGTAGAAAACGTCCTTCCACACGGGACTGACCTTGACGAGGAGGGCGACGAATGACGCGAGGACGCAAAGGACGAGCAGACCGATGAGCAGCTCGAAGAGGCGCATCGAGGTCGAAACCGTGCGCTGGGGGTAGTTGAAGATGATGAGGATGAGGAAGACGTCGAGCGAGGTGAGGAGGACCGCGGCCCAAAGCGGAATGGCGGGGATGAGGCTGCGGGAGCGGGACAGTCAGGGTGGTCCTTTCGCCCTGAAGTACATCATACACACAGGTTGATGGCGATCGCGCTGCCGAGCAGCTCGGCGAGATCCGTCATGATAATGCCGATCTCGGCAATCACGTAGAGCGGGTAGAGGAGGGCATAACGGTATACGAGCTTGTACGGCGAGTCGCGGTCATAGAGAGCGAAGCGGCAGTGTGTCGCCAAATCTGTCAACGTACTTGAATTAGCGTCACGTCGGGCAGGAGGCAGCGAAAAGGTTCCGCGACAGAGAGGCAAGAGGCAACACACCATAGTCAGAGACGCATCCGAGGCGGGTCGAGAGGATCTGGAAGAGGAGCGCAATGAGGCCGGCGAAGAGGATGATGAAGAGATGCCCGTAGCCGAACTGTCGGAAGGAGGAGCGTCAGCTTCGGTGCTAACGAGAAGGTCCTCCAGGCGGCTGGAGAAGCCGGGAATGCCGTTGACGAAGTAATCGCGCTCACCTGGCTTCCCGCCTGCAAGTCAGTTGCCCAGTTGCCTGGATCGAGATAGGCGACGCTGGCAATGACGCCGGGCCCAACGAAAGCGGCATGTCGCTTGACCGCCTTCCAGCACCGCTGTGACCACGTCGGCGGTTCACGCGCCCCTGCCGCCTCGAGGTCGGGGCTTGACGGCGGTATAGGTGGGTCGCTCAGGTCTGCGAGCGGGATGTGTGCGGCTGGGTGGAGCTTGGCGGGCTCGAGGTCATCGGAGAGGGCGGGAGAGGCAGCGGGCGAATTGGGCGTGCGGGGAGCGATGAGGGCCGGGAGGGGACGCGGTGTGCGGTGCGACTGCTGTGGCGGACCCTGCATCTCGCCTCGAGCGCTGGGACGAGCGGTGCGAGCCGGGAGACGGAGATAGCCCGAGAGAGCGGCAGCTCCCGTGACCAGCAGAGGGTCGATGCGGCGAGCTCGGGGGTGTAGCCCTGGTACGAGTGTGCGCGTGCAAGAGCTGCCAGCAGCGGGCGTGCGGAGGAGCGAGTGTTTGAGAGCGCGAGAGCAGCGAAAGAGCGTCGGACGACGTCGGACCCCGCGCCGATCACATCGCTGCAACCGCGTCTCTGGGAGCAGCCGTGAGGCTTACCGTACGTGTGAGTGCATCGTACGCTCACTGAGCCTGTCAACGCGACTCTCCGCCGGTGAGACTGCTGCGACGAGCACCGCCTCGCTCTCCTGTTCGTCGTCCTCCCCGTTCGCGTCTTGCCTCGCCTTGCTGAGCGCCGCTGAGCTCCCGAGTGACCGTGCTGTGGCTTGCTCGAGCTTCCTGGGTCACTTCGCCAGTCCCCCCGCCGTCTCGCCGCCTCGCCGGCTTGTCCTTCAACTGCGCTCCGGCCTCGTCGTCCGCACCCGTCGCACACCGCCACAAAGGGCACAGCCAGATAGCAGTGGAGCATTTCAGCCTCCTCAACACTCGACTGTCTGGTCAGACCGCGCTAAAGCACAATCTTTCGACTCGGTGACCGTGTCCTCGTCCCGCTCGACTCGCACGGCTCGATCAGACCAGCGTCTGCGATGGTTCCGCCACACTCGGTTCCTCCGTCATATCACTCTTCGCCCGCGACGGCCGATGGGCTGCGGCCAAGCGACCTCTACGGCCGGTCGGCCCCTCCGTCGGACGTAGCGAGCCAGAACTTCCACTGGTCCGACGACGCCGCGAGCACCATTGCGCCCGACGACTCGGTCTCGCAGCTCGACCGTCGCTTCACGGGCCGGAGGCGCGTCCTCGGCCCGCGCCCGATGGATCATGCCGCACTTGGCGGCGGCGCAGCAGCGGCACCACCCGTTCCCGAGGTCCCCGAGGAGTACCAGCTCGACGAGTCTGTCCACCGGGACTATGTCCCGCCAGAACTCCTCGAGGACGACCGCAGCACAGTCGTGCCCGCTCCGCAGCAGCAGCAGCAGCAGCAATCGTCCGCAGCAGGCATGCGCGCCATCAACCCCTCGACGGCGCCGAGCGGTCCCCTCGCTCGTGCGCGCGGCGAAGCGACGGCCGTCCCGTACGCCTCGGCTGCGGCAGCGGCGCAGGACCAGTACCACGGCGACGATGACGCCGATGAGGCGTCGCGGCCGCTCGTCCCCGGTGGCGGCTCGCACATCCCGCCGTCGTCACACGGCAGCGCCACCAACGTGACGCCGTACTCGCGCCCGATACAGCAGAGCAAGGGCTATGCCGCGGTCGGGCACGACGACGACGAAGACGACGATGGCGGCGTCTATGCTGCCTACTCGCGCAGGCGCGACGCCGACCTCGAGGCCAAGGCTGGCTCGGCTTCGGCGCACACGCGCGCCGTCTCGGGCGATTCTTTCGAGGGCCCTGTGCGCGCGGGAGCGGGAGCAGCCGCAGGAGGCGGGCTCTTCGGTGGCCTGCTCAACTCGATCCGGGGACGGCGCGCCGAGCCCGAGCGGGCAGACTCGTTCTACGCGCCGAACGAGCTCGCGTTCCGTCCGCCGTCGAGGTCGTCGCTCGACTTTTACGGCAGCGGCGCAGGCGGCAAGGCGAGCTACCCGCCCGGTCCGCAGCACCCGCTCGACAAGATCCCCTCGCTCGACGTCGTCCCCGCGCACGACCGCGGCGCGTCCTTCCCCGGCGCGGCAGAAGCAGGCGGGTACGGCGCGACGGGCGCGCGCGGCGAGTCGATCGCGCCGAAACCGCTCTGGCAGAGGTGGTTCTGGGACACGACCGATGCCGAGCGCCGCGTGTGGGAGCACAAGCAGGGTGTTGGAATGCAGCGCTGGCCGTTCGCGAGTTGGGGACTGGCGGTCGCCATGACGATTGTGCGTACTTGCGCGGCGCTAGTTGGCTTTGCCATGCTTGGAAGGCGGACTGATTTCATGCTCTGCTGCCGAACACGCAGGTCTTCATCATCGAGCTTGTGCGCATGAACTCGATCACCGGCTCGGCAATCCAGACCAAGCCGTCGTTCAACCCGATGATTGGTGCGTCCTCGACCGCTGTCTGCCGTTCTGCCGCGCTTTGCACGGGGAGCGGCTGGTTAGTGTTGTCAGAAGCGCTCACACGTTGTGTCTGCAGGGCCTTCCGGAGCGGTGTTGATCAATCTCGGCGCACGATTCGCTGGCTGCATGCGTTATGTCGCGAACGTGCGTCCGACACCATCGCCTCTTCGCCCTGTCTTGGGCTTCCATGACTCACCCATTTCCGCTGCATTCAGGTCACCGACATCTCCTGGACTTGCCTGGAAGCGTCCAACAAGGCGACGCTTTCGTCAGCCGATACCTCCTGTACGTCGAGCAGGACTGGCTCACGGCTGCAAAGTCCCCGCTGACGCCTCGTCCGCTTTGCACAGGCACCATGTCCGACATCTGCGGCTTTGGAGGCTTCCAGAACGTTGAAGGAGACAACGGGCCTGACCAGTCGTTCCGCTTCTTCACCGCCATCTTCCTCCACGTCGGCGTGATCCACCTCCTGTTCAACATGCTGGCGCAGTGCCTCAGCGCAGCCCTCGTAGGTCACTCCAGTTCGACTCTTCTATATGACTGTCGAGACCGTCTGCTCTTATTGTCGAGGCCGGCTGCTCGACGAACTAAGTCTCGCGCGTACTGACTCGTCGAGCCCTTCAGGTCGAACGCATGATGGGCACCCCGCGCTTCCTCGTCCTCTACCTCGCCTCGGGTATCTTTGGCAACATCCTCGGCGGCAACTTTGCGCTCGTCGGCCTGCCCAGCGCGGGCGCGTCGGGCGCAATCTTCGGCACGCAGGCGGCTTTCCTGGTGTGCGTCTTGCGCCAAAAGCCTCTTGTCAGACAGGAGAATTTCGACGCTGACAAGTGGGGTTCGTGCTGGTCGAACAGAGATCTTGTGGCGCACTGGAAGATCGAGTACCGCCCGAGGCGCAAGCTGCTCTTCCTCGTCATCGAGCTGATCATCGGTTTCGGCCTCGGCTGGATCCCTGGTGCGCTTCCTTCCTCTCTTTGCAGCCATGGAACGTCACTCAGACTCGCTTCGTGCAGGCCTCGACAACTTTGCCCATCTCGGCGGCTTCCTCGTCGGTCTCCTCTCGTCGATCGTGTTCATGCCCATCGTCCACCCTTCGCGTGCACACAAGCTCGTCTTTGTCGCTCTCCGCCTCATCGCCCTCCCGCTACTCATCGTCGTGTTCATCGTCCTCACAAAGAACTTCTACACCGGCGACCCGGAAAAGGCTTGCAGCTGGTGCAGGTACCTGTCGTGCTGGCCAACCGACGCCAACAACGTGCGGCGCGTTCCTTTGCCTCGGCTGAGGCTTCCTTTGCTGACTCTGACACGCGCACGTGCAGCGCTGCCACGGCACCGGTCTCACGCAGGTCACGACCTCGTCCTCGACCATCTCCTCCCTCCTCGCCGTGCTCGTCTCGACCTTCATCCTTCCTCTCCTCTGAGCCTACAACCGCATTTCTCCTCCAGTCGCGTCCTCCAGGCGCGGCAAAGTGCTATCTATTGTGCATGTACCACTACTGCACCCTCTTTCGCAAAATCCCGCTCGCCCATTCTTTCGCACGCTTCTATGCTGGACATAGTTTCCACTCGCCTCTCGCTCCTCGTTACACCTCTTCCCACACGAGCACCCTGCAATGTGACAGACACTCCCGCAATCGTGCTCGAAGAGCGATAAGGTCGACTCGCTGCTCTGACACTCTGCAGGACACACCTTGCGCCCGCGCGCCCGTGCAGCACGACTCGGTGGACGCTACTGGGTCTCGTGCGACTCGGTCCACCAACACATGGTCGCAGCAGAGAGCGTCGGCATGTGGACCAACAGGGCGGTGGGAGATGGCGTGGGGGCCTGGTGGTTGTGGAAAGCAATGAAGCCGCGCTAGGGAAGCACAAAGGGGCGCACAACGTGGCAATACTATCAGAGAGTTGACACACATGCGCCTTCTACGACGGGGTTGCTCGATTCCGTCGCAGGCGAGGCGACGCAGTCGAAGCAAGCCAGTCGAGACGGGAACGAGATTTCGCAGACGCAGCACGACGAGCATGCCGCGCCTGCTGCACCCTTTCGGTGCACGCGTAGAACTTCAAAGAGGTCTGCAAGCTCTGCGCAGGCCCTTTGAAGCGGACCAGCCTCGATCGCCGCACCGCCCACGCACGTCTTGCTCCTCTTCCGCGCTCGTCCTCGCTCGGTCCGCTCGAGTCTCGCTCTGCAGAAGCAAAGCGACTGGCTACCCGCTCTAGCAGTGAACCACCGGCCTCTCGAGTCCCACCCGCCTCTCAAACGTCACCGCATGTCGTGCACGGCAACTCCGTTCTTCGGCGTCTTTGTCAGGGCGACCTCGCTCGTGATGGCAGCCGGCGCGTGGAAGACAGTCAAGCCGGCCGTACTCGCGCTCGACCTGCTCGCGGCGAGACAGCGCGGCGGCACCCTCGCCTCGTCCTCGGTCGGCACGTCGTTCGCTACCCTCCCGCCCGAGGTCCTGCAGGCCATCCGCGAGCAGCTCGGCGCCATCGCACTTGCCGACGAAGAGGACAGCCTCGTCCGCAACCTTCACTGCCCACCGAACTCGGGATGGTACTGCCCTCGCGGACGTCGCTACACGATGGCGCATTTCGCAGAGTGCGCCAGGTGTTGCGAGTGGTTTGAAGACGACGGTGGTTACCAGTCGTACTGGTACGAGGGCTACACAGTGAGTGGATTTCCAACGGTTCCTTGAAGGTCACAGCCGACGATCGACAACAGGTCGTCGAGAAGTTTCTTCGCGATTTCGGACTCTGCCCCGCTCGATGGTCCGCCTTCACGACCCATGGAGACATTCTCGATGCAACCGCTGCGGCAGGCATCGCGCTGCCGCTGCACCTCGAAGGCGGCTCCTTGGAGCACCCGCGTCTGCCTGTCGACGAGCCGTACGGCGAAGGAGAGCAGCACGAGGTCTTCAGCTTCTCGCCCCAGCTCTTCGACCAGCTCAACCAGCATGTGTACCGCTTCCGTCGTCTTTTCGCCCTCTTCCCGCTTGAGATGGCCGACATCTCCGTCTACAAACCGTACCTCCCGTCGTGCGACAAGCTCCTCTCGCTCGAAGCGGCTGCGAAGCAGACCGCCAAAGATAAGCAGAAGGGGACACAGACGTCCGACACCACGGAGGCGAAGCCCCGAGCGACGACGATGGCTTCGCAAGTCCCAAATGCCCCCACGACTCTCCGCGAGCCGCGATGGATTGTCTGGATGACGACCTACAGCTCGTGGTGAGGAGCATCGACGCAGATGGCGCAGTAGCATACCTATCTGTCCGCTTGTAGCGTGTCACATCGGGAGTCACTCGAGTCGTTCCCCCGTGAGAGAGCCGGGAAAGAGTCCGACAGAAGCTAGCGGCCTGACAGCATACTCGGCGCGCCAGCTAGACGCTAACCCTCGAAGACATCTTCGAGCGGGCCATGACGAAGTCAACGTTGCCGCTCCGTTGTCCTCACTCCTTTGCCTCCTCGCGTTTCCGCCTGCTTTCCTTCTGTTCCATCGAGCTTACTCCGAGCGACCCTTACAGTCTACACTGACGTCTCGATCTCGCACTCGACCCCGGCAAGCCGCCCCGCCCTCTTCGTCCGCGATGTCCTTCTCGTCCGAGTCGACCCTCTTCTTCGGCGTCTTTGTCAGAGCCATGCCCCTAGCGATGGCCGCAGAGGCGTGGAAAGAAGTCAAGCCTCCCTTCCTCGCCCTCGACATGCTTGCTGCGCGCCGCCGCAAGGGCACGCTTTCATCAACGTCGGCCGGCACGTTGTTCGTCTCTCTCCCGGCAGAGGTGCTCGACGCTGTCAAACAGCAGCTCAGCCGCCTCAAGCTGGCGATGGCCGTGGATCGCTTTGTGCGCAGCCTGCACGCGCGATTCGACCCGGATCTCGACGCCGTCGACTTTGACGACGACGAGTGCACGTCCGGCTTGTTCACCTTCGCGCACTTTCGGAAGTGCGAGCTATGCCTAGAGCACCGCATATATCATGAGAGCTTTTGGCAACCCCGATGCAGGGTGCGTCACGCAGCGACCCCCCCTCTGTCGGCCGGAGCGCCCAGCTGGAAACGTTTCCGCTCTGCAGGACATGGAAGCGTGCTTGCGCGATTTTCGCCTTTGCCTCGTCAGCACAAATCGTCACACCGACGAACAGTATGACGACTTCGATGCGGACGCGTCTGCGGGAATCGGACTTTGTCTACTGCAGCACCCGTCGTCTCCCAGCTTCCCCTCGCTCGATTACTCAGATTGGCCTCCCGAAGGCGACAGCCACGAGACGATCCGCTTCTCGCCCGAGGTATTCGAGAAGGCTCAAAGCGAGGCGCACCGCTTTCGACGTTTCCTCGCAGTCTTTCCTCTCGACGTCGTCGACACGCAACCGCCTGTCGTCGTGCCCCCGACCGCCGAGAAGGCGCTTCACGACAGTACCGAAGTGAGCGGCGTGAGCAAGAGCCAGGAGCCGAGGACGACAATGGCGAAGGCGGGCGACGCTCGGATGGACGCGCAGAGGCTCGAGAAAGAGGAGCAGCAGAAGTCCGAGGCGCGCAGGCGAGCTACCACGCCGAGCTGGATGCTGTGGACGCAGATGCACAACTACTGAGCGGAATCGCACTTTGCCTGCAAACGAGACTCGCTTGCGCCTTGATGTGCCTTTGGTGCGCGTGGCTAGATGCGAGAGCGGCGAATCCACTCTCGCTGTGCTCTGCATCGAGAAAAGTAGTACTGTATTATAGAGTAACGACAGGAAAGAGGAACATGAAGAGTGGTACACGGAGCAGAGTGGTACAGACGTGCACAAAGGGAACGGAAGGGTGCCGAGCAGCCGCCATCCCAGCTAGACGGTCGGGCGCGCCTTCTTCGTCACCTCAGCAGCTTCGATCACTGCCTGCGAGCCCTGCACGGCCTCCTCCTCGTCGCGGAAGAGCACCTCGGTCGGCGCGCCCTCGCTCTCGTCCTCGGACCCCGCGAGCGCGACGGCGCCTTCGCCCTCGAGCTCGGCGCGCAGCACCTGCTCCTCGGCGCTGAGCTCGCGCGACTCCTGAACGAGCGAGCAGGGGAGACAGAAAGCGCCTGCGCGATCGCGCAATGCGAGATCAGTCGAGATGCTCACGCCAGCACGTCCACCGAGTCCTAGAAAAGGCACGCACCGATAAGCGCGTCCTCGGCAATGTTGCCTCTCACGCCGTACCGCTCGCGCGTCTGGAAGCGCGCCATGCACTGCAGCGCGGCTTGACCCAGTCCAGCGAGATGCGGCGCGAGGGCGTACAGGCCGCACCAGAGGCCGACGGGCAAGGGCGCGGGGTGAGCTGTAGCAGCAGGGCGTCAGGATATAATCAGGGAAGAGCGAGAGCCTCCAAACGGGGGAAGGGGAAGGAGGAAGGCAAAACGTACGAGTACCGGTCTGGGAGAGGTGTGCAAGGCGGTCGCGATTCGCCGAGAAGACCATGCACGGGCAGCTGCGCGGTGAGGACGGAACGCAGCACGTCAGTCGGCGTCGACGAGCTCGCTGAGGCACATCGTGACGATGATGCAGCGACCGAAACGCACGCAAGCGAAGCGACCGTCAAGCCGGGCGCCTCGTACCACTCGCAAAGCCCATGCGTAAAATCGCGCTTGCCGTCGAGCCCGACAGGCACGTTCCTGTACGTTCGGGACGTCAGCAAGATGCGGGTGGCGCGTGCGGACGGGACGAGGTGCGGGCGTACTTGGGGTTGACGCCGCGAACCGTCATCTGCGGGCGCGCGAGCTGCTCGACAAGACAGTCAGTACCTGTAAGAACATACTGAGAGGCTCCACGCACCGGCTGCTGCGCTGCGAGCGCCTGCGTGCGCTGTTGCAGATGAGCGCGTTCGGCATCCTCGACGGGCGGCGCAGCCTCGTAGGCGGGCGGTGCGGGCTCTTCGACGGTCGAGAGAGGCTCGTAGTGCTGCTTGTGGTCCACCATGGCTCGATCGGAAGAAGCGGTGGAGTGGAGAGCGAGAGAAGAGGCGCGGCGAGGCGGTGCAAGCCCGTCGATCAAGCAGCGAGGTGCTTGCAACGCGTCCCTCACACCGCAAAGACTAGGAGTGTATGGCACTGAGGTGATGCATTTGCAGGTGGGCGTACACATATGCGTGCGGGCGTGAGGGAACAAGCGGGTCGACGACGTGAGGGGGTAACTGGGGAGCGCGAGGGGGTATCGTGCTGCGAGGGTGGGTGGTGAGGGGCTAGTCGTAATGGACGCGTTTGCATCCTTTTGGAAGAGAAGGGGCCGGCCGGAGGAAGACCGATGGGGAAGGGAAGAGGGGGAGAGGGGGAGATAATGCCCGGCAGGTCCTCCTGCACCGCCGAAGCGTCTTACAGACAGATACAGAGTCGGGGTTCCGAGTGGCGACGACTCGACGGTCGCCAAAGATAGAAACATGCGAAGAGGGTGAGGCGGAGGAGACGGCGACATGTGGACAGGCGAGAGGCGGAGGCGAGGGTCTATTATGCAGGTGCGGCGCTGCGAGGATGCGTATGCTGAGGGCGTCAAAGGCGGTGAAAGGCGGTGATAGCGAGACTCGCTAGGTAGGCGAGCTGCATGAGGAAAGAATAAGGGGTTCAGGCGAAGGTGTGGCGGCCGTGCAGGGCCGACGAGGCGGGCGCGTGCGGGTCGTCGAGCGCGAGCTCCTCGATCGCGGGCCACTCGAGCGACGCATTCTTACTGGTCATGCTCGCGGCCGAGTGCGAGAGCCAGTCGCCGCCGACGCGCTGGAGGACGGGCGAGCCGGCCGAAGAGAGGCTTGACGAGGAGCCCGTGCGTGTGAGAAGCGGCGAGTAGGCCGCGGCCGACGACACCGACGACGTCGTCATGAACGAGTGCGTGCTGTCGTGGCGCGAGTGCGGCGCGCCACCGGCTGGGTTGTACGCCGAAGCGGGAAGCGGCGCCGTAACGCTGCCCGAGTTGAGCGACGAGAGGGACGAGAGCGAGGTGGACGACGGGCCGGCGCTGAGGCTCAAGCGCTGCAGACGGCTCTGTGGTGCCTCCTTGTACGCAGGCGGAGCTTGACCGGGCCGCTCGCGCATGCCGAGGCCGAAGAGCGTCGACGTCTCGAGGGACGAAGACGACGACGCCGATGCCGCGCCGCCCTCGGACTTGACGGGCGAGTTCTGCGACGACGAGCCGAGGAGCTCGGCGAGCGCAGGACCGAACGTGCGCGATGGAGCGCCCGTGACGGCGGTCGAGGTCATGCGAGCCCTCGGCGGCGGGCTGCCCGAGCGGCTGACTGGCGCCGAGTCCTTGCGCGGCGATGCCTCGGGCGAGCTCGTTGAGTCAGGCACGGCGTGGATGAAGCAGCAGCGCTGTCCGTACGGGCACGAGCCCTGCTGCCAGAACGTGCGACAGATCTCGGACTTGAACTGCGGGTAGGCGAGACTCGCGACGAAGTTAGTCTCGCAGGCGTGTTGGCTGACGTGGCGAGACGTGTAACGCACCTTGGGGTGACGAGCGATGTTGCGGAGCTCGTGGACGCCGTGAGCAAACTGACACTTGACGCCGTAGCGGCTGCGAAGATGGTTTCAGGTCAGTCCAGCCGCCTCGAGGTCACGGACGGGCAGTAGACGCACCAGCTGTGCCTCTCCTCCCAGCTCCTGCAGAGCTCCGTCTTGTACAGCGCGAGCTTGCGATTGTTGGGGCTCGGGCCGGGCAGGATGGTGCCCATGGCGCTGCGCTGCACGCTCGCCATCTGCTGCTGGCGTCCCATCATGGCCGCGACGCGGAGCACGACCTCGCTGACGCCGCTCGTCGCCGGCTCTGCGAGGAGCTGCTTGGCCGCGTCCTGCGACAGGCCGTACAGCATCGCGAGCGGGTGCAGCTGGTGCATCGCGCGGTCAAAGTGCGCCGCGAGCGACTGCTGGTGCGCGGCCGACGGCGCCGACCCGAGCGACGCGCACGAAGAATCGACAAAAACCTGGCGCGCCTCGAGGTAGAGCGGGTCGTCTGGCGTGAGGTTGAAGGGCTCCGGGTGCGCGTGCACCGGGTAGGCAGCCGCGCCGCCGCCGACGCCACCGAGGCTTGTGTACGATGGCTGACGCGAGAGCGGCGCCGATCCGGGCGGGTACGAAGGCGCATACGACTCGAAGCCGCCGGGCAACTGCACGCTGACCTCGCCGGCCGACGGACCAAAGTAGGACTGGAGCTGAGCGACCGTGTTAGAGCGCTCGAACGCCGGCCGCGCGCTGAAGTAGTTGCTCGTCGTCGAGGCAAGACTGGAGCTGCGCGAGCGTTCGAACGCAGCGCCCGAGCCGAACGAGGCCGAGGGAGAGAGCGGGCTGAACGGCTGCTGGCGCGACGGGAACGGCTGCTGCTGGCGCCACTGCTCGATGCCACGTGTGAACGCGGGCGAATCTTCGCTCAGGGCGCGAAGGCGAGGGTTCGGAGCCGTGTCGAAGCCCCCGGGCGCATCGAGCGTCTCGAGCGTCTCGAGCTCATCTGGGTGCACGGGCCCGAGGGGCGCCGACTGGAGCTGAAGGATCTCGTTGGCGATAGTATACCTCGCACCGGACGACAAGAGGCGGCCGTCGTGATCGAATTGAGACGTGAGGTCGACGCTGCCGGCCTCCGAGGGGCGGCGACCCGAAGGCGGCGTGCACGGCTCGAGCGGCGAGCTAGCGGGGCTGTTGCTGGCGCCGACGGCGACGGCCGACGGAAAGGCGAAGCGCTGCAGGGTCGAACTAATGTCAAGCGCGGGAAGGCGAGTCTTCGGCGCCACCGACGTCGCAGGCGTGAGAGGAGCGATCTTGGGCTTGGGCGCAAAGGCCGGGGCCGTCGGCGCAAGCTTGAAGCGCGGTGCAGTAGGTGACGTGTCGCTCGGCGTGGTCGCCTTGGTGCTGCCTTTGGACGAGGTGCCGGACGCGGCTGTCTCTGCGAGGCTGACGAGCGAGTCGCTGCCGTAGCTCGACTTGCGGTCCTCGACGACGGCGTGGCTCGGACCGATGCCGGAGGGCGTGGGCGTGTCGGAAGATTCGTGCACGGGCGCAAACGAGAAGCTGCCGGCGTGCCAGCCGCTGTCGCTCCAGACGAGGGGCGAGGGGGACGAGGTGCGCTGCGACGAACGCGGCGCGTACGAGCCACGGGCTTTGAGGGTGCGTTCCGGGTCGCTGTCGTCGTCGTGCAGGTTCAAGCCGTACTCTGGCGAGACGAGGAAGGCGGGCGAGCTGGGGCGAGCGGGCGGTGCGACAGACCCCTTGTCCTCGCGAGCGCTGAAGGCGGCTTCGGAGGACTTGCCGCGGTCCATGCGAGCACTGGAGGGGCTCGGCTGGGCTAGCGAGTGCTGCTTAGCTGCGTGTGCGAGGTCGCCGAGAGCGAAGTGGGCGTCAGCACGTGAAGACGAGCAGGACAACGAGAGGATGAGGACAAGGGGCAGGCCAGGGTCGGGACGGGCTTACCGGTGCGCGTCTGCTCCATCTCTGGCGAGCACGAGTGCACAGGAGGGGGGCAAGCCTCGCGCAAGGAAGGCAGAAGATGGACTCCGCGCCGACCGTTGCGTGCGTCGGAGCCGAGGACGAAACGAAGGCGCTCCGAGCGCGATCACCGCTGACAGCCCGCGCCTCGAGTGCCCGTGCGTGCTCCTCCTGCTCGTGTAGGTGGCTGCAGCACGCTGTGCGCTGCTCGCGAGTGCTGCGGTGAGGCGCACGACGCAACAGATGCGAGTGCGGCGGTGCAGATGCGCGCGGATGCGCTCGGGTCGCCGTGCCTGGGACGGACGGCAAGTGATGTGCCGCGTATCAGGCCTGCAGGAGACGGCCCCTCCTGTCGCTGGGAGCGCGAAGAGGGTCTGCGCTCGCGGGGTCGAGTGTATGCGCGTGAAAGCCGGCGAGCGACGAGGCCAGCGGCGCGAGAACGGCCAGTTCGAGGCGTCTTTGTGCGCTTCGAACGTCCAGATGAGCAGGCTAAGGCAGGACTGCAACCAGATCGAGGCCGAGCGTGCTCTCCCCGCCCGCGAGGGCGGTGAAACTGATGAAACCGCGAAGGACTTCTAGCGTCTTTTTCCTCGTCACCTCGCGGCGTTCTGCAAGCGTGCTGGTCAACGTGCAGCGAGCTCTGCAACGCTGCACACGGATCGCGACAAGCCAGCGCGGGTTAGGTACACCGCTCACACGTGCTCGATCGGGGCATTCTGCCCTCGTCCAGCCTCGTTCGGAGCGCTGCGAAGCGTGTTCCGTGCGCATCTCGCAGTGCTGTGCTTTCGGTCTGCTCAGATGAATCGCCATGCACAGCAGCAGTGCACGACGCCCTGTGTGCTCCTCTCGTAGGCGATCGAGGACGAGTCGCGACGCGTTTGCGCCTCGTGTGCCGCATCCTTCACGGCGCATGCTGGCTGCTGCTACAGTCGCACGCGGCGTGAAGGACGAAGACACGCTCGAGGCCCAGCGGCGTTGCGCCAGACAGTCGCTCAAGGCTGCGACGACTGCATACCCCGACGTCGGCCTTCTCAACCTGCATGGGTGACCTACCACCCGGACTACTCCGCACGATCGAGTGGCAGAGCGGCGCACTCCGGCGCAGCTAATGAAGCGGGACGGACCACCCTCGAACCGGCCGACCGTTGAAGGTCTCGCCTGGTCACCGCTGCACCCTCTGCTGCGCTCCTCGCAGCCTATCGCTGCGCACTTCGTCCTTGACCTGGCTCGCCCAGCTCTTGCCTGTCTTTCTTCTCCTCGTCCGTGACCTTGGCCGCCTCCCTAGTACGATTCCTTCTTCTGGTCCACATTGCACAGACACTCAGACCTTGCGCTCGCAGGTCCTTTCTCGGCCTTTCCTCAGAGCTGTGCTCGTTCCTGTATCCTTTCTATCTGCCTCCATCATGCGATTTGCCCTTTCGACGGCCCTCGTCGCCCTCCTCGGGCTCGCCTCCGTCCAAGCGGCCTGTCACTCCCGCCGTTCCCTCGAGCGCCGCAGCCTCGTCCGCCGCTCGACTATCCCGCCTCCTCCCTTCACGGGCGAGTCTCTCGCCGCGCCCGTCGTCAAGAAGGAGAAGACGGTTGTCCGTCGTCAGAAGGGCGGCGCCCGGCTCGATCGCCAAGGCGGTCGTGCGCCCTGGGAGGACCGCAAGGACGCTAGCGGCGGCTCTGCCTCGTCCACTGCCCCGTTGTCCGCGATGACGACACCCGCCGGTGAAGGTAACAAGGGCAGGCAGACGCAGGCAATTGCGTCGGCGACGCAGACGAGCGAGGCTCAGACGAGCTCCTCGTCCTCGTCCTCGTCCTCGTCCTCGTCCTCTTCATCGTCGTCGTCGGCGTCCTCGACCACCTACACGGGCGCCGCTACCTTCTACTACCGTGCGTGATGACCCTGGCCCCCTGCCAACCATTGAGCTCACCGTGTCATGCAAGTAGAAAACGGCAACGCCGGCGCATGCGGTTCGACCAATTCCGACAGCGCCAAGATCGTCGCGCTTCAGACAACCATGTACGGCTCGGGCGAATCGTGCGGCAAGACGGTCTACATCACCAACACGGCCAACGGCAAGAGCGTGACGGCCACCGTCGCGGACGGTGCGTCTTTCAGTGCTCGCCTGACCCTTCTCAAAGCGTACCTGACGGGCTGTGTATTGCAGAATGCCCCTCGTGCGAGTCGTCTTCATCGCTTGACCTCTCGACCGGCGCCTTTGACGCTATCGGCGACGAGTCGACTGGCGAGCTCGACATCGAGTGGTACTTCACCGTGAGTCCGCCTGCCTGCCTGCCTGCCTGCCTGCCTCGTGAGGTCCCGTTGTTGATTCTGGCTCTCTGTAGGATTGAGCAAGACTAGCCCGCACGCGAGATCGGCTGGCCCGATGCTTCCGCATGTGACGCCACCTGACATCCCCTCGAGCACTGGCTGCTCCTCTCCTCCGTCCCTTGTAGCTCTCACGCTCGCACATTCACACATAGACGACCCACTCACGGTGTGCAAAGAAGTAGACGCTGGACGTCACGTCTTTTTGCACCACGGCGCGTCTGCGTACAGAGGAGAAGAGCAAACAGGAGCCCATCCCAGCTTCACAGCCCAGGCTTCAGCACCAAATTGCCCTCCTTGAGGTTCGCGACAGCCTGGAGCAGCGCGCCAATCCCCTGCTTGTTCCTCGCATCGCCCTTGATCGCGCGCCTGAAGTGCGTCAGCACCTCCTTGGTCGTGCTCGCGAAACCAGGGCGCGTCTTGAGGTACGCGATGAGGTCGTCCTGCGTGAGGACGCCGACGGGTCCAGGCGACGGCGACTTGCCCTTGCCGGCCTTGCGCCGCTTCGAGCCGTCGCCGCCCGTCTCCGAGTCGGACCCGGCGCCGCCCTCGCCTGCAGCGCGCTTGCGCTTCGTCGACGCGCCCGACGGCGAGGTCGCGCGCTTGGCAATGTGCGCCGAGCCGGAGACGGCAGGCGAGCCGGCGCGAGACTGCGGGCGGGACACCGAAGAAGGACGACTGGCCGAGGGCTGAGGAGAGGCGGCTCGCGAGCCTGCGGCGCCCACGGACGTGACCGACGCGGCGTCGTCCGAGTCGGCAGCTTCGTCCTTAGGAATGCGGAGGGTGAGCTTGGCAAAGCGGCAGGTCAATAACAGGTGTAGAGGATACGTACGCTCGCATAAGGGTTCTCCTCCTCGTCTTCCGAATCGTACGCGCCCGTCTTGTCCGACTTCTTGACGAGCTTTTTGATCTCCTTGCCCGTGCCCGTGAGCTGCTGCACGGCCTCGTCGTCCTCGGCTTCGTCGGGATTCTCGTCCGCCCGCTCGACGGCGCGCATTTCACGGCGGATGCGTTCCTGCGAGTGTCTACGAGTCAGTAATCCGGGACGAGGATTTAAGAAACAGCAATCGCACCTCGAGCTCCTTCGCCTCCTCCTCGTCGGCGAGGTCGTCGATCTTGGCAATTCCCTCCTCGTCGTCCTGGAAGTCCTCCTCGAAGTCGAACTCGTCATCGTCGCGATCATCCCCGCCACGCGCGCGCCCCCTGGCCCCACCACCTGCCGCAGCACGCGATGCGCCCGCTCCTCCGCGACCGGGCGCATCGTCCGGGTCGACGCGCACGCCCTGCGCCGAGTTGGCCATCATGCGCGAGCGGATCGCCGATGCGGACGGTGCGCCGCCGCCGTTCGACGAGCCGGACGCGCGGGGCGTCGACGCGCCGGAGGAAGAGACGGCGGGGGCGGCGCGGCGGTGCATGACCCAGCGCTCGGGGTCCTTTGACTTTTGCTGGCGGGCGTACTGCATATGGAGAAGTCTGTCAGAACGTCCGAATTATCGCAGGGCGCCAGGGAGCGAGCGCACCTCGGCTTCGGCTTCCTCTTCGGCCAGAGTCAGGTACTTGGGACCCTGGTTGAACCGGTACCAGCGGTTGACCGGGACGACCTGGAACTCGTCGCCGTTGTCGCCAAAGACGAAGGCGACATACGCGCTCCCGCCGCCGCCGGTCGCGCTCGCCTCTGCCGCCGGTCGCCAACCCTCCAAGCCGGCTGCGCTGCGCTGCCCCGCCTGCGCGACGCGGCCCTGCTCCGACGCGGCCCCACCGGCCGTCTTGCCACCCTTGACGTCCGACTCGCCCGCGCCGCCCTCGAGCCTGCCAATCCAGCGCTCGCGGCCCTCGTCATCCTCGAGCACCCAGGGCTGCCACTCCTCGCGCTTGAGGCGGCGCGCCTCCTCGCTCGAGACGAATACGCGCCGCGTCTTCTTCTTGAACATGCCGCCTGGTCCGCGGCGTTGGACGTTGGTCGACCCGCCGGCACCCTTGCCGACGAGGTCAAAGTCGAGCTCCTCCTTCTCAGCCTTTGCGGCGCCGCTCGCTGCATCGGCGTCCTCGTCCCCCTCGCCCTTGACAGCTCCGTCGGCCCCGTCCTCGGGCTTGACGTCGACGTCCATGCCCTGCGCCCTCGCGCGGGCCTTTGCGCGCTCGATCGCGCGCTGGTTGTGCCGCTCGCGGTCCTCGTCCGTCAGGCGCCTGACCGTGCGCGGGTCCTTGCGGTTGAGCTTGACGGGGCGCATGAAGAGGCCCTCGTCCGAGGGGTCGACGACGCGGTCGCCGAGCGCCGAGAACTTCATGACGTTGTGCTTCCAGCCGCTGAGCGAGGAAGGGGCCGTCGCGCGCAGGGTGAAGTCGGTGTAGGACGAGGTCGACGCGGCGGGCGAGTCTGCCGCGGGAGCTACATCACCGCTAGGGCCGGGCGTGGACTCGAGTTTGGGCTTGCGCTCCATGGCGGGTGCAGGAGCGGCCGGCGGGAGATGAGGAGGAGGGAGCCGAAAGTCTGCGAAGATGGCCCGAGGCGGATCAGGATCTCCTGCATGAGTATAACAGGTCTCGTCTGGGCGATTTCATGCAATCGCAACGCATCCCAGCGGGTGCAGTCATCGGGACCGGCGAGTCGAGCGATGTCACCGCAAACGAGACTCACCTCGGCGTCGACAGCAGCGGAAGCCGTTTTGCTCAGAGGCCGTCAAGCAACAAGCAGTACAAGCACAGCTGGGCCCCTTCACGCGCGGTCCTGCGGTGTGCGGGTGGTCTGGTTCCGGTCGAGGAGTTTCCCCCACTCGTCGTCTCTCGTCGACCGTCTCGCTTGCTCCGCGCTACAGGCTGGAGTGCGAGCTGTAGCACCGCAGAGACACGCAGGTATGGCAGCGTACGACGCAGTCATCATCGGCGCGGGCATGTCGGGCCTCACCGCCGCCTTCCGCCTCTCGGGCTATCGCATCGCGCTCGTCGAGGCCCGCAACCGCGTGGGCGGGCGCATCCACACAGCGGGAGAGGCAGAGGGACTTAAGGCACCCGTAGACCTCGGCGGGAGCATGATTCACGGCTTCCGCGAGGGCAACCCGGCCGCTCGGCTGGTCACCAAGGAGTTGGGCATGGTACGCTCGCGTGCTCTCCTCATGCGCGCCATCCTACGAGACTGTGCTGACACCTGATTGACACACGCAGGACGTGCACGTGCCCGAGGGCGCAAAGGGGCTCATCTACGGCCGCGACGGCGTCCTCGCCGAAGCGGAAGCAACCTCTCTCCTGTCGAGATCTGCCCAGACCGCCTTCAAGGCCCAACCTGACACGCCCGCCGACGCATCGATCGCGTCCCTCCTTCTTCCCAGAATCGGGCACGATCCGCGCCTCGTTGGACTCGCTCGGACGGCCGAGATCGGCGCGGGCATCCCGCTCGAAGAGATGGCGGCCAAGTGGGCCGGCTTTGAGCAGGGCTTCGCGGGGACAGACGGTTTTCCCGAGGGTGGATACGGCGAGGTCGTGCGCAACCTCCTCGCCGAGGTTAAAGCTGCCGGCGGAGAGATCCACCTCGGGCACGAGGTGTCGAACATCGAGGATCTCGGCGCAGGCAAGGGCGTCAAGGTGACGACCAAGCAGGGTCAAGAGCTCACAGCCCAGGCCGTCATCTCGACGATCCCGCATGCCGTCCTGCAGCACGCGCCGCCGACGTTCTCTCCGCCGCTCTCGCCCTACTTCACGCAGGCAGTCCAGCGCATGCGCACGGGCTCGCTCGAGAAGGTCGTTCTCTCGTACCCCTCGGCATGGTGGCCCTCGCCCTCGGAGAACGGCTCGTTCCTCCTCCTCCCGCTTGCGACGCCGGGCGACGCCTCGTTCGTCGAACTCGACGGCTCGTCCACGCTCGAGCAGATCTTCCGCCAGACCGTCATCCCCGTCTCTTCCTTCGAGCGCATCGCCGCGACGCCGCACCCGACCCTCCTCGCCTACGTCGGAGCGCGCGCAGCGCGACTCCTCGCGCGCTTCTCGACCGACGAGATCGCCGCGGCGATGCACGCCTACATCGTCTCGCGCCTCGCGCCGTCGAGCCCTCCGCCCGCGCCGAGCGTCCACCTCGTCACGTCGTGGCAGTCGGACCCGTTCTCGCGCGGCGCGACGTCGACGCCCATCGCGCTCCAGCAGGGGGACGAGGCTTCGCCGCTCGACTTTGTGCTCGTCGCGCGGCCGGCGTGGGACGGTCGGCTGGGCTTTGCGGGCGAGCACACGGACATGGAGAACCACGGGAGCGTGGGCGGCGCCGTCATCAGCGGTGAGCGGGAGGCGAGGCGAGTGAGGGAGCTGCTCGAGCGGGTGCTGCCCGAGGCCTAGTGGCGTGCTCTGGGACTCACGGAGTTGAGTGTGAATAGATGCAAGAGACGCTATCTGTTGCGCTGTGGTGGCTCGAGGACGACGGGTGCTTTGCGTCTCGACCGGGACGAAGCGAGTGCGTCGTCCTCTGCTGACTCTCGCTCGCTCGTGCGGATGCCTTGCTCGGACTGGTCCGTCTGATGCTGCACCGTGCTACCCCAGCTGCTGACCGTGGCTGTGCTCGACTGCGTGCGCAGCGGTGCGCTCGACCCCCCTTCGGACTCTGCGGACGCGCGCCCTTCCGCCTCGTTCCCTTCCTTTTCCTCCTCTCTCTCCCTCGCCTGTGCTCGCTCGGACTGCCTCGCTCTACGCTCGAGACACTCGCTCAGTCCACCATGTCCGGCTGGAGTGCGTCCCTCTCTCCCCCTCCCCGCGCGCGCTCGACATGAACCCCCGCTGACCTCTCCTTTCCCCAACTCGCGCACACAGACTCGGCCGCAGCGTCTGGCTACGGCAACCTCGCACAGGACAAGCCTCCGCCTCCCACTGCGAGCGACAACAGCGGGTGGGGCAACCTCGCGCCGCCTCAGCAGCAGCAACAGTCGACTTGTCACAGCGGCGGTAATGGCGGCGGCGGAGGAGGCTCGTGGGGCGCGCCGACTCAGCAGCGCGAGCAGCGTCCGAGCGGCGGAGGCGGCGGTTGGGGCGCTCCGGCGGCGTCGAGCCAAGGAGGAGCGAGCGGCAGCCCGTGGGGCCATCAGAGCGGCGGTGGCCAGGAAGGTGCGAACAATGGCTGGAGCAGCGGCGGCGGTGCGGCCCAGCCGGGCGGAAACGGCGGGTACGGCGGCGGCGGCGGCGGCGGAGGCGGGAGGAACGGGCTCGGCTCGCGCGCTCGCCCGCCGCACATGCAGCAGGGCGGTGGCGGAGGCGGCGACTGGGGCCAGCCGTCGCAGCCCGGCGACCGTAACGGCAACGGCGGCGGTGGTGGCAGGTGGGGCGACCAGCAGTCGGCGCGCTCGTACGGCGGCCGGGCGGAGCACCCTGCGCCCGGCATGCCCGTCGGCGGCGGCCAGTCGGAGCGCTTCTCGGGCGTCGGTGCCGACGGTGCGAGGGGCTCGGGCGGTGCGTCTCGACCTCCCTTCGCGGACGAACGAGCGAAGAGCTTACTGACCTTCTCATCTTTGCGCTGCGCAGGTTGGGGCGGATCGGGCGGAGGTGGCGGCGGTACATGATGTCTCTTAACACTCACGTGAATCTGGCTGATGCTCGCCGACCTGCAGGCTATGGCGGAGGCTTCGGCCGTCGCGATGGCGGTCCCTCGGGCGGCGGCGGTGTGTCTCGCTTTTCCGCCAGCCCTGCTCTCGCTCATTGCGCTGACTTCGACGATCTCAAAACACAGGCCACGGCGGAGGCGGTGGCTACGGCGGCGGCGGTGGCTACGGCGGCGGCACGGGGCGTTACACCGATGGCGGACCTTCTGGCTACGGCGGGCGCGGTCCGGGCCTCTCGGGCGGCGGCCCTCCTCGCCGCGACTATGGTGCGTCTTCCGAGCCCGCCACTAAACAGGGCTCGGGCTGATCTGCTGCATCACCATAGCCGAGTTCACTTTCGAGTTGACGCCGTTCCACCCCGAGAAGAACAAGGTGCCCGAGTTCATCAAGGTGAGCTAGTCCTGTCTCGACGCGAGGGTCGAGGCTTGGTCCATGAAGTCGCTGCTGCCGACCTGTGCAGCCGGCGCGCACGTCGTCAAGAGCCAGGACGCCCGAGTCGCGCTAATTCCACTCGCTTGCGCCGCGCAGAATTTTTACGAGGAGCACTCCGCCGTCGCAGCTCGCACCCAAGAAGAGGTCGACCAGTATCGCCGGGACAAGAAGATCACGGTCGAGGGCAAGAAGGTGCCCAAGCCCGTCCCAACGTGGACCGAAGCCAAGCTCCCGCCCTATGTCATGCCCCTCATTATGGACAAGCACTGGCAGACGCCAACGCCTGTCCAGTCGCAGGCCATCCCGATGGCGTACGGCGGCGACGACCTGATCGCCATCTCGGAGACGGGCTCGGGCAAGACGCTCGCCTACCTGCTCCCGGCCATCGTTCACATCTGCGCTCAGGACCCGACCACGCCCCAAGAAGGACCGAGTGCGTCCCGCTCATGACTGTGTCTGTCTCAATGCGAGGCTGACCTCTATCTGCGTCGTCCTCGCAGTCGCGCTCGTCCTGGCCCCTACGCGCGAGCTCGCGATGCAAATCCTATCGATGGCCAACGACATCAAAGAGGCGTCGCTGAAGTCGGAGTTTGAGGAAAAGGCCGAGTTCCGCGCGTGCGCGCTCTACGGCGGCGTCTCCAAGTGGGAACAGCTTCGCGTCCTTCACGAGGGGACCGACCTTCTCGTCGCTACGCCTGGTCGTCTCCTTGAGTGCGTTGCGTCGGGCGAGGTGTCAGTGCGTCTGAGTCCATCCATTCTACCATCGAGCAGCCGCTGACGCTCCTCGCCTCCTGCGCAGCTGGCGCGCGTTACGTTCCTCGTTCTCGACGAAGCCGACAGGATGATCTACGAGGGGTGCGTCACCTCGGCATCCCACATTTACAGTCTCGCCATTTTAGTGACCGTGCACGCTCGCAGCTTTGAGGAGGCCCTCGTCCAGATCATGAGCGTCATCCGCCCCGACCGCCAGGTCCTCCTCTTCTCGGCGACCTGGCCCGCCGAAGTGCGCGACCTCGCGCAGCGCTACGTCAAGAACGCTGCGCGCGTCACGGTTGGCCGGGACGAGCTCGCGGCCAACGTCATGATCAAGCAGGAGGTGGTCATCATCGACGGCGGCCTGCGCGAGAAGAAGGAGCGCCTCGTCGAGCTTTTGCGCGAGGAGCAGGCCAACCGCGGCAAGGTTCTCGTGTTCCTCAACACGAAGCGCTCGGTGCAGGACGTGTGCGACTGGCTGCGCGAGCCGGGCCTCGACTTCGAGGCGTGCTCGATCCACGGCGACAAGACGCAGGAGGAGCGCAGCTTCTCCATCACCGAGTTCCGCTCGGGTCACCATCCGATTCTCATCGCCGTACGTTGTTCATGTATAGCGTCGTCGGGTGCGGAGCGCTGACCCTGCCGCGGCGCGCAGACGGACGTCGCCCAGCGCGGCCTCGACATTCCCGCCGTCTCGCTCGTCATCAACTTCGACTGTCCGAAGGAGACATCGTCCTACATCCACCGGTGCGTCTTCTCTGTCGCGCTCTCCCGAATCAGGTGCAGATGCTCAGCGATTTCTGCAGCATCGGCCGCACGGCGCGCGCCGGCAACAAGGGCAGGGCGGTCACGTTCATCACGCCGAGGGACAGGGGTATGTCGTCGTGCTTTCGCTTCTTGCTCACTTCCACTGGCGACATTATTGACGGCTCGAGTATACGCAGACATCGCGTCGGAGATCCTGCAGGTCTTTGCGCGCGACGGCCAGGAAGTCCCGCTCGAATTCGAGTCCTTCTGCAGCGGCGGATCCGGTTCGAGTGAGCTTCACATTGTCTAACATCTCTCGTCCGCGCTGAGTCCGCTCCTTACCGCTCATAGTGTTTGGCTCGATGGACACGCCCGGCCCGTCCCAAATCGGCGGATCGGCCGCCTGGGGCAGCGCTGTCGCCTCGCCGTCGACTGCCACCGCTGCAAACGATACGGGCGCCGCCTGGGGCATGTCGAGCGCGGCTGCGAGCGCTCCCGTCGCCGCCGAGTCGAGCACGTCAGCGAGCGGCGGGTGGGGCGCGCCGCAGACTGCGAGCACCGAGTCCGCCGCTCCCGCTGCCGCTGCGCCCAGCGGCTGGGGTGCATCGACAGCGAGCGCTGCCCCCGAGCCTGCGCACGCCATCGAGCATGAGGTCGCTGCGCCTTCGCCGCCCCAGCAGGACGAAGCCGGAGAAGGCCGCAAGTCGCCCACCGGAGGATACGACTCCGGCTTCGAGACGTCGTCGCCCGAGTCGAAGCCCAGCATTAAGCGCATCGAGGTCGGGGCCGCGAAGCGCAGCGAGGAGGACGAATGGCTCGCCGAGATCCTCGAGCCGGGCCGCAAGAGGGCGGGCGAGTCGAAGATCGCGTCGACGACGACCGGCAGCGAGGACGGCGGGAGCGGCACCGTGACCCCGACGGCGGTTGGGCGCGGCGTCGAGAAGCTGTCGCTCGGCGACGAGGAGCCGCAGCTCTAATCGGGGCGGTTGCGCGAGGAATCGCTTGTCGGAGCATCGGAGGAAGAGGGTTGAGGTTCCGCTTTTTTCTCGTCTCGGTCGTGCCTGTTTGTGCTCTGTGCGTTCCCGCAGTACCCGTCTGTGCCCCGTTCTCGACCTTCCCTTGTGCATGCTTGGGTCGCCGATGTCGTTCCTTCGTGCGTCGCGGTTTCCTTCGTAGACCCTGCCTTTGGGCGGGAGTGCGCGGGATCCTAGACGTCGAGGAACTCGCTTGGGTTTTCTCAATCCGCGTCTCGTTCGCAACTCGCATAGCGAGAAACGAGAACAAGGGCCGACTGAGAGGAAGAAGCAAGATCCGAGTGCCGAACCAGTCTTCTGTCCGCAAGCACCGAATGGTACATTGGAACGACGCGATGCGAATGCAAGTTCTAGAGCGGGAAATGCGTGCGGAAACGACGAGGCTCGAGGGAGCGGGTTCACTTGTGCTTGAGCTTGTTCTTCTTCTCCCGGCGAGCAAACAGAGCCTGCGAGCAACAGTGTCAGTCGCGCACAAGCGCACAGGATGGACGCGAAGTGCGCACCTCCATCGAGACGGCGCCAAACACCATGGCAACTCCGCCCCACTGGCCCGGAGTGAGCTTGTGGTCAAACACAAAGACGCTCAGGAGCATGGTCGCCATCTTGCGCGTGACGGTGATGGTGACGAGTGTGAGCGAGCCGTACAGCGAGAGGGTGACAAAGATGAAGATCTGGCCGATCGAGCCCGTGAGGCCGAAGAGGAGGATGTCGAGCTTGACGGACGGGTGCGTCGCGTTGAACGAGAGCGCCGACGAGAGCTCGTTGACGTGCTCGCCTGACGCGGCCGAGACGGGGAGGAGGAACGACGGCGTGAGGGCGTAGGGGAAGACGAGTGCGAGCGAGGTGAAGAGCGTGGCAAAGACGTTCATGAAGAACATCATCTGCGGCCCGTCGAGCGTGTACATCGAAAAGACGTGGTCCTGCGTCGCATTGAAGACGCCGTCGAGGATGAGGTTGATGCCGAGGAGGACGAGTCCGAGCAGGCTGCTCGTCTCGCGCCCGCCGGCCTTGCCCGGCTTGGCCGGCTTGAACGCCATGAAGGCCCAGATGCCCGCCGTGACGAGCGCGACCAGCGCGTACTTGTGCAGCGGGAACTTGCGGCGGTACAGGAGGATGTTCATGAGCATGACGGGGACGAGCTTGCACGATTTGCCGAGGAGGAGGGTCGGGAACGAGATGTGCGAGAGGGCGAGGAAGCCGAACGGCGCGGCGGACGCGGCGACAAAGGCAATGAAGGCGTACAGGCGGAGGAGGTGCGAAGCGGTGCCGCCCTTCTTGACCGGCGTCGAACCATTGGCGTGACCATTGAGGAGAGACTTGTCCCGACTCGCACGTACGGTGGACTGGCTTGTAGACGGAAGTCCCAGGACCTCGCGCCACGTGACGCCTGGTCGACGCTTAGTGAGAACGAGGTAGACGAAGGCGGAGAGTACGCAGAACGCGGATTGAACGGTGTTGATGAAGAGAACAGAGCGGAACTTGTCTGCTGTCGGGAAGGTCGCGTTGGACAGGTACGGCGTAGTGGACACTGCATTCTAGGTCAGGATCAGCTTCGACTGCAGTAAGTCGCGCAACAAGGATCCCAGTGCGAGATCGCGAAAACGGAACGCACGTCGCTCTTGACACTGTCGCACGGCAGGGCCGGTCAGCTGATGCTCTCGCGGGAAATTCTCGAGCAAGAGATACACACCAAAGCCCAGACCAGGAACGAGACGTAGATGCCGCCGACGCAGATGCCCAGCTGGACAACCGGATTGAGACGAGTCGCCGGCGCTGCCATGTCGTCTCGTGCGGACCTTGCGCGGGTCCTGCTGTTGTCTGGTACGTATGCAAATGTAATGCGCGAGCGCAGCTGCTCCAGGAAGTCTGGTGGACAGTGCTAGGCGGTTCCGTAGATGAGAGACGTGGGTCCTCCTGCAAGAGCGACGTCAGCTCGCCGGACTGCTGTGACAGGCTGTGAAGGCAGTTGAATAGCTCACCGTCCTGCACGAGCTACCTTGAGGGCTGCAGGCGAGTATTGCGAGGCTGGGCAGAGCACAAAGTCGCGTCGCATCTCTCGCTCCGTCTCGACGCGCCGTTTCGCCAGCTACGCTCCAGGAGGCGCTCAGCGCAGCTGTGTGCTCTGGGACAGCTTGATGCCTGCTGTTGCGCTGTCTCCGCAACTCCGAGCAGACCTCATGCCCGGCTCGTCCGCTCTCCTGTCCGGACGAACCTCGTGGGCGGGCTCGTGTTCTTCGGGCTTGCGCTGCTCCTGCTGTCCTGCTGCGTGCTCCTTCGCTAGTACAGTCCGTGAGAATCCAGTTCGCGAGCTTGGCGGCTCTCCTCGTCGTCCACGCTGTCCCTTAGGCTCTTGCGCAGCCAGCCAGCCTGCTCAACATGTCGTTCGGCGCGCTCGCAGCGGTTGGCGCATGCGTGCAGATAGTCAAGACGCTGTACGAGTACCATTGCGTGCATTCGGTACGTCTCAGATGCCGCCGAGGCCTCGCTTCGTTGTCCACTCGTGGACTTACGCTGACCCGAACAATCCGCAGCGCAACAAGGCACTGCTCGACATCCTCGAGGGCTTCTCGCAGAACCTCGAAATCAGTCTTGATCGTCTGCAGGCTCGGGAAGAAATGCTCGGGTTCGGCAAGAACGAAGCGTGCGTGATGCGGAACGAGCATGGGAAGCAGCGCCACACGCGCTGACTCTGTCCCGCCTGCAGACTCGAGTCGATATCCCGCGACTTCTCGAATGCCAAAACATGGCTAGAAACGAACGATAAAAATCTGAGATCGATCTGGACCGCGCTGCAGTGCGTGCGACATCGTCCGCGCAGTTCGTGAGACAGGACGAGCTGACTGACGATGTAATCACAGAGCTTGTGACAAGCTCGCCGACTTGGACGCTCGCTTGACTAAAGCTTTCGCGAGCAAGATGGCTACAGCGATTTTCGCTGCACTGCAGGACACGCGCGCGGGCGTCGCCAAACTTCAGACGACGATGGATGGTCTACCGAGCAATCTCGAGACCGTATGTCGCACGTCGACCAAGGAGGCGATCCACGAAGCCATCACGGAGCTCAAGAAGGAGGCGTACGAGGTTGTCGGTGGCAGCGAAGGGCGCGACCGCGGGTTCCGCAACGGCGAGGCCGAGAAGATCATCTCGCAGCTTGTTGACCAGCTGGCAGAGCAAGAGCGTATCAAGGAGGACGAAGAGCTGCTGGCGGCGGCCGGCTATGCTTCCCTTGTCCCGTCTGGCACGAACCCTTCGCCGGTACCGTACGCCTCTTCAATCTCTTCCAGGCGCATCTCTTCGTATGGCGCATCTTCCAGCGTCATCTCGAGCGCCGTCTCGAACGATCCTTTCGACCCGGCACCTTCTCGCGGTACTTCGCTGTTCAGCCGCCGCCCTTCCTCCGCTACCCTCGCAACCAGCTTCATCGAATCAGACATTGGCGCGAGTCGGACCGCAACGCAGAGCGCCGACGAAGCGGCGAGCATGCGGTCGGGCCGCAGTCGCGCCGCAAAGAAGGGCAAGGAGAAGAGCACCCTCCCGCCCGGCGCCGTCGTGCTCAACTCGAAAGACCCGTTCACCGACCAGGACTTGATCGATCCGGTGCTCGCCAATGACGGCCTGATCCATGATCGCTGGTTTCTCGTCTCGAACGAGTATCACCAGCAGAACCTGCGCGATCCGGGCGAACCTCTCATCATCGTCGGCGACGTCGTGCAACTGCGCGAGGCCCTCTTCGTCGCCTTTCCCGAGCGCCGTACCGATTTTCAAGAACGTCGGCAGGCGTATCGTCGCGAGACGCTCGACCTGTACGAATCGGCCAGCTATGCAAACCTGCCCGACCTCGTCAATCGCCTCTCGCACATCCTCCTCTTCGAGCCAACGTCCGTGTCGCTACGAGTCCGCCGAGGAATGTGCTACTACCGATTGCGCTTTCTGGATGAGGCGCTGGCGGATCTCGACGCCGCGGTCGATCTGTCGAAACGAAGCGTCGAGGGCGAGCCGGACAAGCACGAGCCAGACATCGATGCGCTGCGGGCGCGTGCTTTCATTCTCGAGGAGCGACAGTACGTCACGCTTTCTCGACCTTCGTGGCGGACTATGGTAGCAGGACCGCTGACGGGCTCCTTCGCAGCGAGAACGCGCTCGCCATGCGCGACATCGACCTTGTCCTCGAGTCGACGCCCAACGATGTCCTCGCCCTATCCCTCCGTGCTATCCTCCGTGGCTCCGCCGGCGATGTCACCGCAGCGCAAGCCGACCTCGCCGCCACCAACGCTGCTGTCCGCTCGGGCAAGGCGTACCGCAGCCGGCTCGGCGATGCAGACTGCGACCTCGAATACCTCGCGCGCGGCTGGGCGTACTGCAGCGTCGGCGACTTTGCCTCGGCGGCTGCTGATTTCGGGTTCAGCGCGGGCCTTCGAGACCCGTCCGAGCCGTACACTCTCGGTGCGTGGAGCTTTCAGAACTGCGAATATTGTCTGCAGCAAGATTCGGCGCTGTTGTCTAACGCACTTCTGGCGTGACCTGCAGCCTGTCGCGCTCTCGCGCAGATCAGAGAGCAGGAAGCTGCTGGGTCCGTCTCGCTCGACACGCTCACCGAAGCGCTCGCGACGCTCGACAGCTGTCTCGAGGTGCTCAAGAGTGCCGTCGCCAAAGAAGAAGAGGTGGCTGCCTCGTACGGACGGTACACGAGCGGAGCACCGTTCTTGACTGTCGGAGAGGACGGGCTTCCGGCGGTGACGTATCCTCTGCTCTTGCTGCGAGCCTCCGCCCGTACTACTCAGTGCGTTCGAGTCTTGACTGCCCGATTGAAGGACAGCAGCAGGACTGCTAAGTCGCACATCCGCAGAGGGGAGCTCGAACTCGCCTTGCACGACTATGATCTCGCCCTTCGACTCCGTCCGGCTTGCGTCAAGGACGTCGCCACTGTGCGCGTAGCGCTTGCCGAGCTCCGCGCTGCATGCGGCGACCGCGACGGCGCTCAGCGCGACTTTGACCTCGCACTCGCGGTCTGTGAGAAGGGGCAGCGGGCGGCAATACTCTCTGTTCGGGACGAGCACGGGCTGTAGAAGCACGTCTTATTCGCACGGGAGACTATGCAAGCTGTGGGTAGTCCTTGTCGCCGCGCTGCAAGCCTTGAGACGTCCAGCCGTCGTCTCTGTACGAGAGCACCCATTGCCGCGGTAGATCCGCTGACGGGTCCATCGGGCTGATTGGCGGTCGCTCGCTTTGCGGCGCACACAGACGGCCCTCGGCGTCTGCAAGAACGAAAGGAGCGTTGTCTCCGGCTTGGAGCGAAAGTTGTGACAGCCCGAAAGACCGCCGACCGCTGTCGTCCTCCGTCAAGAGAGGCGCGAGGACAACCTTGCCTACCGACGATGGCGTGCCATACTCGATCTTGACATTGCGCAAGTCCGGGTCAAGCTGCAGGGTGCCCAGCGGCGCCGGCGGATCAGGGGCCGGAGAGGTGCCGACCACGAGGCGCAAGTCTGCAACATTGTGCATCTCTATCATTGATGTGACGATGCGCCCCGGCAGCCGCAGCGTCAGGTTCTTGCTGTTGTCTGCACAGGCGCGGCGTCAGGAAGGAACTGCGGCCACAAGTGGGTACGCACAGATCGACACCTTCGCGACCGTGCCGCTGATCTCCCACTCCCTGCCTTGTCCGTCGAGATCGTGTACACACAGAGTGTGCTTAGGCGAGATGCCATGCTCGTACGTGACCCGTGCAGGCGTGTCGGGCGCCTTCAAGCGGGAGTCAGCGGGCGGCGAGGAGGCGCAAGAACAGAGTCGAGCAGCGCACGATGGAGAACACAGCTGGTCGTCCGAAGGGCAGCATACCGGTAGCTAGGCCAGACAGGCAAGGGCAGCCGGTGTGGGCAGTGTCAGAGGTGCGAACGAGGCGGTGCAACCTCGTCGTGTGCGCGCTCTCGCTTGCTCGCCTCTCTCGTCTGTTGTGACTGAACGCGTCAGAACAGCGTTGCTTTCCTCGCCACCGTGCCCTTGAGCAAGCGTGACTTCCAGCGGCAGCACCCTCGGTCGCCGACTTGCTCGCTCGCGCGACGCGACTGATGAGACGCAGCGTGGCTGCAGCGTGGCAGCGTTCAAGCGGGCTGTTTGCCCGATGGAGCCTGGTTGCATTTAGACTCCTTCCAGATTGAGCAGAAGGCTGGGCCTGATCGCTGTGCTCGGTGCCGATCCCGAAGGCATGCGCGACGCGTCTCGCTCAACGGCTGCCTTGACGAGGCTCCCGCTCTCGCTTGTCTCCTGCTTCCTCTCCCATACACCCACGACCATGGCGCGCAAGGACGACAAAGCTACCGCTGTGACGCGTCGCTCGCTGCCTAGCGGCTTCGCGCTCGTCCATTACGCCGGCGAAACTGCACCTTCCGCGAGCACCTCGGCAACACCGGCAACGTCCAGCTCTCGCGGACACAGCAGGTCGCGCTCATGGCTCTCGAGCTTGCTCAAGCCGACGCCGACGCGCACTCGTTCAACTCCGCTCGCTTCAACGCAGAGCAAAGCGCAACAACCTTCTCAGACGGCTCCTCCGACGCGCTCAACGAGCAGCGCAGGTTCAACAAGGTCGAGCATCCGCAGCAAGCGCATCAGTGCACCAGTCGAGCTCACCAACAAGGAGAATGCCGATCGCGCTGCGGGTCGAGCGGGCTCGAAGCCAAACAAAGGTGCGTTCCGCTCGCACCTCCTGCCTCTTCTCACGCGCGCAAGGCTGACATCTTCTTTGTTCAGTTTCGCCGTCTCGCCGACCCGTACACATCAGCCCGTACATCGCGCTCAAGCCGTTGCCGCTTGACGGCGCGGAGAAGAATCGCATGGCTGCGTTCGACTGGACGGCATATCAACCCGTCGCGCACGGCCCGTCATCCGCTGTCAAAGGCAAAGGTCGGGCCACTGAATCCGAGGAGCGAGAAGACGAGACGTCTCGGTCGGCAGACTGGCAGGAGTACCTGCAGTCGGCGTACACGACTGTGGACGACCTCGGCAACCTCCATCTCGCTAGCCCAACACAGCTCTGCACTCAGCGCTTGTCTGTCGCCTCCGACACGCCATCGACCATTGCCTTCCCCGCGATAGATCCGGTGTTTGATCTGCGCGGGCCCGCCTTCGTCGCCACCTCCGTCCCACGCGGACTTTCCCCCATCCCCGAAGCCGGAACACCGGAACTCGACTTCACCAACCCGTTCAGCGGTCCCAAAGGCGGGACCGGTCACACGTTGCGCCAGTTCGCCAGCACTTCGACCATCCAGGCTCGCCCTGTTCTGCACAACAACCCGTCGCTCCCGCCGTCCCGCAAACCTTCCGACCTGTCCCTTTCGGTCTATTCGCGCGGGTCGTATGCGGCGCCGGAGCTGGACGATCATGACTCTCCGCCGGCGGCTACGCCCGCCCCTCACTCGCATTTCTCGCCGGAGACGCCTCTCCCCCTCTGCACCAACGAAGGGCTCGCCATCTCAGGCGCGGACCTGACGCCACCGCCGCCGCCCGATGTCTACGCGCCGACGGAGTTGAATGTTCCACTCGATCCGCTTCCCACGCCAACCCTGCCTTCGCAATACGCCCTCGTGTCGAAACCCTCGTTCTCTGGCTTCCGCTTCCCCTCGACGTCGTCCAACAACTCGTCCTCCACCCTCGCGACGGCGGAAGACACTCCGCCTTCTCCGCTATTCGACCGCTCGTACCCGCCCGGCCTCTCGTCCAGCGTGACTGTCGCGACCTCGACATTCGAGCCCGCGCCTTCCACCTCTTCCGACGAATGCGCCTCGGTATCGGGTGCCGGGCCCCAAGCGGAAGCGCCCGAAGCGCTCAGCGAAGCCGCGCCGTTCGAGCCCGAGCGCGGCCAATGGCGCCGAAACTGGCGCTGGAGCCTGGTTCCGTCAGTCCGCGAACGCGCGCTGAGCGAGGTCGAGCCGGACCGGATCGCACCTTTGCGTGCGTTGACGGCCGACGAGCGCGCGGACCAGGCCAAGCGGCAAGCGCGTAAGGAGCTCGTCGAGATCCAGCTCGAGCTGCCCGTTGCGCGAGACGAGGTCGACGAGGCGGCGCCCATCGCGCAGGTTCTTTCGCGCAGCGTGCCGATCCGCCTCGTCCCACCCGCGTGGGCATCGCACAAGGCGCTGCCGCCCATCCCAGACAACGCGTCCATCTTCTCCGACTCGGCTTCGCTCGCGCCGGGTGAGGAGGTCGTGCGCGTCGAGGTCTACTGCCAGCGCGAGCTGGTGCGCAAGACGCGCAATCAGCGCGAGCGTGTCGTCATCGAGCGGACGCTGCTGTATGGCGAAGAGGCACAGGAGGCACTGCGAGGCGGCATTGTGTAAAGCACTCGAGACTGCAACTCTGTTTCTTATTGCCGATACAGCCTGTCTCGCCGCACAATGTCTACAATGCCTTTCACGGGTATGCTCCTTGCGACGTCGTCCCACCTGTCCTCCTGCACTGCTGCACGGATCGCCGTCGACGAGATCGCCCGCGCCTCGTCCGGCAAATCGAACAGCTCGACCTTCCCCTGTCTCGCCCACTTCTGGACCTCCGGTCCCGCGAGAAACTCGCTCTCCTCAGAACGAGAGATGTCGCCTCGCCGTGCGCAGGTGACGGAAGAGTCGTCTGTGCCAAACAGGTCGTGCATCGACGAGGCGAGGTCGGGATTGGGTGGCTGGTAATACCGCGGGGCAAAGATTCGGATGACCGTGTCCCAACCTGCACGCCTGCAGTCAGCCACGGCACCCGCAGAAAGAAGGGAAAGAGGCAATAGGGACGCACCGACGGGAAATGTCAGTCGCACGGAAGCATCGTCCCGCCCAGTCTGCTCCCGCGCGAGCGCGTCCAGCTCCTCGCGCAGGATGCGCGACTTGCTCGTGAACGTTGGCGCCTCCATGACGGCGACGGCGACGTTTGCCCAGCCCTTCTTGCCGCCCGGCTCGCCTGCTCGTCGCTGCAAGTCGAGCGCGAGCGCGCGCATCATCTCGACGCGGACGGCGACGGCGGACTGCTCGAGGCGGCCCTTGTCGGGGTTGCCGATGGTCAGGGCGAGGAGGTGCGCGTCGTAGTCGCCATGCTGGGCGAGCGAGAGGTGGGCCAGGTGGGGCGGATTGAAGCTCGAATCGAGCACAGAGATGCGCAGCGGGGTCGGCGAGCGCGCGCTAGACTGCTCAGCATCTGGCAACAGGGGCCAGCGCCCGTGCGACGCGTAGACGAGCTTGAACGGCGTGTGCGAAGTGGGGAGGAGCGAGAGCACCGGGACCGCAGACGACGTCGGGAGTGGCAGCCGCGGAGCCATTTGCAGGTATATAGCGCTGTGCCAGGTGCTGCTGGGAACGGTAAGCGCGCCGGAGGATGCGAAGTGCGAGGACGATGGGAGAGAAACGGAAGGAGGCGATGCTTTCCAGTCTCGCAGAGTACAGCTCAAGGGTGGATACGCTGTAGTTGCTGGTGCTAGCGCATGTGAGAGACTAGAGAACCACCGGGATCACCAGTGCCGGCCCATCGCGCTCATGGGCGCTCCTCCCCCTCCCGGCCTCATCCCTCCTCCCACTCCAAACGGTCCTCCTGCTCCGCGCGCGTACGCTCCGTTCGGCGCGCCGTATCCACCGCCAAGCCCAGCCGCATTTGGGACCGGCGACGAAATGGGCGCGTGGTGCCCGTGCATCGCGCCCTGCGCGCCGCCTCCGCCCGGACTGAAGACCGGGACGGGCGGGAGCTGCTGCGGCATGATGACGGGCGAAGCCATCGTCGTGCTGCCGCCACCGCTTCCGGCGCCCGGGTAGCTGTGCTGCGGCTGTGAGGGCGAGCGCGCGCTGCTCAGGTCCTTCGGGGCCGTTGCGCCGTGTCCGACCGCGCCGCCCGCGCCGATGCTCCCGCCGAGCGAGTAGGGACTCTCCATGCGGTATGGCTGCGCAGATTGCTGGTAAGGCGAGCCGTAGCTGCCCGAAGCAGGCGACGGCATGCCTCCCGGCCCTGCGCTGCCGCCGAGGTAGCTCGCCGGCCCGCTGTGCTGCATGAGCGGCGGGCGGGCGTACTGCGCACCCTGCTGCGGACGTCCGATCGGGCCGGGCCCACTGGCGCCCACCGCGCCGTAGCTACGCGAACCACCGTAACCGTAGTTGGCGATCAGGGCCGGGTTGGTGATACCGTGAGGAAGAGCGGGCGACGACGACTCGCGGTACGGGGTCGGGTACCCGTGCGTAGGCGGAACAGGCGAAGCGGTAGCGTAGCCGGGCATAGGCGAGTAGGCCTGATGGATCGGCTGGTTGGCGAAAGGCGAAGGCGCCTGACCGGCGTACGACGGGTACATGCCCTGCTGCTGCGAAAGCGGGCGACCGCCAAAGGGCGACATCGGGTTGTACAGTCCAGGGGACGAGGCGTAGGGCTGGTTCAAGGCGGGCGAATAAGCCGAGACGGGAGAAGGCGTCGATTGCGGCGGGATCTGGGCCGGGAAACCCGGGTAGGGCTGAGGCGCCTGGCGAGCTTGCGCAGCGGCTGAAGCGGCTGCTGCAGAGGGGTCGATGGCGCCCGCCGACTCGTGCAGGAAGGTCGAGAAAGACGGAGCGGCCGCTCGCAGCTTGGCCTCGTCCTTCGACCGGCCAGACAGGACAGTCGCCTCTTTCGACTCTGCCTCGGCAGCCGAGTGACCGTCCTCTGACTTAAGCTCGGCGAGCGAGCTCGGCAGCGCTTCAGACGGGTCGTCATCGAGAATGCCCTGGAGCGAGTTGCCCGCCTGAACGGCAGCAGTCGGACGGCCAAGGACGTTGTCCTTCGGCGGCTCCGGCACTGCGGACCAGACTGACGCGGCAGTCGGGTCGAGCACCGAAAGGGCGAGCGACTTGCCACCCCAGGACGAGGGCGAAGCCGCGACCTGTGTAAGGTCCTGCGGCCTGAACGGCGGCGACGACGGCGACTGCGGGATGCAAAGTCAGATCCGGATGGAAAACAATCGAGAGCATGGCGACGAACCTTGCCGTTCGCGTCGCGACCAGGCGCAGCCATAGCCTTTCGCGGTGTCGACTCAACCGGCTCTCCTCCAAGTCCTCCCGTAACCCTCAGACTCCTCGCCTGCTCCGCAGCGATCTCCTGCGCCTCCAGCGCGCGGTAGAAACCTTCCTTCGCGCCGGGCGGCAGCTTATCCTGCACCTGCTCGGCCGCAAGCGTCGTTCCGGCACGCTCGGCCGCGTCCGCGACAGCACCGCGCGAAGCGACGGGGACCGCCTCGTCTGCGCGCCGCCACGAGCCAGATTCAGGAGCGCGACCGCGTCCAAGCCCTCGACCAAACGGCAGGAAGGACGAGACGGGCTCGGCGGCACGCTCGGGCATCGCAGCACTGGGCTGGACGGGCTGAGCGGCGGGCTCAGGCGACACGCGCGGCGGCTCAGGCTGGCGCACAAGTGAGGCGCGCGAGATGCTGACTGTCGGGGCGGGCGCGGCCTTCTGCTCGCCTTCCACGTCGGGAACGAGGCGGCGCTGCGGAAGCGCAACGGGGTAGACGGGCGCGCCGTTCTTGTCGTACCTCTTCGGCAGGAGCATCTCGTCGCGATTGAGACGCCGAGGGTTGACGTCGCGAAGCGGTGGCGACCACGAGAAGGGGTAGAGCGGGCGCGGGAAGCCCGGGTTGTGGAAGTTCTTGAGCTGCCGAGCCGGGGCGGGACGGCGAGGGGGGTAAGGCGCGAGGCGAACGGTGTACTGTCGCCAGGCGGGAGGCGGCGAGGGCGAGCGGGCGCGGCGGGAAGAGTGGACGGGAAGGACGGGCTCGCGCAGCTCGACTGGCGGAGGAGCCTGACGAGCCGCACGAGGTGCGTCGGAACGGCCGCGACCGCGGCCTCGCGGCTCTGTCGGCGTGGGAAGAGCGACGACAGGGAGTTGCGACGCGTATTGCAACGAGGGCGCAGCGCGCACCGACACCTTGCGAGCCGGCCCTCGGGGCGGAAGCTTGACGGTCGGCGCTTCAGCCTCGGCAGGCTGCTCCGACGCTGCCGACTCTTTGGGCTGCTCATCAGGGTGCGCCATGACGCCCTTGATGCGTGACATGAGATCGTCGAACTGCGAGACAGCTGGCAACTTGTGCCCGGCCTTCGCGGCTGCAGCGGCGCCATGCTTCGAAGGCGATGTCGGAGGCGAGACGAGGTTGGCAGCAGCGGCCGGAGGTGGCGTCGATGGTTGCGCAGGCGGCCGACTAGCGTTCGAGACGGGCGCTGGTTCCGCTGCAGCCGGCTCGACCGCCTTGACTTGCGTGACAGGATCAGGCTTGGGCTCGGCGGGCCGCGCTTGCGCCTGCGCGGCGAGGTGCGGCGGCAACTGGCGGAGCGGAGCCCGTGCAGCAGCGGCGGGTGCAGACTGGGGAGCAGCAGGGGCGACCGGGCGACGCCAGGCAGACGGCTGAGTCGGCGGCGCAGGCTTGCCCTGAACAGTCTGGACGGGCGGACGAGGGAGGATCGCGGTCGGCTGAGTAGCGGCCGCAGGCTGCTGCTGCGCTGCAGGGGCTGCAGGAAGCGGCTTGGCAGCCGTGCGCCAGGACGTCGCCCTGTCTGCCGGGCCTGCAGGGGGCGCAGCCTTCTCCGCCGCGAACGCCTTGGCCTTCTCCGCCGCGCTTGCGCGCGCCTTCTCCTTCGCTGCGAGCTCCTCCTCGCGCTTCTGCTTCGCCTCGGCAGCAGCCTTGGCCTTGGCCTCCTCCTTCTCCTTCTCGGCGCGCTGCATCCGCTCCTCGAGTTCCTGCGCCTTGCGCCGCGCGCGCTCAATCTGCTCGAGCCGCTTCTGCTCCTCCTCTTCGCGCCGCTTCTTGGCTCGCTCGGCCGCGGCATGCATCTCGCGCGCGTGCATCTCCTCGAGGTCTGGGGGCGGGGCAGCTGGGGCTGCAGCTGCCTCGGCGGGCGCGGGAGCGGCCTCACCCGTCGCTGCGGGCGGCGGAGCGAGCGCACTAGCAGCAGGCGCAGGAGGCGAGGTGACGGAAGGCGGGACGGCGGGAGCAGCGCCGAGCGACGGGCGACGCGCCGCGGGCGGCGAGAGCGGGTGCTGCTGCTGCGCCGGTGCATGCGCGAGGTGCGGCGGCGGGCGCGCTGCGCCGCTCCCAGCCAGGTGCGGCGGAAGCTGCCGGTCGCCCATCGCTGCCCCGCTCAGCCCGCCGCTCGCGCTCGGGCGCCGCGTGCCCATGCCGCCCCACGCGGGCGCACGCTCGGCGAAGCTCTCGCGGCGGCGGCCGTGGTGCGGCTCAGGATGCAGAGGTGCGTGTGCGGCACGAGGCGAGGTGACAGAGGGACGGCGAGCGCGAGGCGGCGAGCCAGCCATGGCGAGGTGAGGCGGGAGGTCGGACGATGTGCGGCGGTCGCCTGAACGCAGGATGGAGGTCGGCTCGGCACCTGCGGATGGCGGAGCACGCTTGCCGTGCGCAGCGGGCTCCAGCTTGCCGAGACGCTCGTTGAAGAGGTTCTTCGAATCGCCCGGTCCGGCAGGGCGGCGGGGCCACGAGCGGTCAAAGTCGTCCTTGAAACGCTCCTCGCGCCTGACGGGCGCGACGGTCTCGCCGGGCGCGAGCGGCTTTTCGCGCAGAGCGAGCTCGCCCGGGCCTGGCTCGCGAAGCTCCTCGTCACGGGGCGTTGCGGCGCCCGAGGCAGCCTGCTCGATTTTGTACTGCGTGCCGTCGGCAAACTCGATCGTCGTGTCGAGGAAGTCGTCTTCGTCCTGTCGGGGAGAAACGCGTGTCAGCGATCAGTCGGGCGAAATGAGAAGGCCGTCTGCGCACCTCGTCCCAGTGCGCGGCATTCGGGTCGAGGTGCTTGCCGCGGAAAGCGTCCAACTCCTCGAGTAAGTGCGCGTTCTGCGCCGCCTGTGCGGCCTGGCGGGCCTGCGCAGCCTTCTCGCGCGCCTGCACCTGCTCGTTCAGCTGCCGTGCGCGCTCCTCCTTCGCTGTGACGAGCGACTCAAGGCCCATCAGTCTCTGAGGCGCCAACGTCGATCAAAAGACCACAGGGAGAAAACGCTCAACGGACCATGCGCTGCCTCTGCCGCCGTCGGAAAGTCGTTCGCCATATTCCCCCTCCCCATCCGCATGCCCAGCGCGCCGCCCATACCCATGCCCATCCGCGATCCCAGTCCCGGCTGCCGCTCCGGCTCGGCCGCGCCAGCCTGCGGAGCGCCCCACACGGCGCCCTTTGCGCGCGGTCCCGCGGCCGCTCCAGCGCCCGCGCTCAGAGACGGTGCGCCGGGCGCGGGGACCGAAATGCCCGGCTGAGCAGTCGTCGAGGATGGGGTGGGCGTCGTCGGCTTCTTGCCCCAGTTAGACCCGCTTACGCCCGAGGCGTTCGACGAGGAGGACGAGGTCGAGAGCGAGATGGACGGGCCCGAGGAGAGCTTGCCGGTCAGGAGGCGTGGGTGCGACGTCGAGGCGGGAGTCGGGACAGGAGGAGTAGCGAGGCGGGCTGCAGGGGTAGGAAAAGCGGCGATCAATCCTCGAGTTTGGCGGCGGGCGCGAAGTGAGACGAAGCGGCTCACTCGCGACAGGCTTGACGTCGGGCTTGGCCTTCTCGCCCGCCTTCTCCAAGAACTTCTTGTTGACAGCGAGCGAGCTCTGGAACTTCTTGGGCTGCGCCGGTGCGCCCGTCGCCGACGTCGCGCCCGGTCCCGGCGACGCCGAGAGGGCGGGACTGGCGGTCGCCGAGCGCGAGGCTGCGCCCGCCGGGCTGGCAGGAGCAAGCGGAGCCGACGGGGGCGGCGTCGAAGTCGTCGAGACTGCAGGCGAGTCGGAGCGAGCGCCGGCAGACGACGCGGACGAGGGGACGGGCGGCGCGAGGAGCGCGCTCGTTTGCTGCGCCGGGTTGGACGGCTTGGGCTCGACGATCGTGATGCCCTCGGCGGGCTGAGCGGGCTTGTCCGCGCCCTGCGCGTCTGCAGCGAGCGTCGCCGCGCCGTCGTCGTTCTGCGCCGACCCGCTCACAACCGCGTCCTCGGCGCTCGTAGGCGCGTCTGCCCGGTCCTGACCAGGTCCAGCTTTCACAGACTCGCTCTCGACGGCCTTGTCACCCTCCACAGAGCCGCCGCTGCGCTCCAGCACCTCGCCGCCCTCCGCGCCTCGCTGCGTCGCCTCGCCTTGTCCCCCGCTCTGAGCCGCGGGAAGCGCCTTGTGCGCGTCCTCTTGCTGCTGAGCGCCCTCGTGCGGCGCGTCCAGCCCGCTCAGTGCGCCCGCTGCGCCGTCGCTGCTGGCGCCCGCGACGTGCGGGGCCGGGGGGCCGTCGTCGTCCTTGTCGTCGTGCGCGCTCGTGCGGGCGCTCAATGCTGCGTCGGGTGCGGGTGCGGGAGAGAGAGGTGAGGGCGCATGCTGCATCAAGGGGCCAGGGAGAGTGCGTAGAGGGAGATGCGAGGGGAGCGACGCAGAGTGGAATACACTTGGTCATTACACGGCGACTATTGCTCGAATACAACTCGGCCTCTCTCTCCTTTCTATGTCGCAATCAACGTGCAGAGATGCTGGAAACGAAATGCACGAACAGAAATCCTGCAGAACCAGAGCCACGCACAAGTACAAGAGACCGCACACAGAGGGTCAGAGTCCTACAAGTACATACTCGCACGAGCCTTCCGCCTCTCCGTCAGACGACCCCGACCCTCGCCTCCTGCGCGGCCTGGCTCGCCTCGACCTCGGTCTCGTGCTGCTGCGCCGTCGGCGGACCTTGCTGCTGCTGTTGAGACTGCTGCGCGAGGGCCTGCTGCGCCTCGTGCCGCGCCTGCTGGATCGCGTTTCCCTGCGCGCGCATCCTGCGGGCGAGCATTGTCAGGACCCGACCTCGCGACCTGACCAGAGAGCAGGGGACGAGACGCACCGGTGAGTGATGTACTCCTGCCCGATGACCTCGACGCTGCGGCGGATAATCTCGACCATGGCGTCCTCGACCCACTCGTTCTCCTCAAAGGGGATGTCGAGCCAGCTCGCGGGCATCGACTGGCTCGTCGACGCGTGCACGAGCGAGTGCGTCGGGTCGCGCAGGAGCACGAGGAAGAAGAGCGCCTTGGTCGACGTCGGGTCCGACACGGGCGCGAGGCACGATGGCGGCAGAGAGGGGAGGGGCGACAGGCACGGCTGGATGCGCATGTAGACGGGGCACGTCGTCACGGGGATGGTGACGCCGTTGTCGGATGCCGAGGGAGCGGCGGGAGGCTGGTACGTCGTCTTGATGAGCTGGTCGAGACTCGCCTGTGGGGACGACCGCGTGAGTGAGCGAGCTAGAACGGCCGGTCTATTTGCGCACCTCGGCAAGCTTCCACGCCTCGGTCATGCCGTCGACAATGTTGAGGTCGCGGTAGTCCTCGTCGCCCTCGACTTCGCGCGGCTTCTCTTCGGTGCCCCGGTTCACGACGAGCGTCCCGCCCTCAATTTGGTCCATGATCTGCGTGGGGCCGTGTCAGTCCCGCTCGTGACCGTGCTGCGTCGAAACACGAACCTTGGCGAGGCCGCGGTAGACGAGCGTCTCGACGCCGTCGTACCCGACCATGTCGTGCGAGAGCGAGACCTGGATGACCTCGTGCTCGGCGATGGGCGGAGCGACGGCGTTGAGCAGGTCGGTGAGCGACTTGAGGGTCGTCGTTCGGAGGTCCTTGCCTGCACGAACCGCTCTGCCGAGTCAGCCTCCGGATGCACAGCCGAAGAGGGGACGGGAGAAGCGCATCGACGCACCGAGCTGGTCGAGGTGCGCGCCCTTGGCATAGCTCATGACGCCCTCGGAGAACTTCTTCGCCTGCTCGTTCTCGCCAAGCTTCTTCATGACGCCGGCGCCGATCCCGGCAATCCCGCCCGCGCCGCTCGACGCCGTCTTGACCTGCTCCTCGGCGGCCGTGCGCGCCTGCTGCGCAAGGTTGGACGCCTGCTGCACGACGCTCGACGCCTGGTTCCACATGCTCGACCAGCCCCAGCCGCCGCTCTGCTGCTGCTGGGCTGCTGCGGCAGCGGGAGGAGGCGCCGGAGCCTCCTCCCGAACAGGCGTCGACGGTGCGGCCGCCGCTGCCGGCTTGGGGCTGGCCGACGGCACGCTGCTCCCGCCGACGGTGCGCGTGCTCCTGACGCTGTCGGTGCTCCTCCGTGGCGGGACCGCTCCTGCCGCCCCACCTGGCTGCTGCTGCTGGGCCGTTCCGCTCAAGTTCTGCCTGCTCGTGCTCCGCCCGAGCCCGCCGGGGACGCTCGCCTTCTTCTCGAGCGGGCGGCCGGCGGCGGACGAGGCGGTCGGGGTGCTCGAGCGCTGCGTGATTTCGTCGAGAAAGTCGAGGACGCTCTGAGCCTCTGCGGCGTTGGGCGGGGCCTTGGGCGCGCCAGACCCGGCGGCGGCGTGGGCGGCGGCACCAGCGTTGGCGGGGGAGGGGAGGGATACGCCGGCGGTGGTGGACGAGGAAGCGGGGCCGGTGGACGAGGCGAGGGTGTGGTTGGACGACGAGCGCGGGACGGACGAGGCCGACGGATGCGAGGGTTTGGGCGGGGTGGACGAGTACGAGTCGAGCGAGTCGAGGAATTGGAGGACGTCGTCGCGGTTCGAGCTGCGCGGGTGCGAGAGCGGGCAGTGAGCCAGAGATGACGACGGGGAGGAGGGTGGGGCGGACGCACCGGGACGTTGAAGTGCGAGACTGCGGGGTGGACATGGCTGCCGCTTGCTGTCGCACTCTGTCGAGCTGCAATCACAGTCGAGTGCGAGCGAGGGGAGAGTCGAGCCAAGTCCGGCAACCTCGACGCGACGACGAGACGACGAGGTCGCACTCTCACTCTCACTGTCTGAGAGTGAACACAGTAGAGCCACGCAGAATGGCAGCACGCGCATCTCTCTCGGCAGCAGACATCGCCCACAGGTGCGGCCCCCTCCCTCCCTCCTCCTCCCTCTCTTCCACTCGCTGCCCTCTCGCATTTCTCGATCACTCGCACGGCGCACCTTGGTCTCCCTCTCTGCGAGCTGACTGCGACGAGTCGGACTGACCCACCCGCACCACCGCCGCAACAGGGTCACCGTCAGCGCCCTCGCTGGCCTCTCCGTCTACGGCCTCTACGGCATGTACGCCACCCACACCGCAACCATGAAGGCTGGAGAGGAAGCTTGGGCAAAGCACCTCGCCGTGCGTCCCCTCTCATGCTCTCGGTGGAAGCGAAGGAGAGCTGACGAGGTGACCTCGATCGCAGGAGGAGGCCGCAAAGCAGAAGCTCGAAGCCGACCCGCTCCTCAAGGGCTTTGTCGACCCTCCTCCCGAGCGTCCGTCCTAGACGCTTGCGCTGTCCGCCGACCGCCATCAACCGCCCTTTGCCTCCTTCGCATCCCTCTCGTCGTTACTCTCCATCGTTTCCCGGTGTACCGCTACTCATCCTCGCATTCCCTGCAACCCTGTACCCTCACTCTCCATTCCCCACCACGACCCAACATCGGAGAGAGGGAGAGAGAGCGACGCGGCGCGCGCGCGCTCTACTTTCCGATGCAGAACCCGCGAAAGATCTCGCCGAGCACCTCCTCCGTGTCGACCTGCCCCGTGATCTTCCCGAGCGCGAGCACGGCGTACCGCAGCTCTTCGCCCGAAGAGACAATGTCGTCCGACGGCAGGTCTGCGCGCGGAGTCATCCGTCAGTGCTCGCGAGTGGGTGAGGCGAGGTGGATCGGAGCGCACCGAGGAAGGTCGTGAGGTACGATAGGCAGTCCTGCGCGTGTGCCCCTGATCAGCTTGACTGCATCAGCGGAGAAAGCAGAGCAGCAAGCCCACGCACCTCGAGATGCCGCCGGTGTCGCTCGTGCGTGACAATCGGCGTCTCGTCTAGATCGTCCGACAAGTCGAACCTGCGACCCACCAGCCCGAGTCAGTTCCGCTTCACGCGCAGGAGTTACTGAGCCCAGCGCGACGCACCGGCGCTTCAGCTCGCGCTTGATCCCCTCGGCCAGCTCCGCAAGCCCCGTCCCGTCCCTCACACTCACGGACCAGAACGCCCTCCCGCCTCCCTCCTCCTCCTCCTCTCCCCTTCGCGCCCCGAGCCACGACTTCCCCTCGCGCGCGAGCACCGCAGCGAGTGTGTCGAGCTGCGCGCGCGAAGGCGGCGAGGCAGAGTCGAGCTTGTTGAGGAGGATGAGCGTGTGCGCGTCGAGGAGCGAGAGCGTGAGCGGGTCGATGTGCGGCGGCGGGGAAGAGGGAGGTGGAGGGCCGGGAGCGGTCGGGGTGAAGAGCTCGTCGAGCGGGAGGACGCAGAGCTTGATGTCGGCTGTCGCGGCTCTGCAAGCGAGGTCAGCGCATTTCAAGGCTGTTCGAGCGGGAGAGCGAGGCGCACTTTGCTACCGCGCGCTCAATCCCGATAGCTTCGACCTGATCCTGAGTCGAGCGCAGACCCGCAGTGTCGGCAACGACGACGGGAAAGCCGTGGAAGTCGAGCGAGAGCTCGACGACGTCGCGGGTCGTGCCGGGTATGGCTGTGACTATGGCTGCCTCTCGTTGTGCTACGTGCCCGAAAGAATCAGCGCCGAGTGCGTGGACAGACAGAATGCGGACTTGCCGAGCCAGTTCAGCAGGGAGCTCTTGCCTGCGTTCGGCGGACCGATAATGGCGAGCTGGATCCCCGCGCGGATGATCTCGCCCCGCCGGCCGTCGTCGAGATACTTGACTATCCGGGCCTGCAAGTCGCGGACCTTGTCCCGCGCTATCGATTACAAGAGAAGGTCAGAAGCCGACGCCTTGAAAAGGTAAAGTCGAGAAGCCTCACCTTGCTCATACACGCCTTCTGAGATGCCCTCGTCTTCACCGAAATCTATCAAGGCTTCTATGAGCGCCATCGCTTCTATCGCTGTCGCGCGCATAGCGTCGTAAGCGTGTCGCATTTGTCCCTGTTTTGATACAAGCAGGTCAATCCACGCTCAAGCAGGAGGCCTCGCGCAACTCACGCTAGCCTGCCTCGCCGCGAGCTTCCTCTGCGCCTCCGTGTCCGCTTCGACCAGGTCGCGGATCCCCTCGACCTCGGTAAGGTCCATCTTTCCCGCCTCGAACGCCAAGTGGGTGAACTCGCCCGGCTCGGCGATGCGGAACGACGAGCTGAGCGTTGGGAGAAGCTGAAGCATGAACTGCATGAGCGCGGGCGAGCCATGCAGGTGCAGCTCGAGCGTTGGTTGGGCCGTCAGGGCGGAATGAGCTGCTCGCAACGACGGTCAGGGTGATCTCGCAAGTGAGGCGAGGGACAGACGTACGCGGAAAGTACAGCACGACGCCCTCGTCGAGCGTCTCTCCCGTCTCTGGGTGCACGATCTTGCGCAGCACGGCGCGCCGTTCTGGCGGGTCCTTCGTAACGACAACCCCCTCCTTCGCCTTGCCCTTGCCCCTCGGCGCGACCGTCATTCTCCGCCAGACTTCGAGCGCATCGTCTCCCGAGATGCGCAGGATTGAAATGGCCGACTTGCCCTTGCCCGTCGCCGGAGCAAAGATGGTCGGGAGGCGGAACGAAGGAGGCGGTGCTGCCGAGGTAGCAAGAGGACGGAATAATGCGGGGCCGGGTGCGAAGCATGCACAGCTCCGTGTGCTCAATCTCGTAGGTCTGAGCGAGCGCAGCATGGCTCGAGTGACGACGCGAGTGCACAGACGGAGCGGAAGGAAGGCGAGGATTCTTGCGGAGGTTGACCTTCGATTTCTTGCTCGCCTCGACCGACAGATCTTCGTCGAAGGGATTGCACAAGAGACGTGCTTCTCAGCTACCCAGACTCGAAGTCTCGAGTCCGACAACGCCCACTGGCCTGTTCTACCGCCTCCTCGACTCTCACAACTGATGAGCGTGCGCTGCTTCATCGACTTCGCCAGCGGTAATGCAGAGGCGTATCAGCGTGACTTGAAGCAGTTTCAGGAGCTCGAGCGTTGGCTCGAGGCAAACGGGGCAAAGTACGGGCTGCCGCAGCGACTGGACGCTCTCGACGAGTCGGGACGAGAAACGCTTGCGGCCGTGTACGAGGGCGACACCAAGGTGCGCTTCCGTAGCGTCACACACGGCTGCTCGTAGCTGACTCGACAACCGCAGATTGCCCTGACGCCAGATTCGCTGTCCCCACCACCCTCGCTCATCCTTCCGCGCCTTCTCCTCACCGTCTCTTCCGCACCCGGCCTCAAGAAGACGGCCGCCAACTTCTTCGCGCTCTTGACGGACGAGAAGAAGCTCACATCGAAGCGAGCGCCGAACCCACCGCTGCGGTATCAGGGTGCACGCGTCTTTCGGATCGAGCAGGGCTTTGTCGCGCAAATGGGCGATGTGACACGACAAGACGGGTCAGGAGGAGAGTCGATCTGTGCGTTTCATGTGATGTGTGCTTTGTGGATCCGTAGCCGCTCATTGACAGTAAGAACGGCAGATGGAGGGAGCTTCAAGGACGAGAAAGAGGGCCTCAAGGTCCCTTTCGAGTTGGGAACGGTCGCCATGGCCAATAGCGGCAAGAACTGTGCGTTGCAGCTTGAGTGCGCTGTCACATGCTGAAGTTGACGCCTCATTATGTCTGCATTTAGCCAACACTTCGCAGGTACAACACCACTTCACCCTTCGCGTTTCGCGACAGCGCGCACGAATACGTTCTGACACTGTTACCCCCAGTTTTTTGTCACGCTCACGTCCGATCCCGCCAAACTCAAGAAGCTGACGGGGAAATACGTCGCTTTCGCTCAGGTTGACCTGGCAGACGAAGGCTCTCGCGAATGCTTGCAGCGCCTCGACGCACTCGCGGATGAGAAAGGCGGCACAATCGCGCCCGTATGGATTGAGGCGTGCAACGCGATTGCATGAGCCGCGCTGATCACGCACGACTTGGAGTGAGCGGCGTCCGTCGAGATCATGCGTCGTGCAGTCTCACGTTGTCTTCAGCTTCCAGCAGTTGCTCTGCTTGGCCTATTGGCTACCTTGGCTTTGCTTCGACGTCGGACAATAGGGGGACATTGCGCCGCTACCCCACATCGGTTCGCCCGACTCGCCCGCGCCTCGCTGCAGGTCTTCCCGCTTCTCTCTCCTCTTCCACGCCCGGCCGTCTACTTCAACTCTCCCGAACATGCCCAAGCGTGCTCTCGTGACTATCGGTGTCGACGTAGACGCCGTTGCGGGCTGGCTCGGCTCGTCAGCCCTTTCCGTCTTATCGCCGCCTCTTCATCTGGCTGACTCCCTCCTCTCGTACAGGTACGGCGGCGAAGACTCGCCAAACGACATCTCGCGCGGTTGCTTCGCCGCAGAAGTCGGCGTGCCGCGCCTGCTCAAGCTCTTCGACAAGTACAACCTCCGCACGTCCTGGTTCATCCCGGGCCACTCGATCGACAGCTTCCCAAAGGAGATGCAAGCCGTCCGCGACGCCAAGCAGGGGCACGAGATTGGCCTCCACGGCTATTCGCACGAGAACCCGATCGCAATGAGCCTCAAGCACCAGAAGGAGGTCCTCGACCACACCTACGACCAGCTCACCGAGCTGTGCGGCAAGCCGCCTGTCGGCTGCACGGCGCCGTGGTGGGAGAACTCGCGCGAGGGCATCCAGCTCTTGCTCGACAAGGGCATCGAGTACGACCATTCATCCCAGGCGCACGACTGCCAGCCGTTCTACACGCGCGACGAGGACACGTGGACTAAGATCACGTACCACTCGGAGAGCGCAAAGGAATGGATGAAGCCGCTTGTCAAGGGTCAGCTGACGCCGCTTGTGACGGTGCCCGCCAAGTAAGTTCCTGCACTTTGCCGCTTATGATCTAAGCGCTGATGACTGTCTGCAGCTGGTACCTTGACGACCTCCGTACGCTACTTTCGCGCTTGCCGATCTGCTTTTGCAGCTCTCGAGCCTGACCGTTTGCTCCAGCCCCTCACATGTTCATCAAGGGTTCGGCCAATTCACACGGCTATGTTGACGTTCGGACCACGCTTGACCTGTGGAAGAAGGTGATTTGACGTTGACGTTAACCTCTACCGCGGTCAGTCTTGCTGACGCTCTCTGCAGCATTTCACCTACTTCTACCGGGAGGAGGAGTGGTTCGTCTTCCCCTTGACGCTGCATCCCGACACTTCGGGTCGCCCGCACCTCATTCTCGCCCTCGAGGAATTCATCGAGTGGGTCAACACGCACGAGGGGGTCGAATGGGTGACAATGGCCGAGGTCGTGCGCGAGTTTAAGGAGCGCAACCCTTTCCCCGGTCCGGAGGGCTCGCAGTAGAACGCACCAGGGGCTTGCAGTAGAATTCAAACAGTCCTTTCAGTAGCCTCACAATGCTTCTCAGCAGCACCGCAGAGTGTGTGACGGCGATACAACGACAAAAGGGGCTCTACCAGAAGCACGCGGGCTTGCTCGGGTCGTACTCTGCCGCGCCCGTCCCGCTCTGCGCGTCGAGCGTTCCTGTAGGACCACCAGCATTCACACCGCCCGCCCAACCGGCTTCAAAGCCGAACGCGCCCTCCCACCCTGCGAAAGGATCGAACCCACCTACGTTCTCGCCGCCGTCGAACGAGCTCCACAAGTCGGCAAAGTCTTGCATCGAGGGGGCGGCGACGTTGGACGTGAAGGGCCCGGCGGACGGAGCCGATCCCCCGTTCTCGAGGTAAGCGGAGAGTGTCGCGTCAGGCGTGCCGGAGGGGAGGAACGGCGCAGGAAGCGGCATGCCCGGCGGACTGGGAATGAAGAGCGGTGCGGAAGGCTGGATCGGAGGCTGGAAGGCCGTAACGGAGGGGGCAAAGGATGGTGGGGGAGGAAACGCCGTGCCGCGCAGGGCGGACGTGGTCGGTGCCGGTGTAGGCACAGGCGGAGGCGATCCGGCGCTGCGCAGAAAGCCGCTGAGAAGGTTGATGCCGACCTGCACCAGATTGTTGTCCGGACCGCCTTTCGAGAGCACCTCGAGACACCCCTTGACGTCGTCGTGCAGCTGGCGCTTTTCCGCCGAGTCGGTCTCTTCACGATACAAGGCGCAGAGAAGGATGCCAGCACCGACGGTATGGCCAGTCATGTGCCTACACGCGAATCGTGGTCAGCGCTCGATTCGGAACTTCGCGCGAGGCCGACTCACCAGGGTCGATCGTAAAGCGCAGGAACAACTCGCCGACGCTCACGCAGAATGCTGCGAGCGCTCTCAAGGCAGATCTGTGAAGACGGGATGTTTGAGCGCACGGGAATATGGACATGCCTTCGCCTAGGGCAGGCTTACGGTGCGGGACTTCCGGAATGCCGGGTCCTCGTAAGACTTGCGGAGGAAGAAGCGGTGGATCAACATGCGAGACCACGGCACTCCGACGCCAAGATGGTGCCTCGCCCACTCCTCAAGCGGCAGATTCCCTTCAAGGTCGACGTAGTCGGAGTAAGGGGTCGGTGTCGGCTTGAGCTGAGGGAACGTGTCCCAGAGCTCGAGAACCTCGGCATCGGTCTCTTCGACGATTTTGTATTGCTCTTCGAGCGACTTGGCGGCCCAAAAGCGGTGGTTGAAGCGCCGGAAGATTCGCCCCTTCAGATTGATAAAGACGTGCCTGTTTCGACACATCAGCTTCCATTGTAACGACGCGGCAGGTGATCCACGCACACGGACTGCGTTGTGAAGTCGCTGTACGGCTTGGGTCGGAATGGTTGGCCCTCAACGAGATCTTCCTCGTTCAGATGCGCTTGAGGCGCCGAAAACCCTTGCGGAAGGAAGAGCGCGTAAGGTTGCTGAGCCGTAGGCGAGAGTCTGCAGAATCGGGCTCGTCTTTCAGTGTCTCGAGACACGCCGAGACGAAACAAAAAGGAAGCACGCACGCCACTCCGAGTTCCAGGGCTCCCCAGACTGTCCTGCCCAGCTCGCGCTTGAGCAGACCTGGCGGCGGAACTTCGCCCTCTTCCTCGGCGCCAAGCGTGTGCAGGTTCCGCGACTGTGCAAGGTGCAAGCCCATGTGCATGAGAGAGGCGAGGTGGGCGGAGGCACCGAAGTTGTGAGCGACGAGGGTGAGGATGCAAATGGTTTGGAGTGCTTCGAAGGTGTGGCGGGTCATGAATTCGCTGTAACGCCCAGATGATCAGCGCGGATCTGGTAGCGCAGCTACGTAGCGTAACGCACGACAGGTACAGCGCTTCGAGCGCAGCGGAAAACCACGCGCGCGGCAGTTCCAACCGTTGCTCCGTCGTGAACACTCGCTGCCGATCCCATGCATCGCCGAGGAAATATGCTCCGGTGGCGATGACGGCGAAGTAGACGGACAGCCACTCGAAGCTGACCTCGAGGTCGCCTTGCCGCACCGCGTCGAGCCAGCGGTCGTGCTGCTCGAGGAAGGGCACGCGGTGCAGGACGCCGTGAATCCAGCCGGTGAGTCGCAAGCTGAGGTCGACCAGACCGTGCGATTGGTCCACGGGCACGAGGGAAAGGAGGTAGGCGAGCCGCGTCGAGCGGGTGTTCGTTGCGGAAGGAACGAGGTAAGAGATGTCGGGAGAGTCTAGTCGCTGTCGTTTGGCTGCGTGCGCCGCGTCCGGATCCTCGATGCCGAATGTCGTCAGGTCGGCGGCGAAGAGCTGCGTGTCGACGCTCGCCTTCGAGGGAAGGGGGCCTACGACGGGCGCGCTCTTCGTCCGAGGGGTTTTCTCCTCGTCAATTGCACGATTGACCTCGTCGACGGTTGGGCGGCGACCACTAATGCGCCGTATCATGTTGCGAAGGGCGCGATTTTCCGCCTGGTAGTCGGCAAGCGTATACTCGCGATCCGGGACGCCATCATGCTCGCCACCGACAACCTTCCCCTTGACGACTACGACTCTGCAGACTGAACGTCATCAGAAACAGCAGCAGAGAAAGTCCTGGGAGAGGAAAGGACTCACTCGCGCTTGCACTGATCGCCGAGACCCTTCTTGATGCAGCGGGAGCACGGGAAGACCTTGTCGCACTTGACCTTGCGAGCAGCGCACGCTGCGCAGGACACGGGTGCACGTTGCGTTTTCCGCGGTCCGGCGGTCCCGACGAGCGGTTTCGCGTCGTGCGGTGGAGAGGCAGATGGGGCATGGGCGCTCGCATGCTGTCCCGCAGACGATGATTCGGACATCTTGGCGGGCGCACTCGATTCCTAGTGCTGTTGTCGGTGAAGTCGCGCTGAGGTGGGGAGCGGGAACACGATAAGAAGGAGCGAGCTCTCCCGGCGAGCTTTGGACAGTGAGGCTGCTTGCTCTGCCCTCGAGAGCTGCTCTGCAAGCCACCGAGTCCAGCGACGGAGCGTCGAGCTGGTGCGCCGAGGCAGACGGGAAGCAGGAGACGAAGGCCACTTTTCCGGCCCGATCAACCCGGCCGAGTGCACACAAATGGGCGGCGGCGAGGCAGCGCAAGCGACGTTGACAGGAGAATGCAGTGCAGTGCTCGAACAGTACAGAGACGGTGTGATGTGGTGCAGAAACGGTACAGGGACCAAAGGGGAGAAGGACGACATCACAGCTTGTGCAGATAATCGACGGCCTTCACACCTACGAATTGATGAACGCAATGTGGACATCAGCTCGATCCTGGCAGAGCGAGATGCCGACCGGAAACGAGGGAAGAGGAGCGACGCACCCGCTTTTGCATACTTCGCGTGCCAGATCTGGAGTTCGCGCTCCTCCGGCTTGAGCTGTTACGAGGACAGAAAGACGTGAGCGACCAATCGTATGAGACACGAGGACGGAACATACGTGAGGCAGGCCAAGCAGGTCGAAGATCTCCTGCTCGTTCTTGACGATCTTGAGCGAGTTGGGTTTGAAGCCGTTCGAGTTCTGCGGGAACAGCGTCAGAAGACGCCGCGTTGCGACAATGCAAACACAGCGCACCTCGTCCTCCTTTGCGTACTGCCATGGGAGCGGAGCTAAGGTCAGCAGCAAGACCACGTTGACGCGAGGCAGAAAACGCACCGCATCGCCCATGCCGTACTCGTTCAGGCACCAGCCCTTCTGCTTGGCCGTGTGCCGCAGCAGCTTCATCAGAAGAGCGTCACCGGTCGAACCAAGCAGCATGTATGGGTAGGAGTGATACGGGGCGAGGCGGATGTCGATGCGGCGGAAGTGCTTATGCTTCGGTAGCTGGATCAGACCCTGTAGCGAAAATGAGTCGGATTTACCAATTAAGGAACAAGCGCTGAGCGAGGGGCGTACCGCATACTTCTTCGGACCAAACATCAGCTGGTTCTCCTTCGAGATGAGCTTGTGCTTCTCGAGCTCGGCAACGATGCGCGCCATGATCGGCTTGCTCGTCTCCTCGTTGTCCTTGTCGACGAACGCCTTGGTGCGGACGGCAAGGTCAATGTCGGAGCTGAAGTCGACGCCGCGACGGTACGATCCGAGGATCTCGCATTCGAAGGTCGGGTCAATGGAGGCGAGCGTCTTTTCGAGGACCTGCTTGATAAGCTCGACCTCTCCGCGAGGGATGAGGCGATTGATGTCCTGATCGGCAGCGTGGTCAGCCTGTCTGTCGAGCGTACTTGCAGCATTTGGCGTACTTCGCGATGCTTGAGCCCGATCTTTTGCGCCTTGGTGAGCTTGATTTTCTCCGTGTCCTGCTTCTTGGCGAGGTCTTCAAGCGTGCGGCATCCTGCCTCAGCATACTTTCGCGCTCGTGTCGCGCCAATGCTGCGGACGCCTTTACTCAGTCTCGCTCTTCGCTGATGACACAGATCGAGAGACGCACTTGTAGATCTGGAGGAAGAGCAGCGCCGCCTTCTCCTTGACGGACAGGCCCGACAGGCGAGTGACCTGGTTGCCGAGTAGCCATTCGCTGATTGACGTCCACGGAAGGGTGAAAATCGGCGGAAGCGCGGCCTCGAGGTCGCCGAAGGTGACACGCTCAATCTGGCCCTGGTCAAGCTTGTGATAGAGAGGGTAAAGGGCGCCTGAGGAGAAGGTCGAGATCAGCGATGCGAGCGATTCAGCGGGACACAGGTACGCACGAGTCGCATCCTTGTAGCCCGAGCCAGCTGCAACCGCTACGAGTGTGAGTGAGCGGGCTCGACGGGAACCGAGGAGGAGCTAGTACACACCCTTGGGTTTGGCCTCCCGCAGCATGTCAAGCAGTTCGAGGTCCCGCAGGTCGGCCATGATTTGCACGAGGTCGACCTCGCGGTCCGCCTTGATGCGACCCCTCAGCTCGCTCGCACGCCGCTCGGCAATGTTCGTGAACGAAGCGGACGAGCCAGACGGGAAACGGAACGGCGAGATCGGCGCAGAGCGGAGCGTGGTGTGCACCGAGCGGATGTAGAACCCCGCAGGCTTGTACGAGTCGCGAGTGGGCGCGGGACGACGGGGCGTATGGGCAGCAGGAAGCGGTGTCGAAGTTGGTAGGTCACCGGCTGGCTCCTGCTCCTTCTCGCGCCCGTTGCCACTGCGGTCGGCGCCGTGCGAGAAGACCGACGCCGTCCGGTTCGGCGAGGCCCACCACTCGATGCCATGCTTGGCGATGCGCTCCTGCTCTGCGCGCTCCGCCGCCGAAAGTCGACTGCGAAAGGGCAGTTTGTACAGGCGGAGGCGGGCCGGGCTGTAGAATTGCCCGTTCATCATGACGCGCGAGGTAAAGAAGCCGACGTTGTCGTTGCGGCTGAAGAGATCCTGCCTGCTGAGATCTGAGAGCCGAGAAGTCTGCGTCCGCTTGATACGGAGGAGGCGATGGGTGAGGTTCAGCGTCCGCGGCATCTTGAGCTGACGAGAGAGAGAGAGACAGAGAGTTTGGTCCGCACCTACAACGTCGAAAAGCTCCGGGCAAGCGCGATCCGAGCAGAAGTGGAAGTGAAGGCAAGCCAGACGAGAGGCCGAAGCGAAGTCCGCCTCGACGAGGTGCGTGCGCCCCGGAACATGCGGGCTGAGACAAGCCAGTCAACGCTCGAGCCGCAAAAGCACAAGCCTAGGATGATGGGGCGGAAGTGTGGCAGTGTGCGTCCCTTTGCAAAGCAGCGACCCTGACGTTTGAGGCGGGATGCAGGATGCGAGATTGCGAGAAGCAGTCATTTCTGAGAATGGGCGCGAACGAGACCAATACTCTGCGGGGAGGAGTGGTTCAGTGCGTGTCGGCCTACGAGCGAGAAGACACGTACAGGTGAGTGTAAGCAACGAGGCGGTGAAAGAGCACAGGAGAAGATCGAAAGGATCCGGAACGACAGGGTTGCAAGACTAGACGCCGCACGAGCGCGTCAGACTGATCTATGGGCACGACGACAAAACAGAGACTGTGTACGAGAGAGAACTGATATCTACGCGGGTTCATTAGAAGAGAGACAGGGGAGAGGGCGGAGGCGTGAACGGGGCCACCAAACATGCCTAGAGAAGCCGGCTGCGACCATCTGGTGCAAGCACAGCAAGCGGAATGAACGACATGATGCCCGCAGAAACGACGAAGAATGATCTGTGGCGTGTCAGACTCGAGCAGCCGGCCTGCCGTGAACTGCCGATCGCATCGCGCCGCCGCCGCTGCTGCTGTTGCCGCTCGCCGACTCGGAGGACGCGCCCGTCTCGTATGCGGAGGGGTCCCCCGCGTCCCACGTGACCCAGCGCAGGACCTCCTCGAACGGCGCGCCCTCGCCAATCATCGACTCGCCGTGCTTCAAGCCCTCGAACACCTTGAGTCCGCCCGCGCCGGGCTCTTCGCCGACGCGCGCGGGCGCGCGGACTTCACGTAAACCGTTGCGGCGCAGGTAGATGCGCACGCGGTCTGCGGCGAGGATCGAGTCGTCCGAGGCGAGGAAGATGGCCGTCTTGTGCGCGTCCGAGACGTTTGGGATCTCGGACGGCCAGAGGAGGTTCGACGTCCAGCTGAAGGTGCGCTGGAGCATGTAGGCGACTCCGAGCTCGCGCATGACGTAGTAGCTGCGATCCGGACGAAGGTCAGTCATTCACATTTTGCCCGAGGCAGTCCAGACCGCCGACGAGGAGACGAACCGCATGAGGTACTCCATCGGCTTGCGCGTCGGCGCGTACAGGGCGTTGAAGCACACCCAGGGCTCGTACAGCTGGAAGGCGACGGGGTCGACGAAGCAAGATCGGATGACAAGCGAGGGGCAGTCCTTGATGAGCCAGCCGTGGACGATCTACGAGCAAGAGAGGCACATGAGCACGGCCTTTGGAGGGCGAAATCGGGGGCGGGAACGCACCGTGCCGTTGGAATGGCTCAGAACGGTGCATCCTCCGGCGCGTTCATCGAAGCGATGTTTCCGCAGCACGCGCTCGAGCCCCTTGGTGCAACCCTCCTGCTCGACCGGGTCGAGATAGCCCTTGGAGAAGAAGGACATCGAGATGTGCGGCTGGAGGAGGATGAGGATCGGGCGTCGGCGCAGCGCGCGCGACTTGGACAGGACCGAGACGAGCGTCGTGTCTGTGCGTATTGTGGAACGTCAGCTAAGGGACAGGTTAGACAGAAAGTGCAGGAGCCGCACACTGCGCGAGGCCCATGCCCAGGCCATGCAGGAACACGAGCGGCCGCTCGTCCTCCGGCAAGTCTTCCCTCGGCTCCCACCCGTCCGGTTTCCGCACGAGGTACCTCGTCCCGTCGTCGTCGTACCTCCTGAACCCGCGCGTGATCGCCCGGCCCATGACCGCCTTCTGCAGCAGCCCGACGACGACGTAGAGCAGCAGCGGCCTCCCCGTGACGCGCAGCGGGTCGAGCGTGAGCCGGAGCGGGCGCACGCGCGCATTGCGACCGGGCGGGAAGACGTGCGCCGCACGCGCCTGCACGAGCGTGAGGCAGTGGTGCACGAGCCCGAGGCGGTCGCAGTCGACCGATTCCTCGCGGCGCGCCTTGACGCGCGCGAGGCGCTCCTCGGCCCGCGTCGGCGCTTCGCCCGCTCCGCTGCCGTCGCCGTCCTCGCGCTCCGAGGGCGAGTCGTCGAGGTCCGGGTCGACGTCGAGCGTGACGCCGTCGCGACAGAAGAGCGGCGGCCGCCCCGCCTTGTCCCACTCCTTGCGCTCGGCCTCGAGCGCCTCGAGCGGCTCGCCGTACATGGCCCACGCGATCCAGTCGAGCATGTCGAGCCGGCCAATCTCGGAAAAGTCGCACCCGTTCATCCAGTACCGCAGCAGCTCGCGGAAGTCTTGCGCGCGCGGATCGGACGGCGACAGGCGCGGGAGGAAGCGCGTGTGCGGGTGCGGGTGCCCGTCGTCGTCCGTGTCACCGGACCCGTGCTTCGAGCGGTGCTTGTGCTGAGTGCCGTTCGCGTCGGGGTGCGAGACGAGCGGGAGGATGGGCGCGGTGTAGGAGCGCGGCGACGCGCCCATCGCCGAGTCGAGCGTGTTGAGCGACAAGCGCGAGATGTCGCCGCCGAACCCTTCGTCGCGCGAGTCGAGCGACGCGCGCGAGCGGGCCGGTTGGAGGTAGCGCGACGCGGGCGCGTCGTCGGTGCGCAGGGTCGGGAGGTTGCGCGCAGACAGGTAGTCGCCGTTGCTCGCGCCTGGCAGGTCGGTCGTGCGCAGCTCGGGCGTCGCGGCGCCGTCGCCCCTCTCGCCGCGCGCGCGCCGCCGAACGGGCAGCGACAGCTCTGTGTCGCTGCCGCGCGCCGCTTCCTCCTCGTCGCGCGCAGTGCGCTCCTTCCACTCGTCGTCGCCCTTGGTACCGCGCTTGTCGTTGCGGAGGTCGGCCTCCTCGATCTCGAGCTCCTCCTCGAGGGTGAGGCCGTTCTCGAGGGAGCGGAGGAACAGTGCGCGGAGGAACTTGCGGCTGTGCCGGGGCGGCGGGCGCAGGCGCTGGCACCGGATGGCGAGGTAGCGGTAGTAGATGGAGAAAGCGCACTCGACGCAGCAGTAGGCGAGGCAGACGTAGTGGAGGACGCGGAAGGCAGAGGGGGACGAGGCCGGGGCGGGACGAGCCGAGCTGAGCGAGGGCGAGAGGGTGACGAGGGTGTAGAAGACGTAGATCCAGCTGAGGGGCGTGATGGCCCAGACGACGCCGATGGCGAGGAAGGTCGCGCAGAGCGAGAAGTGGAACGAAGCGGCGGTCCAGCCTTTCTCGAGGTGCTTGGCGGGCTTGAACCGCTTGCGGTGGTGCGATCGAGGCCTCCGCTGCCTGTCCTGGGTGAGGCGCGGCATGCCCCTGCGCTGTGCGAGCGACGACGACGATGCGGCAGAGTCGGCCATGACCAGGTGGGGGGAACGAGCGGAGGCTGCCCCTCGGTCCAACGGTCGGCGAACGTAGCCGGCAGCTCTCTACCACTCGTGTGCGTGTCTAGCGTAGAGCTTTCTAAGCTCCGAGTGCGTCGAGCGAGAGGACGAGACTTGGTCGCCGAGAAATGGCGAAAGCGACGGCGACGTGACGCTTTCGAGGGGAGGCGCGCTTTCTTGTGCACGCGCCTGCAGTGGCGGGTCTAGACCGGCGTAATCGCCTCTGCCTACGCGCGCGTCGACTGGAGCGCGCAGGCAGGCGAACCGACGAGCAGCTCCGACCCGCACGCACTGCGCCCTCGAGCCATGTCTGCCGCAGCAAAGGTGCGCCCACCTCGCGCCCGCTCGCCTCGCCCGCGCACCGCTCACCGCAGCTCACCGCACGCTCGCTCTTCCCACTCGTCTGCGCGCAGGATCCGCTCGCCGGCCATCCGGGCCACCTCACCGACGAGCACAAGGCCGCCCTCCAGCAGGTCCGTCCTCCCTCTCCCGGCTCACTCGCACGCGCGCCTGCCCTCGCTCGCCCCTTGCTCAGCCGGCGAAGGTGCGGTCACTGACGCGACCTCCATCTCCCCGACTGCAGTTCAAGGAGGAGCTCCGCGCCGAGGGTTACTACGACCCGGAGAAGCACGACGATGCCATGCTCCTGTGCGCCCGCTCCTCGCTCGCCCCGGCTCGCCTCGCACGTTTCTCACCCTCTCTCGTTGCATGCCTCCTTTCTCGCGCACAGGCGGTTCCTCCGCGCGCGCAAGTTCGACATTCCCAAGGCCAAGATCATGTGGATCGACACGCAAAAGTGGAAGCAGTCGTTCAAGGTCGACGAGCTGTACGAGACGTTCGAGTACAAGGAGAAGCCCGACGTCGACAAGCTCTACCCGCGGTGCGCACCCCTGGCCGACCCTGCACTCGTGCTGCACAGTGCTGTGTGGGTTGTGTTCTGACCGGCGAGGCCACCCGGCAGGTTCTATCACAAGACGGACAAGGACGGCCGGCCCGTCTACATCGAGCAGCTGGGCAAGCTCGACCTCAACGAGCTGTACAAGGTGACGACGCCCGAGCGCCAGATGCAGTCGCTCGTCGTCGAGTACGAAAAGTTCCAGCGCGACCGCCTCCCCATCTGCTCCGAGCTCGCCGGCCATGTCATCGAGACGAGCTGCACCATCATGGACCTCAAGGGCGTCGGCATCAGCCAGTTTTGGAAGGTCAAGGGTTACGTGCAGGAGGCGTCGAGCAGTGCGTTCTCGATGGTGCCTGCTTTCCTCCGTCGCACCTGAGTTGACCTCTTTGCGCCTCCCGCAGTCTCACAGAACAACTACCCCGAATCGGTGCGTGCACTGTGCGCGGCCATGACGAACTACGAGCTGACCAAGCACTCTCTCGCAGATGGGCAAGTTCTACATCATCAATGCGCCGTGGGCCTTTTCGACCGTGTGGTCGCTCGTCAAGGGCTGGCTCGACGAGGCGACCGTCGCCAAGATCCACATCCTCGGCTCGGGGTACAAGGACGACCTCCTGAAGCAGGTCCCCGCCGACTCGCTCCCCAAGTTCCTCGGCGGCGCGTGCGAGTGCGCCGAGGGCTGCTCGCTCTCGGACGCCGGGCCGTGGAAGGGCCGCTCGAGGGACGAGCACGTCGCCGCGCTCGACAAGCTCAAGAAGAGCGTCGCCGTCGAGCGCGGACCCGAGATGGGCCGCATCGCGCCGCCCGGGCAGGACAACAGCGTCGTGCCCGTCCAGGCGTGAAAGTCCGCTCGCTCGCTCGCCAGTCCCTCTCCCCTGTCCATTTGCTCTCCGCCTCGTTACCAGTTAGATATCGGTCTCTCGCTCTCACCGCCTGCCTCGCTTTGATGAAACGCACCCCCCCTTCGAAGGACGCTGCTGCTGCTCTGCTTTCCCCTCTCCCATCCCCCACCTTTCCCAGCTCCACCGAGCGCATGACGACGCGAGCTAGCGCAGCTGTAACACTGCATATCGAGCTCGCCTGGATGTCGTCGATCGGGGAGAGGGACCAAACGCGTCCGGATCCGAGAGGCTTCCCTCGTGCTACGGTCCAGACTTGGGCAAGCTTCCTTCCTCACTCGAATGCGACTGGAACGCTCGAGACCGATGTGGTAAAGTGCAGCAAGGTGTAGAGGAAACGCAAAACGAAGGAGCGAGGCGGGATCAGGGCGGGTGGGCCGGACCGGCGGGCTGTGCGAGAGGGGAGGAAGAAGAGGAGGGTCGAGGGAGGAAATCTACTTCTGGATGGCGCCGTAGATGGGCCAGCTCTTTTCGTGGATCTGCGGCTGGCCTTCTGGCGAGCCCGGGATGTCCTTCTTCAGCTTCTGCTCGCGGTGAACACGCGGGAGGGCAAGTGCGGGTCGGTGCGAGCGGTCGTGGGTGACGGTCGAGTCGACGAGGAAGGTAGCGGAAGGCAGCAGCGCGAGGTCAACACGGACCCTTGTCATCAAAGGGAGAGGGAGGAGGTCCGCACCAGCTTCTCGAACACGCAGCCGTTGTACACCTTCTCCTCCTTTCGGCAGAGGTAGAACTCCTGTACACATCATGGAGCGTCGTGAGCGGAATTTCCGACAAGACAAGGCAGAGAACAGCCGCAGGGCGCCGGGAGCGCACCTGGTTGTTCCGCTCCAGGCACTGCCAGTGCGCGTCAAACTCCTTCAAGCATGTGGACCGGACCTTGGCGATCCTGTTTGGTAACGATCAGTTTGATAAGCGGGATGCGGCGCAGAGGGAGGGCAAGCGGGGCAAGACGCACAGGTCTTGCGCGCAGCGGGTCACTTTCCGTCCCTCCTGGAGGCAGTGTGCCGGATCCCGGTTCTCCGCCTTGCACAGCATAAAGTCCTCTGCACGCTCGCATGCTCGTCAGCTGTGCAGGCTCGGGCGCGCGGTGACATGAGAGGAGAAGGGCGCACCGTTGTAGGGCTTGCAGTACTCGCCGATGAAGAAGCTGGCCGACTTGAGCGGGGCCGAGGTGGTGCCGAGCTCGTCGACCTTGGGCACGCCTGCGGGCATGGGCGTCGGGCTGCGTGGGGTGCATAGCAGGTGGTTGCACAGATGAGAGCGTGAGGGTCAGCTCGGCGGGGTCTCGCGCTGCGGACTGTGGAGGGCGGGAGGCGCACTCGACATAGTCCTTGGAGGGGAAGCTGTTTAGCGGGGCAGGGAGCACGGTCAGCGGGGAGGGAGCGGTATTCGGGAATGAGGGCGAGAGGGTTGGACGGCGAGCGGGGCTCACAGGGCGTCGCGGTGGGTCGACTGCGGGTGCGAGCGGGCGTGGTCAGTGCTGTGCGGTGCTGCCGTGCTCTGTGCGGGACTCACCATGGCTCGAGTGGGTGCGCGTGGACAGAGCCGAGTGCTTGCTGCTGGCCTGCTCGCTCGCGTCGCAGCGAACCGACCCTCGGCGCCCGTCTCTGCCGCTCTGTCCCGCCTGGCTTGCTCCTGCACTCCGTACTGCCGCTCAGAGACCCCGCTGGACTCGCTCGAGTCCCGCCGCGCTTGCACAGACTCGCTCGGTCTCGTCCCCGTCCCCCCTTCTCCTCCTCGCTCTCTCTGTAGAGCCGGCTACTACCGCGCGTCGGACCTCTCTTCGCGCGCGTACAAGGTCTCTTCGTGTTTTCGTCTGCGTGCCACCCACTCCCTGCTTCTGCACGCTCGAGGTGCGTCCGTCAAGCTGCTTTTTCGCACCGCTCCTCTGCTCGCTGCCCGCCTGACTCTCGGCATCTCCCGCTACAGACCCTCTTCCCCATGGAGGAAGCCCCTCTCGTTTTCGTCGAGCGCTGGACGGCCGAGTTGCGGTGTGCGTTGAGCTGTTGAGCTCGACAGCCCGCATGATGCCTGACCGCATTCTCGCGCAGCTCTGCAACAAGCGGTCGGCCCCAAGACGGCGGAGGAGAAGCACATCGCGGACGTAGCGGCTACTTTGCGGCAAGAGCTGACGGCACGAGCGGGCGAGATCCCGGCGTCGGAACTCGCAAGATGCGAGCGAGTGCGTCTGTCGAGCCGCGTCACTTGCTGGGCAACCCTGACATTGAATGCCCCACAGGAGCTCAAGGCCTTGCAAGACACGGCAGCAGCGACTCGCACGGCTGCTGCACCGAAGAGCAAGTTCAGCTTCAAGCGCTCGACGCACGCCGCTTCGTCCAGTGCAGCGAAGGCCCCCACAACACCACCGGCCTCTGCACCTCCGCCTCGAGATGTGTCTACACCGACCATTCCTCCAACCAGCCTGCGCCTCGACTCGCGCCAAGACGCGCATCTCACTCTCGCCGACCTGCCCTCCGCGCCTTCCTCCTCCTCTGCGCCCTCCGCGCTCGCGCTCTCCGCCCTCTCCCGCTGCACGGTCAACCTCCTCCCTCCCTCCCCCGCATACAGCGACGAGGCGTTCTCCGCGCTGTACCTCTCCGACCTCTCAGACTGCGTCGTCCTCCTCCCTCCACTCGCGCAGGGCAGCGCTCTGCTGCACAACCTCCAGCGCTGCGTCCTCGTCCTCGGCTCGCACCAGGTACGCCGCCGCCTCCTCTCCCCCTGCAAGCTGCAAGGGTCAATAAGCTGACAGCGTGCGAGGGCCGGCCGCAGTTCCGCATGCACGACTCGCGCGACTGCCTCGTCGCGCTCGAAGCGTCGAGCAACCCCATCATCGAGCACTGCCGCGCGCTCGTCTTTACGCCGTACCCGCGCGCGCTCGCCCTCTCCCACCCTGTGCGTGCCCTTGCCTTCTCTCGAACGTGCCGTGCTGGAGCGAGTTCTGAGGGAAAGGGACCCGCGCAGGATCGCCGCCCGCTCCCGCCTGTACAAGATTTCGACGACCCCTTCGCGGACCCGGCGCTGCACCCGCCCAAGCACTGGCGCGCGGCGTCGGGAGAGGAGGAGGCGCGCCTCGAGCTGGCGGCGCGAAACGTTGGCGGGGTGGGAGTGCAGCAGGAGGGGCCGGCCAGCTGGGCGGAGGACCTCAGGGCGCTGCTACCGCCGGCGTAGGGTGCTTCCTGTGTCTCTCGTTCTAAAGTGCGAAGAGTGTGAGAAGCAAGGGTATCGTTGCGTGGTCGGGGTGGGTATACGAGGGTTGCGGGAGGGGAGGAAGCGGACGGGCAGCTACTGCTCGACCTCTTCTTCGTCAACGGGCCGGATGACCGTCGGTAGCGGGAAGGTGCCTGCACAACAGACTGTGGTCAATCACGTGTCTGCAGAGAGAGACAAAGGGGTAGAAGCGCACCATCGCCGCCGCGGAAGCTGACGCCAAGCTCCTCTGCCTCGCTCCTGCATTTACGAGAACCAGCTCCATCAGCACGCTCTACCGCGAAGGACAGACCGGGTTGAACCCAGTCAGGAACGCGCAACGCACACTCCCCACTTGTCCGCACCGCTCTTCTCGTCCCTCAGCCGGACCCACTTCTCGCTCTCGTTCCCCTCGGCGTCCTTCTCCGGCGCCTCGAGCCGCCACAGCGCGATGTCGTCTGCCGACTCGGGGAGCGCGGGCAGGTCGGGGTCGTCCGATGCGGCGTGCGAGGCGGTCGAGGTCAGGGCCGAGAGGAGCGTCGTGCGCAGGGTCGCGAGCGTCGTGGCGGACGAGACGGGGATGAGGACCGTGGCTGTGTGAGAGGCGCTGCGTCAGCTGTACGCCATCCAGCGCTGCGCAAGACAAAGGTGCGAGGACGAGGCGGTGCGACGCACTCTTGGAGACTTTGAGGCGCAGCGTCGACAGCGGGTGGGCGCGCGGCTGTGTGAGATAGGCAAGTCAGTCTCTGGCTACGCCGTGGTCGCAAGCTGGACTCGCCATGTCGAGAGCGGGCAGAGGGTGAGGGCAAGACCGCCGGGAGTGCCGCCGCTTCGCCTCGAGTTGCTGCCTGCAACCATGTCGAGCCGAGCCGTGCACTCGCTCGTGCGCCCCGCACTGCGCTTCGCAGCCCAGCGCGCCTCGCCACTTGCTTCCGCGTGCCCGCGCGCCGCCGTCGTCGCCTCATCAGCTCCGCGCCCCTCTCCCGCTTCGTTCGTGCCCCTCCGCACCAAGAAGACCAAGGCGAGCAAGAAGTCGGCGGCACAGGCTTTCGAGGAGGACGACGACTACGAGGCCGGGCCGGGCAAGGGCAAGGGCGGCAAGCGCGGAAAGGGCAAGATGCTCACCGAGGACGAGCTCCTAAACAAGCAGCTTCCCGGGGAGCAGTTCGAGCTCAAGAAGCTCGAGAAGGACATGGCCGACTCGATCGACCGCCTGCGCGTCTCGCTCAAGCAGGTCGTCGGCCGGGTGGGCCGCGTCTCGCCTTGTGCGTGCCCTTTCAATCCCGCTTCGCTTTCGTACGGCTGTCTGACGCCTGAGCCCCACAGCGCTGCTGGACAATGTTCGCGTCGAGACGCCCGAGGGCAAGCGGCCACTCGCCGAATTCGCCTCGGTCACGGTCAAGGACGGCAAGGATCTCCTCGTCACCTGCTACGAAGAAGCCGTTGCGTCCCTTTCGCCCTTCCTTATCACCTGCAGCGGGTCTGACCTTCCTAGTTGAACCGCTTCACAGGGCGTGAAACCCGTCACCGCCGCCATCTATGCCTCTCCGCTCAACCTGGCGCCGCAAACGACCGCCAACACGCTCGCGCTGCGCGTGCCCGTCCCGCGCGCCGACTGGGACAAGCGGCAGCAGCTCGTGCGCGACGCACAGGGATTGTGCGAGAAGGCGCGTATCGCGATTCGCCAGGTGCGGATCGACGGACAGAAGGAGATCAAGCGCGACGTCGATGGGAAGGTCATCGGCAAGGAGGAGGCGAGGGGAGAGGGCAAGAAGGTTCGACATACTCCCTGTGCCCTGCGAGCTGCGAACGTGCTGACGGGGCGTTTGTGCAGCTCGACGACGCGACTAAAAAGAAGACGGCCGAGGTGGACAAGATCTTCGAGGACGCCAAAAAGGTGTACGTCTTCCCATTCGCTTACTGACCACATTCGCACGTTCTTGTCAGTTGACTTCGAGTACCTGCAGGTTGATGGACGAGTAGGGGTGTCGCGCGAAAGGTGTGAACGTGTCTATAGCAATCGTATCGCATTCCTCACGTACAGAAGCACGCCTATTTCCGAGAGGTCGGACTCCCTACATGTGGTGGTTCGACACGCAGGGCAAAAGCAACGATGCGACTTGCGCGCTGCATCCAAAGCCTGGGTTGGCGCGGAAGCAGCCTGTCGTTCGAGCGAACCGAGTCTGCAGTCAGGTCCTTGAGCATACGAAGCGTCGATTGGCGCCTGCGAGCTTGCACTGATGCCGAGCAGCTCGTCGGAAGCCCAACGAGCGTTGAGTGCGGTGGCTCGTCTTGCGAAGAATGCTCTGCGCACCTTCATCCTCGCCCACACCTGCTCGTACGTCCCAGGGTTTCAATTGGCTTCCAAACTTCTCGCGCCCAGGCTAGCTCGATTGTTGCACGCGGTATCCGCACCGTCCGTCCGGCTCAGGCTCTCCCAGTCTCTCATCAGTCGCCGCGAGGAAGGCCAGTCTTTGCAATCGCGTCAAGCGCTTACCGTGCGTTGGTCGATGCTCGGGCGCTCTTTACTGCTCTGATGACTCTGCCTGGCTGTCCGCAGGTCTTCCGAAGCTGATCTCTTCCGCTCTCGCCGCCTCTCCCCAATGTGCTTCTCGTCCGCGCACCTCTTTTTCGGACTGACCGTCCCCACCCTCGAGCTCGTCCTCGCCGCGCGCATCGCCTCGACCCGCATGCAGGAACAGCGCGTCCTCGAAATGATGGCGAAACGTCGCGCATGCGGCGCTCTCCGCGTCGCCCTGCCCGCGAGAGCGACGATCTGCGACCTGCCGCTCGAGGTGCTCGAGCTCGTCAAGCACGAGCTTGCGCAGCTCATGCGGGAGGAGGAGCAGGACCGCCTTGTATGGGAAATGTGGCACGAGCCGGGCGAGCAGAGGTGTCGCTGCGCGCTGTGCCACCGCCACAAGAACGGCGAGCGATGGATCGACATCAGACCACTCGACTTTGAGCACATCTCCGAATGCAGAGTTTGCGACTACATGTTCAGCTCGCTCGGAGGTGGAATAGCGCTCCTCGAGGAGAACGAGCAGGTGCGTGGTCGCAGCGGGCTGGCGTGGAAGCTGCACACGAGCGCACACTGATTCTGTGCGACACTTCCGTGCCGCAGTCCGTCAAGGCCCTGCTTCGGCGCTTCGGCCTCGAGCTCATCGTTGCCGTCCCTATCTCAGCGTCCGACTCGCCTCGCACGGCGCCGGATTCTTCTTGCGCCGTTGCGCTGCCTACCCGCGCCTCGACTTCTCCGACCGAGATCTCGCACGACAGCTTCGACTACACTCACCACCTCGTCTCGCTGTCTCCATCTATCTTTCAGCTCCCGCCCGACGCCTACTTGCGCTTTGAGCGCCTCCTCCGCGCGTTCCCGCTGTCCGTCACCAACAAGCGCTCATTCTGTTTCACTACGGAACCGCCGAGATCGAAGGCGGGAGGAGTCAAGCGCGCGCAGGAGGATGGGCTGAAGAAGCGCACGCCAAGATGGCATCTCTGGTCGCTGGGTAAAGACTGCGCATGAGCCGATGCGACATTCACTTTGCAAGAACGCTTTCTGATGAGCACCTCTGGCGGGCCATGCACGAGATCCTGTTCGCCCTCTGCGTTCGGAAGCACTTTGGCCTTCGCGAAAGCCCTTTGATTCCCGAGCATCGTCTTGCGTGTCAAGCACACACCCTACCGAAGCATCAGGCTGCCCACAACAACTTGGCCGCTGAAGCGCGACGGCTTTCGAAGTATCGACGTACGCTCTGTTGTGGCGAGTGCTTCGCCTTCTTGCTCTTTCTCCTTCACCCACAATCGACCGTCCTCTCTCCAAGACGCGATGTGCTTCGCCGAAGCGATCCTTTTCTACGGCATTACGGTGCCCGTGTTCCAGCTCGTCGTCGCGGCCCGCTCGTGGCCGCAGCGGTTCCTCGTCGAGCGCACCATCAACGTCCTCCTCGAACGGAGGAAGCGCGACAAGCTGACCGTCGAGGGCGACCCCGCCCAGAGCAGCTGGGATAGCGTGCTCTGCCGTGTTCCGGTCGAGATCTGGGCGGTCGTCAAGGTTCACGTCGCCGAGGGGCTGCGAGACGACGAGGCAGACTCGCTCGTGCACGGCTTGCACAGCGCCGGGGAGCGTGATTGCACCTGCCCCACTTGCTTGAGGACGTCTGACCGCGACCGCGCCCCTCGCACGACGCGCTACACGCTCGAGCACCTCGCCGAGTGCGACGACTGCGACCAAGGGCTGCGCGAGCTGGGCGGGACGGCCGAATCCCTCGAGGATAACGAGCAGGTGCGTGTCATCCTGGCGAAGACAACCATTGACGAGCTGATCCGCTCCGTTGCCGGCAGCTCATCAAGCGCATGCTTTACGACTTCAATCTTGACCTCCCGGCGCCGATCCCGATCAGCGGCGACTCCGTTCCGCCGCGTTTCGATGTTCGCGCCCTCTGCGCCGTCGCAGTCCCGAATGCGCCAGACGCAATGAGCGAGCCGGTGCACGGCGAGTACGACTACGAAAACGACATTGTCGAGCTCCGTCCGCGATACTTTGTCCTGCCGAAAGGCATCGACGGTCGCTTCGAGGCCTTCCTTCGAGCGTGCCCAATGTCGGTGGAGAGCGTGGCCGATCGCAAGGCGAAGGCGGGTCACTCGCTACCCGGCAAAGGGAGAAGGGTCGTCAAGCGCAAGAAGGCGGCGGGTTTGGCCAAATGGCACCTCTGGAGCTCTTGCCTCGACTGTGAGTAGCTTGCTGTAAGACAGAAGCGTGCTTTGCTCGTCTCTTTCACACTGTGCATGGCCCGTTCTGTCGCGACTCATCTCCCCTCACGACGCTTTGACCTTCCCAAAGCGATCCAAGCACCCGACTCGACGCGTCCAATAAGCGATTTCGTGCCATGCAGTAGCTCTACGCGTTCTTCATCGTCTTCTGCTTCTCGGCAAACAAGACGGCCTTGCGCTCGACCGCCATACCCTGCGGGAACGAGCGGACGTAGCGTGAGCACTTTTTCCAGAAGACAGACGGGTGAGGTGTCCAAGACGCACCTTCCTCCTCCGCACCGCGTCCATGTACTTCTTGGCGATGTTCTCCTTGTCGGCCTTCTCGCCGAGGTCCTCGAGCTCCTCCTCAGTCGTTGGCACCCAGAACGGATCTTGGTCGAGCGTCTCGTAGCCGTAGAAGACGAGCTGAGGCGAGGCAGCGCCAGAAGTGCGCGTGCGGATTTCTGCAGGGAGGCGACATGTGAGCGGGAACACAAAGATGTTCGAGAGGCAAAACGCACCGTCTGCGAAACCGAACGACTCGACGACAGGCAACAGTGCCGAGACGGTGAAGAAGGCCGTTCCTTCCTTCATCTCCTCCGACACAATGCGACCCTTGCGCTTCGACACGACGCCGTACACCTTGCCGAGTACCTCGCCTGCGATGGTTCGAGGCACCAAGAAGCGTCAGAAGGTTTCATCTGCATGACCCGACGAGAAAAGGACGCGCCGGTAGCCTGAATGTCGCACGAGTACATAGCGAGCTGGAGGCGAGGCGACCAGTCGAGGAGACCGTTGCGGAAAGCGTCCTGACCGGCCGAGATGAGCTGACCGCGCGCGTTCGACCACCTGGACCGCACTGCATGGCAGGATCGGCCAACGTGAGCATGCCGCAGAACTCGTCTCTCGGCACAAGGACGCAGCGCACCTGTCGGGATGTCCAGCTCGCCCGCATCCAGCTCGACCGCCTCGAAGAAGTACGCCATCCCGACGACGGGCTCGGCGCACAGCGGCCCGCGGTTGGTCGCGAGCTGGAACGCCGTGTCAAAGTTCTCGTCGAGCTCGCGCACGTCGGGCAGGCGCTCCATCGCCTCGGCCGAAGTATCGACCTCCGTCAGCGAAGCCTTGAGCGTGGACAGGTCGAGCTCGCCCGAGGCGGCGAACTCGGACGAGGCGAACTCGCGTCCGAGCGCGGGGTCGGAAGGTGCGACGAGGGGCGACTTCGGCGGCGAGAGGGCAGAGTTGCCGCCTGGCGTCTGCAGAGCGGAGGGGATGGCGGCGAGGCGTTCGAGACGGCGGCGGAGCCTGTCGGAGCGTGCAATAAGTACTCAACCCGCAGGATTGAGTGGGAGCCAGAGGAGCGACAACGCACGATCGGGGGGCGCCAGGTGTCCGGTCAATCAGCAAGTTAGGCCCGACCCTCCTCGGCCCAAACGCCCAGATCTGGTCCGTGAGCCCAGCCCATTCCCTCCCAGCCTTGCTCAGTAGCTCTTCAAGCTTCGGCCAGACCTCCTCGGGCGAGACGACCTCGGTGCCCTCTGGCGCATCCGTCGCGACCGTGTCGCCGTCCTCGTCTGCCTTGCCGCTCCGCCGGTCCCGCAGTAGCCGCTTGAGCGTCGCCATGTTTGCCGCGAGGAAGTTGGTGACATCGTCAGGGAGCGGAACAGCGCGGAGGGTGAAGTTGACGAGACCCGACTGGACCGAGCCGACAATCGTGCCGCGCGGGTGTCCGGCCGTCTTGGGCGGGGCCATGTCTGTGGACAAACAGGTCAGCAGCGAACAAAGAGCTCAAGCACGTTGGGCCCACCTGGTGCAGAGATGGCCGTCTCGCGGAAGGGCACGATGGGCGGCGAGACGGTGATCTCGATCCGGGCGAACCGGTCGCGCAGGTCCTTGAGGCAGCGCTCGAGATGCAGCTCGCCGGCCGTCAGGATGACGTGCTCGCCTGTCGCCTGGACGAGCGTCTCGACGCAGGGGTCGGCTTGGTTGAGCAGCCGCAGGCCCTCGACCAGCTTGGACATCTCGGACGGGTCTTGCGGTTCGAGCGCGACGCGGACGATGGGAGCGGACTACAAAGCGGCTCGCGTCAGTGGCAAGAAAGGAGGACGTGTGCGAGAGGTAGAACGCACCGTCTGCGACACGCCGGCAAGGTTGACCAAGCATGGGCGGTCCTCGTCGCGCTCTGCGCCCTCCTTGACCTCCTTCCCCTTGCCCATCCCGCACAGCGTCGCATTCCGAAGCACGGTCCCCTCGAGCCCACCGATGGCGAACAAGTTGCCCGCCTGGACCTCCTTGACGGCGAGGAGCTCGCGGCCCATCATCATGTAGAGCTGCTCGACCTTGACGATCGCGAGGTGCTTGGCGTTCTGCGGGTGCGACGGCGCCAAGTCGGCGTTGTACTTGGGCAAGACGGCGTACAGCGTCTGGCCGAGCTCGATCGTGCCCGAGTACAGGCGCGCAAACCCGATCAGCGCGTCCTGCTTGTCGTCCTGCGCGCCCGCCTCGCCGTCGCCCGCCCCCGCCGCTCCGCCGTTGACGCTCGCCGCATACGCCAGCATGACCGCCTCGGCCTCGTCGGCCTTTCCCTCGGCGAGGAGCGCCTCCTTCTTCTCCTTGGCCTCCTTGAGCGCCCTCGCGCGCGCGCGCATGTCGTCGGCCGTGAGCTGCCGGCGCTGGTTCTCGGGCAGGTCGTCGACCTTGACGGCAAACATCTTGCTCACGTACGCGACGCGGAACGCCTCGGGCGCGGGCGACCCGCCGTACAGGTCGGCCTCGAGCTTGTTCGACGGCGCGACGGCCTCGTCGAGGTGGCCGAGTTCCGGGTGCAGCATGCGCGGGATGCGGAAGGACTGGGCGGCGGCGGGAGGGGGCACTTTGTCGATGATGGCGCGGAAGGCAGTGGGCGCGAGAGGGAGCCACTGCGAGAAGATGGCGAGAAGGAGATTGCGCGTGTCCTTGGCGCGCAGGTCCTGCGGGCGGACCTTGACGTCGAGCGAGGCGATAATCTTGTCGACCTTTGCCGGGTTGCTGCGAGTGTGACAACGAGCGTGTCAGTCGGTGTCCCTCGAGAGAAAGCGCAAGGCGGAGACACGCACTTGTTGAGCGAGACGGCGTCGTAGACGCCCCAGATGTTCTCGAGCACGAATTGCACGAAGAGCGGCTTGAGCTTCTTGCCCGACTGCTCCATCTTTTTACGGCTCAGGACACGCTTCGTCTTGGGGTCGAGGTACCACTCGCCCCAGAGGACCTTGTTGAGATTGCGCTCGCTTAGGCCGAGCTTGGCCGCGTACAGCTCGGCAAAGCGCGAGATGCGGAACGCCCAGCCGTCGATCGCCGACGAAAAGACGACGTTGCCCTGCGCCGGGTCAAAATAGAGCGCCGAGTCGTCGCGCTCCTCGAATGGCTCGTCGTCGCCGTCGCCGTCGCCGTCGCCGCCGTGTCCGCCTGCTGCGGCCGCTTTAGACGCCTCGGCGCGCTCTCGCCGCCGCAGGTCCTCCTCCATGCGCTCGGACGAGTAGAACGAGCCGACGACGGCGTTGACGTCCTCGATGATGCGGTTCAGGTGGTGGTACGCTTCCGAGGGCGAGAGCTTGATCTCGGTGACGAGGCGGTCGAGCTTGTTGATGACGAGGATGGGGCGGAGGTGGGAGAGGTAGACGGTGCGGAGGACCGTGATGGTCTGCAGGAATCGGGCGTGAGTTGCGAGAGTTCGCGTGTCAACGCATCAACACCTACCTGAGTGCAGACTCCCTCGACAGCATCGACGAGCACGAAAGCGCCGTCACACAGCCTCGAAGCCGTCGAAACCTCGCTCGAGAAGTCGACGTGGCCGGGAGTGTCGATCAGGTTGATTTTGTAGTCCTCTAGGACGGGCTTGTCGTCTGGCAGAAGGAGGCGAATCAGCCTCTTGCCACGCTCCTGTCCGGTGCGTTCTACGCACCTGGGTTCTGAGTCTGCTTGGGCAGCCGCCAGCGGAGACTGACGGCCGAGCTCTCCATGGTGATGCCGCGCTCCTGCTCGTCCTCGCGGCTGTCGAGGTAGCGGATGGTGCCGGCGAGGCGAGACGAGATGATGCCGTTTGCGGCGAGGAGCGAGTCGGCGAATGAAGACTGCGGGGACGGGCCTGAGTGGCTTGCAGAGGGGCAGTGCGAGTGCTAGAGTGACCAACCTTGCCATGGCTGCGGGAAGACGACGAGGCCGAGTTAGCGGGTTCTTCTTCCGCGGTCCAGTCGGACGAGCGGGTGGCCCGACTCACTCTACGTGTGCGACGATGCAGATGGTGCGGGTGCGCTCCTGGGGGATGGCTGCCGGTCCGCCCGACATTTCGTGCGGTCGAGCGAGGCGGTGAAGCAGAAACGGGAGCGAGGCTGCGAGCGAGGCCGAGAGTCAGCAGAGGGGATCCAAGGTAGCTCTTCTCACACACGGGTTGGCCTGTATCCGATCTCGCTGCGCCGTGAGAGCAGCTCGAGACCGGTCAGCGTTAATCCAGGCGATGAGGACGAGCAGCTCACCGCACAGACAACGGGAAGCGCCGAGACTTGCTGGACCCAAGTCGAGAAATGTACAAGAGTGTCTCTGACAGTCCCAAGCAGGCGCAAGTGCGAGTGAGAGCGAGAGAGCGGCGATGACCTCGCTCCTCTTTCCGACTCGATCGTCTCGACTCGGCCGCTCCCGTCGACGCGCACAGACGAGGCTAGGGTGGCGTAGAGAGCACTGGAGAGTACGCTTTGAGCTCGCTAGACTGCGTCCGCACCCGCCCGCGCTCCCGCTCGCCTGCTCCAACCAGCTCGCGGCACTTCCGCACGCGCAACCGATTCGCTCTTTTTGCGCTCAATAGGAACCGCGGAGGACGGATCGGTCGAGCTCAAGTAGCTCTGTCAAAGCCACTCATGGCCCCTCCATACCCGCCGACTCCGCTCGCAGCTCCCGCGCTCGCATATCGGCACAGCCTCAGCGACTTCCACGCGGGTCCGGCGCCTCTACAAGCGGATCCGCAGCTGCAGCGAGCAGGCACACTCGCGCACCAGCCATACGCTCAGCCTCCGTCGCCCGCACCGCCCTTTCAGCACCACAACTCGGACGGGACGCACCCGTACCGCGCGAGTACCAGCTACAGAGGCGCGCAGCGGGATGGGCTCATTCCCATGCAAGAGTCGATCCGCCTCCACCGCGAGCGCACACTGCGACAGGCCGACGAGGATGCGCGGGCGAGCGCGGGGGCTGGACAGCAGGGCGACCGAGGCTTCGGCGGTGCAGGTGCGGATGGTGGTCGGTGGGGTTACCGCAAGCTCACCAAGAGCAGGCCGACGCATCCGACGCACCACGCTTCTGTCCCCCCTGCGGCGGCGCCTGGAGGCTCGTCCTACCCGCCGCTCCCGCCTTCAGGCACGGCGCCCGCCGCACAGCCCGCCTATCCTGCCGCTCAGCCTCGTCCGCCGCACGCCTCGTCGTACCCTCCCCCTGCGCAGCAACAATCCTCGAGGCTTCGGCCAACAGGACCCTACCCAACGCACCCATCCTCCTCGCCTTACCCGCCTATCTCGCCCTCGTTCGCTTCGTCGCCTTCGCCCGCCAGCTCTCCCTCCTTTCCGCCTCCTCGCCATCCTTCTCAGCCACCCTTTCCCTCACCGCCAATACAGCCCACACCATACGGTGGGTATGCGCCTGCTCCTCCGCCGGGCGCGACCCACGCTGTCGCACGTAGCGTACTGCCGTCGTCCGCTGCTCCTGTTGCCGGACCCAGCAGGCCGCACAACGATCCCGAGCTCGAAGCTGTGCGTCGGCCGTCCTTCGTATACCTCGCACCTCCCGCTATCTCGAGAAGCGTGATGTTGACCCTGGCGCCCGCACCCGGCCAACGCAGGTCCAGCGCGCCAGCCGCGAAGCCCTCGCGGCCGAGCAAGCGCACCTCGCCTCTCTGCGCGAGCAAGAACAGCGCCTCGTCCGCCTCACGCTCGAGCAGTCGACCGCGTCGGCCGCGCTCGAGCAGCTGCGCGCGACGGCGCTCGCGCGCGAGCGCGCCGCGGCCGAGGAGCGCGCGCTGCGCGAGGCCGTGCTCAGCTCGCAGAGCGACGAGGCGCGCAAACGTCGCGAGGAGGTGCGGAGGCGCATCGCCGAGGAGGAGCAGGTGCAGAAGGCGCTGAGGGAGAACGAGCGCGTGAACGAGGCGGCGGCGAGGGGGAAGGGAAAGGGCAAGGCGGTGCCCCGGGCACCTTTCGGGCGAGATGAGGAGGAGGACGAGGTCGACTGGCGCGAAAGGGAGGCGCTCGAGTTGGCGATGCAGCTCAGCCTGCAGGACGAGGAGAAACGCAGGTGGTACGGCGACGCGCACCACGCCGGACCCGCTGCCTCGTCCAGCCAGGCTGTCGAGCCAGAACGCGCTGTTCCTGCCGCTGCGACTGGCTCACCAGCCGGGCCTTCTGAAGTCGCTGCCCTCTTCCCCTCTTCCGCCTCCGACGACCTCGCCTATCTGGACGACGCTCCTCCGCCCGCGTACGAGTACCCAGCGCACGCGCGCGAGTGCGACGAACCCGGCGACGTCATCTTCGGCCCAAGCCATCCTCTGCCAGACATCGCTGCCGCAGCGCCGAGCATCGCTGCCCCGGCACCACCGACGGGCGCGGCACCGCCTCGCCCGCCTCGTCCTGCTTCTTTCGCCTACACGCAGCCTTCGTACCCTTCCTTCGCACCCTATGGGGCCGACGAGTCGGACGGAACGGCTTCCTCCTCTACCAGTCTATCGGAGGCGCCAAGCGTGTCGCGGAGCTCGTCGGGCTGCCCATCCGTCGTCGCCTCGGCGGGCTCCTTCGAAGACGCCGTGCCGCCGCTACAGTCGCTCCAGCTGCCTGAATCGTCGCTCACGCTCGACGAGCAGGAGCTGACGCCCACCGTTGAGGACCCCTTTGCCGACTCGCATGCCGTCTCGACCGAGGCCGGCTCCGTAGTTGACTCGGCACGCTCGTCCTCACCTTCCTCATCTGCGCCAGAGCCCGCTAGGAGCGAACAGCACGATCTGTTCGCGGCGGTCCTGGCGCGCAGGGCGGCACAGCGGCTCGAGGAGTTGGGCGTCTCCGCGCCTGCTGCGGTTGCATCGGTCGAGGAAGCGGCACCCGTCTCGACCGAACAGGAGGTCACCCTCATCGAGCCGAGAGGGCTGTCGCGTCCATCGCCTCCGCCACGCACGACGTCTGCACCGCCCACGTCTGCTGCTCCGCCGTCGCTTCTCTTGGCCCCCGCGTCAGCGGCACCAACCGCTTCCGCCTCCGCCCCGTCCACTCCCGCCGTACCCTCGCCCTCGTCCTTTCGTAACGACCCCTCCCACGGCGGGCTCGTCGAGGACCTCTTCTCGAACCCGGCCTACGCAGACGAAGCGGTACTGCGCGACGTCCGGTGGGGCTTCGACGAGTCCGCGCAGGGCCGGCGCTTCCCGCTCGCACACGAGGGCAACTTCCCTCGCGGAGCGCAGCTGTCGGCGATCGAGGTTGACCGAGGCGCGAGGCCGTTCAGGACGTTTGCGGTCGAGGCGAGGACGTGGAAGGGATTGCTGGTTTACCTCATGTGTGCGTTCCTGCCCTCGAATGCGACCAGACGCCTACAACTGACCTTGTCACGGATGAAGGGCACGGCAACTCGCGCTTCGAGGCAGCGCCGCACGACCTGCAGTCGGACAAATCGAGCCGGGGTCTGCAAGTTGAGATTCGGCTCGACTTTCACCGCGCTGGCGCAGCGAGCTCGTCTTCCGGCGTGTCCATCCGCCCTCCGCGCGTGCGTGTCTCGCTCACGCTCCTCCCTCCCGACCCAAATGCGCCCGCGCGGCTCGATCCCTCCTTCACGCTCGCGACGACGCCTTCTCTCGAGCCGGTCAACCCCTCAGTCCAGCTCGTGCTCTCTGCGCGCCCGTTCCTCCCGATCCCGCTCTCGGCGCTCGCGCAGCTCCTCTCGCTCGCGCACACAGCATCGAGGCAGCAGCGCCGCCTGTCGCGCCAGACGGCCGTCGGGACGAGTCAGGTGCTCGTCTCGCCGCTCGACCCGCGGCTTGTGCTTGCGCGCGCGGTCGACCTCTTTCGCAGGCTCAACGGCGAGGAGGTCCGGCGCGAGGACGAGGAGGACGAGGAGGCGGACCAGGGGGACGAGGTTGGCCTGATCGACCGCATGAAGGGGCGCTTGCGCTTTGGTCGGAGGAAGCCGAGGCTCATTGTTGGCGGGACAGGCGAAGTGCAGGGAGGGGACTTGCCTGAAGGTGCGCCGGTTCTGCTCCGCCTCGAGCGTTGAGCGCTCAACTAACTTTTAGATGGCGTTGGATCCAGGCGCTATGCTCATCACGCCTTTCTCCCTCGATGACCCGCACAGCGACTAAATTAGCGTTGTTGTCTTCCTGACCTGTCGTATTTGCGACCACGCGCATTTGTCGTGCCTTTCACCACACGCGACACGTTGCTACGCTCTAATCACGGCTTGCCTCGTCGTTTGCGCGTCGTGCTTGCCGCTCTTCTCTTCCACACGCTCACCGTTGCTTGCGTATCCCTCGCTACTGTCATGAAAGCATACGCTTCGGCCACTCTTTGCCATTGCGTTGCATACCGTAAGTTCCGGTTGTCCTGCAATCCGAACCGCCGTTTGCCATCTGATCATTCGCCTCGAGCCCGAGACTGTGAGTCATGGCGCAGAGTAGCGGCGCGAGGCAGCGAATGCGGGGGCCAGAAAAGCGGAAGAAGGCCCAGTGATCGGGCTGCAACGACTGGATGAATTGAGAACAACACGGGGACACGGTCTCTACACAAAAGGAGACGTTTCACGCATGTGGCGTCTCGTCGCCCTCGGTCGGATAGTCGATGTCCGTGGCTTCGTAGTCACCCTCTCCTTCTGCTCCCTCCTCTTCCTCCTCTTCCTCCAGGATCGCTTCGCCAAGGGCAGGCTGCGCCTGGTACGACGGTTCCTCCTCCTCGTACACGGACGTCGCGGCCGTCGAGACATTGCTGCGCAGGCTTGAAGTGGTCGAGGAGCCGGCGTCGTGCGTTTCGGGCGCCTCGAGGTCATATGCCGCTTCAATCTGACGCGTCGCGTCGACGATCCACGGGTGGCTCATGAGCTCTTCGGCCGTCGGGCGCTGCTCTGGGTCGATGTTGAGGCATGCCTTGAGGAAGTCGATGCCGAGCGGCGACAGCTGACTCGGATCGGGAAGAGGCGGGTGCTGAACGGCGATGCCGATGTGGAACATGATGGCCCTGTAGCGTACGAACCGTTATCAGGGAGGGGTTCGAGAATCGTGGCACGGAAAATCGGGTTCAAAGTCGGAAGCGCCACTTACCACTCGTTGTCGAGGTTGGACCAGGGTCTGCGGCCAGTCGCACACTCGAGGATGACGCAGCCAACCGCCCAAACGTCCATGGCGCCCATACGGCCGCGACGTTCGCCCTTGACCGTCTCCGGCGAAAGATACATCGGCGTACCCGTCAGCGAGTTCGCGTCGGCGGGACCTGCACCAGCGGGATCGAGAGCGGCCGGCTTGGACGACGACGCCATGCGCGAACGCGTTGCAAGCGTCTTCTGGTTCTTGGCGAGAACCTTGGCCGCGCCGAAGTCGACGTACTTGAGTGTACCGTTGCCGTCGAGGAGGATGTCTGCGCGTGACGTGGTCAGCGTCTGTCGCGGAGCAGGGCTCACGAGGGGCAAGTGGGCTCACTGTCGGGCTTGATGTCGCGGTGGACGACGTTCTGCGAGTGGAGGTAGAGGAGGCCCGACAGCATCTGCAGCGCGTAGATCTGGATGATGATCTCGTCCTCGATGCGGCCGTGCTCGAGCAGGTTGGCGAGCGAACCGCCGGGGCAGTATTCCTCGAAGATGAACACCTTGTCGCGGTGGACCTCGACGCCGAAGTACTGCACGATGTTGTCGTGCCGCAGCATCTCCATGACCTTCATCTCGTCGCGGATCGTCTTGACAAGGTTGGGCGCCGACTGGAGGTCCTGGAACCGGATCTCCTTGACGGCGAGCTCCTCGCCCGAGTCGAGGTTGACGGCGAGGTAGACATTGCCGAACGTGCCGCCGCCGATGAACTTGCCCTGCTGCCAGCGAAGCGAGATATTGCTGAGACTCGACGACGCGAGGAACGCGAGTGAGCGGTCTTCGGCCAGGTTGTGGTCGAGCACGCGGCCGACGACGCGATTGCCCGATTCTACGCTGCTGCGCGACTCCTCGAGCGCCTTGAGAGCCTCCATACGTTGCTCCCACGCCATTTGAAGCGAGCCGACGCTCGACTCGTCCTCGTCGTCGCCCTTTCGTCGCCCTGCGCGAAGTGCCGCAAGACGGGCGGCGAGCTGCTCCTTCGTAGCAAGGCGCGCCGCATCGATGCGGTCTTGCTCCTTCTTGGCTTCGTAGCTCGAGCGCGCGCCGAGGATGTCGAAGTGCGAGATGAGGAGCGTCATGCAGCTCGCAACCTTTGAGCGCAGCAGCGCAAACTCGTCCTCGGTGAATTTGAGGATGTTGTCGTTGCGCGTCATGCCGAGTGCAAACTCGAGGGCAGCGACGGCCCATTTGAATGTGCGCGGGTCGGTCGGGACACAGTCGTCGCAGATGAAGGCGATCCACTTGATCGAGAGCTTCATCAACGTGACGAGGAAGCGACTGCGGAGTGCCGGCTCGAGGTATCGCAAACTACGCTGGCCGAGATCGGCCGTGAAGGTAAAGTAGTTGCCGAGGAGCTCCTGCCCCTGGCCGTCGGCGCGGAGTGTGACCTGCCGCACACGCTCGAAAGAGTTGAGGACCGTCTCGGCAAGGCGGTACACTGCACGGCCGATCTTGCGCGTCTCGCGGTTGACGCTCGCAAGGTGCGCCTTCTGCTCGACAATGACGTTGCGGCGGAAGGCCGGGAAGAGGTCGACGAAGGTCTGCTTGGACCGCGCGAGGCGTTGCGCCGGCCCGTCCGAGATAACACGGACGCGCTTCTCGCGCAGGTCAAAGTCGACCCTGCTGCCGAGCTCGAGGTTCATGACCTTGCCCTGCCACATGAAGGCCTCACGCGGTGTGAGGAGCAAGACGTAGTGCATCGGGTGGTCGGGCGATTCAGGCGCGTCGCCCTGGGTGTCGTTGCTGAAACACCGGACGAGGATCTGGCGAACGAGGTCTGGGTGCTCGTGCAGCGAAGGGTCGCCGATGATGTATGTACCCTCGCCCTCGTAGATGCCGGTGTAGATCATGAAGTGATCCGACTCGACGAGCGCCTCGACAAATGCGCGGAGGTGAATGTTGTCGAGCGAGTACTCGGCCGAGTTCTCGAAGCGGAGAAGCATGCTCCTGCGGGACGGCGTGGTTAGTCTCGCCCCAGCCAGTGAGGCAGCGGAGGACGCACCTGCCGAAGCGCAGCAGTTTCCGGTGTCGTGCGCGAACGTTGTCGAGCGTCTGGCTAAACCACCTGGAGGCCTCCTGAACCGTCATGTCGCGCGTCTCCAGCACTTGCAGCTGAGTCTCGAAGTAGCTCATGATGCGCGCCAGGAGACGGTGCGTAAGGGTGCTGCAAAATGAGGTGTCAGTGGCATGACACTCCCTAATGCTGTGAAGGGGCGAAGGCACACCTGAAATGCTCGCCGACAAGGAGGTCGCCACCGTCGATCTCCTCGGTGACGGTCGAGAGAAAGCCCCACTCGTTCTCGACAATCTCGGTCTCCTTGAAGTAGATGGCCTTGCTCGGGCTCTTGAGCTTCCAATGGAGCAGCTTGAAGAAGAAGCGCAGCGTCGCGAGGAGCGTCTCCTCGTACCCCTCGACGCGCTCGGGAAGCTGCCACCCGGCGTCGGCGTCGGGCATGGCGAGCTCGGTGTACTGCCGCTTGATCTGGCACGCGACTTCGAGGCCCTTGCGAAGGTCGTTCGTGAGCTGGTCGATCAGAACGACGGTCGGGTCGTGAACGTTGGCGACCGAGTCGAGCGTCGTGCGGAGCGCTTCCTGCGCAAGTCGGGAGGGGAAGATGGCGAGGCGCGAGAGGTCGTCGGTCGGCGGCGGGAGGTTCATGGCGGTGAAGACGGGGTGGAACTCGACGATGGCCGACTTGGCCGAGTCGACGAGCGAATACAGGTCGGTGAGGATGCGCTTCTCGAACGTCTTGGTGAGCGAGTCTTCGCGGACCATCACCGCGACGAAGCCGCGGTCCGTGCCGGGCGGACCAGCCGCCCCAGCCGCCGTCGCCCCTGAGGGCGGGTCCGGGTGCGCCCCGCCGTTCTGCGCGTCGCCGGAGACAGCGCCATGGGCAGCGCCCTCGTGCTCCGTCCCCGTCGTCGTCGACAGCTTCTCCCACTCGCCGCCGGTCCACTTGCGCAAGATTCCGACCGTCACCTTAAGCTGTCGCGTGACTGACTGCCACGTGCGGAGCGCGTCGAGGCGGCGCACGATGTCGTCGTCGAGGAAGCGCTCCTTCTCGAGCGCGAGCGCGTTGCGCGACGGGTACAGCGTCTCGCACCAGTCGATGCGCTTGAGCAAGCTCGCGACCTGGTCGGCAGCATTGCGCTGCCGCATGACGCAGTCAATCTCGATTCCGCCTTCGTGCTGCTCGAGGTCGGAGACTCGGAACTTTGCGAGCTCGTCGATCACGTCGTCGACTTTGGCGCGCGCCTCCTCGAGGAAGCGCGACTCTTCGTCGGCGGTGCGGCCGCGCACCTTGGCGCGCAGGAGCAGCCAGATGGCGTAGGCGCGTTGTCGACGGCCGGAGCTGAACCCGTTGACAAAGCCGTTCTTGAGGCTCTTGGTGCCCGAGAGCGACGCAGTCGACAGACGTGTCTTCTCTGATTTGAGAACGTTGCCCGAGAGGACATTGTTAAGCATGTGCTGCCACTCGAAGCGGGCCTTGACCTCGGGCGAATCGTCCTCCGACCCGCTCACCTCGGGGTCTTCGTACTCTTCTGGCGGGGGCACAAAGTCGGGTGGGTTGAGCTCGTAGGAGACAGAAGGGCGGCGGTAGGTGGTGGTGAGCGGGCCATTGAGACCTGGTCGTCCTGGATGCTCCTCGTCCTCGCCGTCGCCGTACTCGGGCTCGTCGGGCTGCGCGACCTCGACAGTCAGCTTCAGTTGGTCGTATGAAGCGTACACGCGCTCGCGAAGTGCATAGGAGCCGCGGTTCACCTCGTCCATCCCCCACCCGAGTTCTCCCTCGCCGAGCACGTCGCTGTCCTCGCCGTCGCTGTCTTCGTCGCTATCGAGCCGGCCGAGCCCACGCGAGTAGTACAAGCGGTCCGGGTCGTCTTCTGCATCGTACATCGCCGCGTGGCTGTGTTGGCGAGAAGCGAGGGTCAGTCCGTCATCGGGAGCGAAGCACGGAGCGGCACGCAGCTGCCGGGGACGCACACTGGGCCGCCATCTCCGCCCCTGCTGATGCCGACAAAGGACCGGCTCGAGGCTCTCCGGCGCGAGATCGCGTGCGACGCCTCGACCGATGCCTGCCGCTGCGCCTTGAGGTTGGCCTTTGCGAGCGACGCCTGCGAGGCGGTGGGCGGGGCACGGAGAGGCATCGGGCCCTCAAGCGCTCGCTGTGGCTCTCGCTCGCGCCTGGCTCGGCGAGGGAGCGAAGTTGTCGGTGGACGAGGAGCGATCGGTAGTGTTGCGAAATGATCGAAATTGCCACGCTCAGCCTGACACTCCCGAAAGCAGTCAAGGCTACCGAGTACCATATTGTGAGAGGCACGAGAAGTACTAGAGACCGCACTCGCCCGCTTCCGCCGAAGGTGCTATCGGGCGCGTCCTTACGAATGAGAAACCATGCGCGATGCTCACACCGGCACGACAGACGGTGTGAACGTGGGATTTGACATGTAGCAAACAGTGGAAGACGGCTGCATTGCGCGCCGGATGCACCGCCGTACGCCAGCTCCGTTCGCAGGCTTCTTCACCAGTTCGACTCGCACTGGGTCAGCACGACCCACCTCGGCTCAACCTCAGCGAGCGTGATTCCCTCAATCTTGCGCCGGTCGGGATTGCGCAGCATGCGGCGCGGCGTGGGCTCAGCGGGCGGGTTAGGCGTGAGGCCCGTCACCGAGACGGGGTCGAGCTGGAGCAGGCGGATCAGGCGCAGGAAGCGCGTCTTGGCGTTGCGAGGCACATCGGAGGTAGGTGTCGCAATGCTCAACTCGTCGGGACCCGACTGGCCGCCGCAGTCGGCCTCGAGTGCCGCGGAGGGTGAGACGCAGAGGTAGAAGGCGGAAGCGGGGTCCACATAATCGGCGTCCGAAGGCCTCACCCACAACAAGCTAGCGATCGCCAATCCGAAAGCCGTGACCATGGAGTGCACAAGCTGCGGAAGACAGGCGTCAGGCGTGGAGAAGCATGAGAGGACGATGCTGCGCACCGAGGACCATTCCGAGCCATCAGCAAGTAGGACGAAATTGTCGAGTCCTTCATCGCAACTCTCACACATGTTAGCGGGGCTAAGCGCCTCCCAATCCTGCTTCTGGGAGCACTTGAGATTCTGGCGGAACAGGCAGTCACCGTCAAAAGTACACGCGTGCTCGAAGGCGGTCGCAGCAAGGGACGTCGACGCAATCTCGACTCGCACGAGCTCTTCCTTGACGATCTCCCACACCTCGAGCGGAATGCGCTCGATGGCCGAAGGCGTGTCGGTCCGGAGCGAGCCGTTCTTGAGGCGGAGCTCGACGAGGCTGAAGAAGGGCAGGACGGGCTTGAGGCGCGGCCACGCCGTTGCGGCGTCGACGAGAGTCCACGCGCGGACGGGCAGGCCGTAGAAGACGTGCGTGTGGGCGCGGCACATGGCAGTTCGATGCGGATGAGGGGAAGCAGGTCGGGCGGGACGGGGCTGGGGCCGCGCTTGTCGGTCAGCGAGCTTGCAAAACAGTATGCCCACAGATACGAGCGCAGTGCGCACCGTCCAAGGCGATCAGTTAAGCCAGAGAAGCTCGAGATCACGACCAGACTGATGAAGACGAGAGCAGCGAGAAGATGGCGGGCGAGTCTGAGATGTCGACAGACACGAGCAGAAGAGACTCTGTCGTAGCTCGGCCAGTCAAACGAGGCCCAGAAGGATTGCGAGCGGAAAATGAGGAAGCGGTCCTGGCCAGAGCCGCGACGAAGCTCTCTCGCTCGATTACGTCCTCGCTCTTCGGCTAGGCAAGCTAAAGCGAAGTCAAGTGCACCTGAGGACTCGTGTCATGGCCCCTCCAGCGCAGGGCAAGGTCGCGTCGACTGCGCTCGACCACCCGGCCCCGGTCGCCGTCGCAGACTCGCACACCAAGAAGCGCAAGCTCGCAGACGATGCTGCGCCCTCGTCCGACGCTGTGGAGGAGGCGGCAGTGGGCGAGCAGGATGGCACGGCAGCCGGCAAGGCGCTCTCCAAGCTCGAGAAGGGCAAGGCGAAGAAACGCCGAAAGGAGGAGCAGCGCGCCCTGGTGCATCGGCGGGCTCGCCCGGGAGTGTCCTGAAGTGTACTGACTGCTCGTATGCTGCAGGAGAATCCGCCGAGCTTCTCGTTCGACACTCGCGGTTTCACCGGAGGACGCATGATCCAGGTCAAGGTGCGCCTCCTTCCACTTCACAGCGGTACAGAGCTGACCTTGAGCACCTGCAGGACATCCGGGACTTTGTGCTGCACCTCCTCGCGAACGACAAGGCGCAGCAGTGGCTCTTCGTCAAGGTCTGTCCTTCCTCGACCTCTTCGTCCTGCACCGCCTCGTCCTGACTTTCCCCTTTCCTGGCTCACCAGAACCGCAGCAACGTCCGCCGCGTCGTCTGCGTCATGATCCCCGGTATCTGCACTCCGGACCTCGGCGTCGCGCAACCCGCCGTCTCGACCAACCTCCCCTTTGCTCTCACCCCCGCCCCACCCGACCTCGCCTCGAAGCTCCCCGTCATGCAAGGCCTCTTCTCGCACGCGTGCCCGACCAAGGCACCGGGCGAGAGGAACCGCATGCATAGCGCGTACCAGGCTTTCACGACGTGCCCGCTTACGGGTGCAGAGAAGGACCGCAGGGAGAAGGCGCGCAAGGAACGTGAGTTGCCGATCGCTCTTTCATCTTTCGCTCGTCTCGCCCAGCTGGATGAAAATGACTCTGACTCATCAGTACGGCATACCGTCACAGGCGGCCAACTCCAGCGGACCTCCGACCCTTCCGTCTACCTCCTCAATCGCGAGCAGATGGCCGAGCAAGCCTACCCGACGCCCTCGCCCCTCCCCTCGCCGCTGCCGACTGATCTCAACCCAACTTTCTCTTTCGACGACTGGAAGCGCGCAGACGGATGGGTCGAGGCGCCGTATCAGCCGGAGCGGGAAGGGCCGAAGCGGGTGCTCGGACTCGACTGCGAGATGGTGCGTCTGCTCACTCCTTGACTGCGATGTTGCCCGCTGACGTCTTGCTTGGTGTACAGTGCTTGACGGAGGACGGGTCGGAGCTCACGCGGCTGAGCGTCGTCGACCTCGCAGGCAAGCGCATCTACGACAAGCTCGTCAAGCCCGACAAGCCCATCCTCGACTACCTCACTCGGTCCGTCACGGCTTTTCCCCTCCATCTCGCACGCATAGGCTGATCCGCCGTGTGTCGTCCGCAGCTTTTCGGGTATGACGGAGGAGAAGCTCGAAAGCGTGACGACCAGGCTCGAGGACGTGCAGCGCGACTTGACGCAGCTGCTCGACTACAACACGATCCTGGTCGGGCACTCGCTCGAGTGCGACCTCAAGGTGCTCAAGGTGCGCTCGAGCGCCGGCGCTCGATGCAACTTTGCGCGAAGCTGACAGCATCGATGGGCTGCCATGAACGCGTGCACAGCTCATTCACTCGCGCGTGATCGACACCTCGGTAATTTACCAGCACCCGCGCGGCCCGCCCTTCAAGGCCTCGCTCAAGTGGCTCGCGCAAAAGTGGCTCAAGAAGGAGATCCAGAACCACGTCGCGAACGAGGCAGAGGGCCAGGCGGGTGGGCACGACTCGGAGGAGGATGCGAGGACCGCCGTCGAGCTGGTCAAGCTCAAGATGGAGAAGGGTGCGTTCAGGTTTCCCGCTCGAACCCGTCTGTCCGCTGTTGAAGCGCGCGACTAACTCTTGATCCTTGTTTGGCATACAGGCCCTGGTTTCGGCGAGTTCGTCACGGACCAGGAGACCATCTTCGAGCGCATCGGGCGCGGGCAGGATCCGAAAACCTCGGCTGTCGTCGACCACGGCACGCCTGGCCAGTGGCACGGCGCCAAGGCGACGACTGCGATCGCTTGCTCGAACGATGACGAGGTACGTGCCCTCAGCCGGTGAGTGGCGCCAACGGGCCGCTGACTCTGCTTGGTCCTCTGCAGGTCCTGCAAGGCATGCTCGACTCGGTCGACAAGCACGACTTGACCCTCGCGCGCTTCATGGATCTCTCGCACACGCTGGGCTGTACGTGCTCGTCGCCGCTCGAAATCTGGGCGCGAACTGACCCTTTGCATATTTGCAGGGTCCCAGTCCTCCTCGGCGCCTGCAAAGACCGCCGCGACCTCCGCTGCGACCGCCGCAGGCGATGCCACTCCCGCCGCAAACGGCTCGACTCCCTCCGTCTCCGAGTCTACCGCGCCCGACCCCGAAGTCGTCTCCGCCGCCTTCTCCTCGCTCAACGCCCGCCTCTCCAAGCTGCACGCCTCGCTCCCGCCGCTCACCGCCCTCATCCTCTTCACGGGCCACTCGTCACCCGTCGAGATGTCGCGCCTGAGCGCGAAAAAGGCGCGGTTTGACAAGCTTTGGAAGACGACCAAGCAGAGCGAGATTGCCGACGACGACAAGTGGTACGAGCACGACGACCGCGCGCTCGTCGACGAGGTCGAGCGGTGCAGGTGGGGTTTGAGCTTCTTCTGCGTCAAGTAGCGCCGCCCACAGCAACGCCGTCAATGGCCTTTCGGCATCCTTCCGTTGCTTCCGTCGTGCGAGCTGCTTTGAGAGCACGTCTGCGAGCGCGAGGAGATCCTAAGTTAACCGCGCGAAATCCGGTACGTCACCAGATCATCATGACAAAGTAGAGCCTGGTACTGGAATTCCGCGCAAAAAGGCCGGAGTCGGTGGGTAATCGGTCAGCACGCTGAGACGGGGGCCCAGACGCAATGATCGGCGAACATGGCGATAAAAGCGCCCTCGTCGCTCTCTTCTCTACCGGTACCTTCCCACCACTCTCTGACCCTCCCTTCTCCACCTACGACATTCGCACAATCACCATGCCGTCAGAAAAACACACCGAGCCGGTCCCCTCGGTCGTCGAGGCGGACAAATCCAAGCCCATCTTCCCGCTCTTCACGGACGGCGCGAACGACGGCTTCAGCGGCCGTGGCGAGGACAAGGCGGCGTCTGCGACCTGCCTCTGCGGCGCCGTGCAGATCTCGGTGGTGCGTGCTCCCGTCCTTCGTTCGACGGCTTGCGACCGACTTGCTACTCGCGCTGAACTCCCGTCTTTCCAGCCGACCCAAGGACCTGGATTCAAGGGCACGTTCCTTTGTCACTGCACCGACTGCCGCAAGATCAGCGGTTCGATGTTTGCGACCAACTTCAGTGCGTCTCCCGAGCCCTTCCTCGAGAACGAAAGTCAGAAACTGACGCACTTCGCTCCTGCACCAGCCGTCGCACTCTCCCACCTCAAGTACGTGCGCGGCAAGAGCAGCGTCAAGTCGTACGGCCAGTGCGAGACGATCGGCGCGCCGCGCAACGGACACACGATGACTGAGTACTGGTGCGACCACTGTGGCCGACTCATGTACCGCGTTTCGAGTGGACATCCCGACGTTGCGTTTGTGCGCGTCGGCGCTGTCGACGATCTGGGCTTGCACGAGTCGGTCCTCAAGCCCGACAGTGAGTTTAAGCTTCCAATGTGCAGGACGCGGTCAGGAATCGCTGACTCTTCGTGACTGCCATAGTCGAGCTCTTCACCAAGGATCGCGTTGGATGGCTGCCAGCTTTGCAGGGCGTCAAGCAGCACCCGACGATGTGATACGCCAGATCGTCCGAGTAGTTTGTAGTCAACTCAGCAATTGACCGGCTACCTCGCCATGCAAGGAGAGATCGACGTTTTGCGTGCGCTGCTTTGCTCGTAATGCTCTCGCGCCGTCAAGCGCTCTGGCAGGATTCCGGCGCCCCAAGCCAGCAACACGGATGAGAAGGAGCGGGCTCGCGATTGCGATTCTCCCGTCGCGACGAGCTCTCTTGCGCAACTCTCCTCGAGAGACGAGGCAGCGACGCGGTAGCACAATAGAGTACGGGAACCCGTCATGGCAGCACCTAGGCACAATCCTCCGCGCGAACCCAGAGGTGCCATCCGGGCGTGCCGCAACCGCGCGAAAACGCGCGCGGCCACACCTCCGTCGCCTCGTCTTTGTCGCCACGCTTCTTTGCAGGCATTTTCTTGCGGCTGCGCTCCAAGCGGATCGGTTCGTAGGTGCGGAGGTCGAACAGGCGGAGAAACTGGTGGAACCGCGAGGTTGCACCGAACGGTACGTCGAACGACTCGGGCCAGAGGCGGACGAGGTCGTGTCTGTCCTCCCACGAATTCATCTCGTGGGAAAGCTTGATACAGGCCTCAGGGCCCGTCATGCTGCGCGCGGCAGACGGCTCGAAAGAAAGGCAGGCGAGAGATGCCAACTCAGACTCGGCGCCGCCATCGTTGGGGTTCTGCGCGTGCTCGCTCGCCAGCCGCAGTCGGAAGTGCGCAAGACAAGTCTGGATCATCTATGCGGAGCGTGTGTCAATACTGGCCGTGAGGATGGCCGCTGAGTGGCTTCAACACACCTTCAGGTCGCCGCGGAAGTGACCTGTCATTCCACCCCTGTCAAAGACCAACGTGACACACTCGTCGCAGACCGAGAAATGCTCGATGCCGGCGCGAGGAATGAGAGGCGCGCATGTACATGGGTCGCCACCGCAGTAGTGAAACGAGTCGACGAAGGCGTACTCTTCTTCCTGCGCCGAGTCGGTGGCGAGTTCGCGCAGGACCATCTCCCAGACCTCGTCCGGGACGTCTGCGACCCTCGCCGCGCCCGTCGTCTGCAGCGCGCCCCTCCTCCTCCTCGCCTGGATGAGCTCGATGGCCCGAAGCGCCGGCTCGATCTCGGACCAGGCGCGCGCGGCAAAGATGAGGTCGGCGGCCATTACGCACACGCCGTAGAAGAGGATCGCGTCGGCCGTGCACATGGCGAGGCGCGAGGTGCGAGGAGGACGACGGGGCGAGGGGACCGTGCGGCGGGGAAGCAGACGGGAGACAGGCGAGGGCGCTCAAAGGGGCGTCAGGACCCGTGCGAACGTGCGTCCGCGGTGTGCAGCAAAGTCTGAAGCGCACTCGGAGCGAGAGCGAAAGCAGAAGCCAGCGCGCAGGAGGGACGAAGCGGATGCAGGCACAACGCGTGTACGATTGCTCTCGTGCTCGATGCCATCACCACAGAGGCACTGCTGACGTTGCGATTGCGAAGGGAAAAGCTACCGGAAGAGCGAGGAGAGGGATGGACGGCCCGACGCAGCGTGCAATGTCCGCAGCGAGTCGAGGACGACAGATCGGCTGGGCGAAGCGGACCTGCACAAGGGCGAAACGAGTCAGTGATACGCCTCTCAAGCGAGCCAGCAAGAGATTGCACATCCTTGCGAGCACGGAGAAGGCGGACGAGCGCGACTCACCCCACTGCTCCGACCGCCTGCTGCGCCGCGCTCAGACTCGCAAACCCCCTTCGCTCGATTCGGTTGAGCTTCTTGGCCGTCTTGCCGTTGGTGCGGTTCCGCTGCCCACGCACAGGAAGGCCCATCGCATGCTGCCTGCCGCGGAGCGTCCCGACCGTGCGGTGGTGCGCAATGTCGGCGCGGCGCGCGCGGCGCAGGTCCTCCTCGAGGACGAGGTTCGGGAGCGGGTCGGCCGAGAGCGCGGGCGGGTCGCGCGGGGTCAGATCGGACGGCGACGAGGACGAGGCGGCGGGGGCGGAAGACGAAGAGGCGGAGAGGGAGAAGGGGCGCAGGGGAGTCGAGGGTCGAGGAGCGGCGGCGGGCGCCGAGAGGAGCGCCGAGAGGGCGTTGAGCTGGGGCTCGGTGAGATCCGCGACGCGCATCTGGTCGTGGAACTGGAGGCGCGCCATGATGCGCGCCGAGGTGTGGTGGTTGACACCGTGGAAGGCGAGGAGCGCGATCTGAGGCCACGAGGAGCGGATGAGCGCGGCTCTACACCCAGAAACCGCGCTATACGACATGCAGCAGCAGTGACGAGCCAGGCAGAGCTGTGCGCACCTTGACGAGCTTGCGGTCGGGGAGGGTCGCGCCGAGGAGGTTGACCACTGCGCGGCGACAACGCGTCAGTTGGGCGTGCCACTTTGCGTACCACCGTGATGAGAGGTACTGACTCTTGTCTGGGGATCCACACGCAATCTAGCGCGGTGCAGAGCGAGGAGAGAGACGCGGTGGATGCAGGCGATGAGAGCCGGTGGAGCGAGTGCACACTCGACGTAGCTGGGTCCGGTAAGCGCGGCAGGGCTCGTACGAGGTGTCGCAAGAGTCCCTGATGCGTCCCTGCAGTCTCTCGGGAGCGTCGCGGTCAAGGTGAGGGCGAGGTCGAGCTTGAGCTTGTGAGGCGAAGGTTGGCCCGCGTCTGCTCTCTCGCGCTCCCGCTGGACAGGACAAGCTCAGCGATGGACAACCCCACGAGCACGCAGCCCGCTGCCCAGCCCAGCAAGAACCACCCCGCGAGCGAGCGCGAGCTGGCCACGCTCCGTTCGCTCCTCGCAGACATCCGCTCGGGTGTGCAGGCCGTGAAGGACGCTGCAGACGGCTGGAAGGACAGGTGCGCACTCCCAGCCTCGCTCCACAGCCCGCAGGCGCTCACGTACGCACCCACTGCAGGGCCGACTCGACCTCCGACCTCGACTACTCGTCGGGCATCTCGCTCCTCTCGCTCAAGAACCACGTCCTCGTGTCGTACCTGCAGCACCTCGTCGCCCTCTTCTCCCTCAAGCTCGCCGGCCGCTCCCTCACCGACACCGACGGCCCCGCCGACGTCGTCGCGCACCTCGTAAAGCTTCGCGTCGTCCTCGAGAAGATCGTCCCGCTCGAGCAGCGCCTCAAGTACCAGGTCGAGAAGCTCGTGCGCAAGGCAGACCAGTTCGACGAGGAGGGCGCGCAGAACGAAGAAGACGTTCTCAACGGTGCGTCTTTCGCGTGGTTTGCGCTCAGCCTTTCACCTCGAGGCTTACCTGTACTTGCCCAAACAGACCCGCTCGCGTTCCGCCCGAACCCTGCAAACCTTGTGCTCGATCGCACACAGTCGGAGGAGGAGGACGAGGAGGAGGCCGAGGAGCGTGCAGGCGTGTACCGCCCGCCGCGACTCGCCGCCATGCCCTATGTCGAGGCTCCCGCCAAGGGTACGTGTTGCACGCCGTCAAACTCGAGCTCTTTCAAACCTGACAACCCCGTTCCTCTCGCAGGCAAGCGCACCAAGCGCGACCAGTCGCTTCCGTCGCACCTCATCTCGGACATCTCGCACACGCTCTCTTCCTCGACGCCCTACGCTGAAGCGACGTCGGGTCTGTCGGTCTCGCACGACCCGTCGCTGCAGAGCGGCACGGCGCGGCACCTCAAGCGCCTCGAGCAGTACGAGATGGACCACTTTACGCGCAAGCACATGAGCAAGAAGGAGTCGAAGAAGCGCCGCGCTCAGGAGGAGGAGGTTGCGTTCGGCGGGCTCGGCGCCGGCGCGGGCGGAAAGCGCCGCCTCGGCGGCTTTGGCGCAGAGTTTGACGACCTCCTCGGCGCCGGGCGCGGCGGCGAGCAGCGTCGCGAGAAGGCGTACGACGCGATGCGCGGCATGAAGCGCCCTAAGGTTGCGCGTGGCGGGGAGCGCGACCTCGACTCGAGGGGGACGAGCGGAGTCTCGGGCGATGGTGGGCCGCCCAAGAGGAGCAAGTTTGACAAGGCAGTCAAGCGGTCGAACCGGCGATGAGCGCGTTGCATTGCAAGGCGGTTCATCTTTTGTCTCCTGGCCCCCTGTCTAACGAGAGATTCCTCTGCACTCGCAAGCTCAAGCGGGGCTCACGTGACCGAACCGAAGCGGAGAAAGGAAAAGGAGCCTGCGATGCACGCGAAAGTCGACATGCGGCACCCCGTCTACTTCTTCCCCTTGGCACGCATCTTGCGCTTGCGCCCAATGAGGCTGCCTATCCGCGCGCCCTCCTTGGCCGGGCCTTCCTCGGCTGCGTCGCCGTCCTTCTTGGCCCCCTTGCGCGCGCGCTTGCTTGGCGATGCACCCTCATCGCCGTCGCCGCCGGCCTTGCGCTTGTTGCCGCCCTTCTTGCCCTTCTTGTCGCCCTTCTTGCCGCCCTTCTTCTGCGGCGAAGCAGACTCGTTCTCGGCGTCCGAGCCCTCCTCGTCCTCGCTCTCTTCGCCGCCGCGCTCCTGCAAGGTCGGATCAATCGTGAGCGGTCGTTGTCGCACGGACGGGAGCACGAGACGCACCTTGGCCCGGCGGGCCTTCTCGCGCGCACGCTCTGCCTTTTCGGCGCGGCGCTTGGTCGTCACGGCGTTCTCAATCGAGACTGCAACGGCAGGTGAGCGACGTCAGCCACAGGGACCGCAACAAGAGAGAGACAGGAAGAGAGGAGCAACGCACACTCGATAATCAGGCACTTGCTGCTGCGCCCGCCCTCGCCCGCAGCGGCACGGCCCTGCGCCTCGCGCTTGGCGTCCTTCTCCTGCGCGAGCTTCTCCTCGTCCTCGAGCTCGCGGCGCTTCTCGAGCAGGCGCTTGAGGCGGTCGTCGCGCTCGGTGGGCTTGATCCCCTTGCCGACCTTGCCCTCGCCCTTCTCGACCTGGTCGACGAGCTTGTCGAGCTCCTCGCGCCACCACCCGCGGAACAGGCGATTCACCTCCTTGTTGGCGTTGGCCCACCGCAGAACGCGCAGCGCGTCGGCGTGCGTCCCGAGCTCGAGGAAGCCGTAGCCCTTGGACCGCCCGAGGCCGGTGACGGGATCGACGCGGTCATTCTGGCGCAGAATCTTGGACTGTCGCACCTTGCCGAGCGGGATGCCCTTCTTGCGCTCGACCTTGTTCCACGTCGGCTCCTTGGCGCCGCTCGCGTCGGGAACAAATGTGACGAGCTCCTCCTCTGTGAGCGCCTTCTGCTCGCCCGCCTTGACGGCGCGGTCGAATTCCTTGATGGCGTGGTTCGCGAGGCGCTTGAGCATGCCGTCCGAGACGTACAGCGGAATCTGACGGATCGAGAGACGCGTGCGAGAGATATACAGCGATGGGTTGGACCGCAAGAGACCCTTGCGTGCGTCGAACGATGACTGCCGCGCGTCCATGTCGGCTGCCGAAAGCGTCTTGGCGATCGCCCAGGACGGGAAGATGACTGCAAATAACTGTGATCAGCTGAATGATGGCGTGCTGCAGGACGAGAGAGTAACGCACCACCCTCGCGCATCAGGTACAGGTTGCGCCGGTCAAGCTTGGCACCACCCTTCTTGTCGCGGTCCTCGCGCAATTTGTCGGCGTCGCCCTTCGAGACGGCGGGAACAGCAGCGAGAACGCGGCCATGGAGGGCGAGGCGGGACGCGGTAGACGAGCCAGGGTCGGCCATGAGGAGCGAAGTCTTCTTCGTCGAGGTCTCGCCGAACAAGCCCTCATTGAGCGACTTGGACTCGTTGAGGACAGCTGCCGCATGCTCGCCCTGCCAGAAGCAGACGAAGGCTGTGCCGCGCGAGCGCTTGGTCGTCGGGTCGTAGACGATGCGAGCGTAGCGGACCGGGCCGAACTGCTTGAAGCTGCGCAAGATTGCGTCAGCGCGTGCGCAAGAATTCTACGAACGAGCGAAACGTACAGGTCATAGAGTTCGGCTTCGGTCGCCTCGAAAGAGATGTTGCGGACGAAGAGCGTAGTGCCCTGCTCCTGCTTGGTGCCCTGCTCGTCCTCGTCCTCGTCCTCGTCCTCGTCCTCATCCTGCTGCGCCTTGGCCTTTGAGCCCTCGGGCTCGGGCGACATGTCCGAGTCCTGCTCGAGGTCCTCCGGGACGGGCGACATGTCGCTGTCCTCCTCGTCCTCGTCCTCGTCCGATTCCTCCTCCGAGTCCTCGTCGCTCTCGCCCTCAGACGCGCTGCCGTCCTCCTCGTCCGCAGACGCTGCGGCGTCATCCTCTCCGTCCTGCGTCTTCTTCCACTCGTCCTTGCCGAGCGCCCAGTCAACAGCGACGACTCGGCCCTTCTCGCCTCCGCCGCCCTGGCTCTGCGCCTTCTCCGCCTTCTTCTTCTCGCGTACCTCCTTCTTCTTGCCCTCCTTGCCGCCCTCGCTGGCGATGCGCTCGGCCGCCATGCCCGCGTAGATGCGCGTGCCGTTGACGGCCTTGAGCGCCGCCTCGGCGTGCGAGCGCGTCGTGTAGTAAATAAAGGCGAAACCACGCGCGCGCGAGGTAGCGGCGTTGCGCGGGAGAATGATCGAGTGAAGGGGGCCGAAGCGGGCGAAGGCGGCGCGAAGGTCGGGAACGTCGACCTGCAAGTTCCGAGGTCAGTGACTCCGTTAAGATGCCCCTGTCCGCGAGACTATGCTTACGTCAAATCCGAGGTTGCGGACGAGCAGACGACCGCCACCCTTGGCCTGGCCAAGACGCTGGCAGAGGTCCCACGAGCTCTTGACGGCGGCAGAAACGAGGACGCCACGGAAGACGTGATTGTTCAGCTTGCTCATGAGGTCGTGAGCGTGCCGTGGCGTGTCCATGACGACCAGCGCTGCGATCGCAAGCGGGTCAGCTGGGCGCTGTTGAGCAAGGTAGGAAAGCACGCACCAGCCTGTTCGCCCGAAGCGAGCCTCCATGGGAAGCGGATATTCTCCACCTCGCCAATCTTCCTCGCGCGCTGGCGGATCGCCTTCTTCCAGTCGAGCTCCTTGCCCTTTTTCTCACCATCGTCCTCGCCTTCGGCGGCGGCGCCTTCATCCGCCTCGTCGACCTGCACAGCCGACTCGTCTCCTGCCTCCTTGTCCTCCTCCGCACCTTCGGCCTCGGCGTCGCCTGCGGCATCTGTCCGAGGCTGCACAGGCAACCCCAGGATGACGACGGTGCGCGGGGCATTGTAATCCCACGCCGGCTTCTTCTCCTCGTCGTCGGCTCCGTCGGCGCCCTTCTTCTCCTTCTTGACGCGCTTCTCTCCGCCCTCGGGCTTCTCGCCCTCGCGAAGCTTCTTCTTGGCCCACGACATGCGGATCCCGCCGGATCCGCACACCTCGTCCCAGTTGACGCCCTCGAGGCCAGCCTGGCCCTCGAGCTCGCGAACCGCCGAACGCGGCAGGCCGTCCTTCCCGCCCCACTCGACGAGGCACTGCTCTGCGTCGGAGCGAAGGACGAAACGGACGTAGCCGAAGCCGCGCGAGGCGGCCTTTCCTGTGCGGTCGCGACCCGCCTTGAGCGAGATCATGTTGGCGGAGGAGCCGGCGAAGGCTGGGGCATCGTTGCCGGCGCCGCCCTGCGACGAGGAGACGACGAAGGCGGCACGGACGGGCGCGTAGGACGAGAAGATGAGTGTGAGTTGCGGCGAGGTGAGGGTGGGAGGGAGATGCGAGAGGTAGAGAGTTGTGTGGTGCGCGTTGGGGTCGGCGGAGTCGACTGACTGTTCTGCAGTCTTGGAAGCATCGGCAGAGGCGTCGGCGCTGTCCGCAGAACGGTGAGCATGCAAGCACTCGCCTCATCAGCTGCCTGGAGCTAGAGGACGCACTAGGCCTTGAGCCCCGCCGCGATGAAGCCTTCCTTGGGCTTGAAGGGCTCCTTCTTGGGCCGCTCGTCGCGCTGCCCTCCCCTCCCGCCGCCCCTCCCGCCGCGTCCACCCCTACCGCCTCCTCCTCGTCCCCGTCCTCCTCCCCCTCGCGGCGGACCATCGCTCCGGCTGCGCTTGGCCGGGCTAGGCCCTGCGCTCGAGTCCTGGTCAAAGTATCGCTTGGGTGCAGGCATCTCTGGCTCTGCGAGCGTGCGGCGCGAGACCGGACAGGTCGACGCCGGCAGCTCGGACTCGCGCGAAAGGCGGGGGAGCCGACGACCCGAGCTCGACTTCCTCTCATTCCGTTCGGACAGTCTGATGGGCAGCACGGGCTCTATACGCTGTCCACTGACCCTGCACAGGCGCACGAGGTCGTACCAAGCACTTCGCGACCAGACCCCGACACCTTGTCCTCGTCGCTACGGGAACTATTCTTCCTCTGAGTCTGCTTTCGTGGCTGGCGACAGCCAGGCATTCGCTTGCCGGGACCTCCACCGCGTCCGCAAACCTAGCATCTTCTTGTTAGGCGCTAAGGAAAGGGTGCGGGGCGGGATGAGCGTGCTCAGGGCGTCGCTGCGGCTGGCAGCATCTTCCGCACACCGCAGACGCGCGTTCGTGTCTCTGACTGCGACGGGAAACTCGTCGCTAGATGAGGATCGCCCGTCATCACCTTCGCGTTGGGTTCCCCGTCGTCGAGCCGTGACGGGCGTCGTTGGCTTGCCGCTTTCGGAAGTGGTTTCCTCGACCTGATCGACGTCTCGCTGTCTCGGCTCGGGGGTCCCATGCGCCCTGCATTTCCTGCGCAGGGAGACCGAGCGCTCCAGAGCAGTGTGATCGCTCCCGCCCCACCGACGGCTGCCCCGCCAGGTCATCGCGAGCTCTGCGTTCCTCTCCGGGCGGACGATCCAGGTCTCAGCGTGCATTTGGAGCCGCTGGCGGATCTTTCGAGGGCGCTCATCACGCTCGAGCGTGTCCTCGTGGCCGCTCCTTTCCTCTCTCCCCGGCTGCTCTCGCGCTTTCGTCCTTCGCCCACTGACTCTCGCCCTGCTCCTCCCTCCTCGTCTACGCCCGTTACCTGCCAGGCAGCTCTGCTACGTCTCTCGATCCGACGTTCGTACTGTGCTCGTAGTCGCTTCGCAGCCGCCAACTTCGGCATTGTCGCAAACCGCCTTCCCGACCCTCGCCCCTCGTCCACGGGCAACATGCCTTTCTTGAGTCTCCCCGGCGCTGTGCGCATGCACTACGACGTGCTTGGCAGCCCCAGCGGGAGCCAGACCAACGTCGACCCGACCAAGCCCATCCTCGTCGTCCTGTGCCCCTTCGTCAGGTGAGCGGACCGCCCTGCAGCTTGTCGCTGTCGACCTGCATTGCTGACTGCCTTCTGTCTGATGATCCTTACAGCGTACAAGCTTCGGAGCTTCCGCAACTATCACCCGGCTCACCGCTGCACGACGTCTACCAGATCGTCGCTTTCTCGCCTCGCTCGCACGGCCGCACCACGTCCGACTCAAAACCCCAGCATGACCCGTTCGTGTCGGCGGCCGACCTCGCGTTTGCGTTTGAGGCGCTCCAGCTTCCGCCGAGCCCGCTCTTCGCGCCTGGCAGCATCTGTGGGCGGATCGCCGTCGCGTTCACTATACTCTTCCCGCACCTGGTCACTTCCCTCGCGCTGATCGGCATGGCTGGGCGTGGGGCCAAGGCGTCGAGGGAGGCGTTTCGCACGCTGGACGGGAGCATGTTCAACCCGGAGGAGCCGGAAGACATGCACGAGACGCTCGCCGAGCTCTGTACGTCCTCTCACTCGCTTCATACAATGCGCTGAGTGAATCGGAAAGCTGACGTGACTCATTGCAAACAGGTCACTCGCTCTACAACGAGTACATATCGGTCGACGAGTCAGACAAGTTTCTGAATCTTCTCTTGCGAGTGCGCCACCTTCCTGCAGCGTGAAGCGATTTCAGCCAGTTGACAAAATCCACGATCACAGCGTTACAACCCGCGCAACGTTGTGCACAACTACGAACTCTGCCGCATGTCATACCTAGTGCGTTTTTTTTTTTTTGCCCAGCGAAATCGGAGGACACGGCTGATTTCTCGAGCCTGCGCAGAGCTTCACGGTACCGGAAGCCGCAGTCGCGAGCATCAAGCAGCCTATCCTTCTTCTCCATGGCGATTGCGATCGGTACAACAGCGTGCACGACTTTGCGGAGTGGCAGCAGCTCTTCACGGGCGCTTACGAGGTCGATGCGCACATCATTCCTGGTAGGTCTCTTCCAGATGTGAATGTTCAAGAACCACTCGAGCTGAAGTTACTCTCTTTGCAGACGCGCCGCATCTCTGCTGGATGACGAGTCCGGCCGAAGTCACCTCGCGCCTCTCGTCCTTCCTCTTGCGCCACGCTCCGCCGAGCACGCCCTCATACCACCCGCCGGACTTCCCCGCGGCGTTGCGGCGCGTTGCGCAGCTCACGTCAAACGCCAAAGCGGCGCAGCGCAACCCGCGCTCGGCCGAGAGCTTCTCTTGTCTCTCTGATGAAGACAAGGACGAGGCAGCCGGGGATTTGAGCCGAATGCGCGAGTACGCGGCGGCGTGGCAGTCGAGACCGCTGCTTGAGGGCGCCGAGAGTGTCGAGCCGTGGGAGGAGCAGGCCATGGGTCGCGTTCCGAGACCGAAGTGGCGGTGCGTCTCCTTCCTGCACCCTCCATTTGGTCGACAGAGAACTGAATCGTCGTGTCTCTCAGGTTCTCGCGCCGCTACGACACTCTCGACGAGTCGCCGCGCAGCAGCACAGCGCGCTTCTCGGTCGCCTCGGAAGTCTTCGTCCAGATCGCCTCCGTCGAGCAGTCCGAGAAGGTCAGCGACGCCCTCGACCCTCTCCCAATGTCCATCGTCGAGGTGCAAGTTCTCCCCTCAACCGCGGCGATGCAGGAGAGCGACTCGAGCGACGACGAAGACTCGCTCGGGCACCCGGACCGCAAAGACTCGGGCTTTGTGGACGCCGTCGAGTCGCAGCCCAGTGACATCAAGCCCAGCTACGAGAGCATCACAGAGCCGCTGCTGCGTGTCTCTCTGGCCTGATGCACTGTCTCCCAGCGGCCGGTCCGCTTTTCCTTACCTGTTGCACTACGTTGTCCGCTGTTCTTCACTTTTTGACGCATCCACCTGCACGCCGTACCTTCGTTGTTGTAGTGCATTTCATTGTTGTGTCCCCTTTTTGCAGTCTTGGTCGTATTTTGACCGTTGGCGCCGCCTGTCGGCGCGTTTCGAGAAAGCGGCCGGCGGCCCCACCGGTCCCTCTCTCCCTCGACACACTCGCTGTTGCCGCTCAACATGGCCAAGTTGTCGTCAGAGGGACTCGCAGAGCTCGAGCGCTATGTACACGAGGCGGGCAAGACGCTTCCGGGCGCGTTTGTCGAGGTCGGCACGCCGGACGAAGTGCTGCTGTCGACACGCGCAGGGCGCCTCGACATGCTGGACCCAGACTCTAAGGCGCCTGACGAGCGCACAATCTACTGGTTCGCGTCGACGACCAAGCTCCTCACGTCGGTGCGTCCCGAGAGCTGAATTGCAGAGGTCGACTCGATTCTGACCTTCGTTTTGCCCCGACAGCTCGCCGCTCTCCAGCTCATTGAGCAGGGCGTCCTGTCCCTGTCGACGCCGATGTCCAAGTACTTTCCTCACTTTGCCACCCCGATCCGGATCCTGCGCTCCATCAACGCCGAGACGGGCGAATCCGTCTACGAAGACTCGCACGAGGAAATCACGGTGGCAACGTTGCTGAACCAGACGAGCGGGTTTGGCATGGAGTTCGGCCCGACGGTTCAAGCGTGGAAGAAGTGGAGCAACGTCGGCAACGGCTACACCAATTCGTGCAAGAAGGTGAGCCAGTGCCGGTCAACAGCTTCCTCACGGGCCTTCCTTGCACCTGTTTGCGAATGTCGCGCTCACGCCTTGCGATGCACAGGAGAACCTTTGGCACGTGCCGCCAACTGAAGTTGCGGGCAAGCGCTTCGAATACGGCAACGGCTCCGAGTGAGTCATTGGGCCGATCTCTCTCTCTCTCTCTCTCTCTGCCATTGCGATTGCTTGCAGTGCCGACTTATTCACCCGACGTCTGCAGATGGCTAGGCTTGCTCATCCAGGAAGCGACTGGGCTCGACCTCGACGAGGTCCTGCGCCGCCAAATCTTCGCGCCGCTCAACATGGAGTCGACAACGTTCTACCCCTTTGGCGGCGACAAACTCGACCGCCTCTTTCCGCTGAGATGGCTGCAGCGCAACTCGGACGGCTCGACGGAGTGGCAGCCGTTCGAGGACCAGCTCGACCTTCTCAAGCTGCCCAGAACGTGCGTCCACTTTGCCGCCTCTGCTCAGCCGCTACATCTCTTCTGACCTCATTGACAGTCGTGAAGGAATCGAATACCCGGTCGGCGGTGGCGGGATCTACACCGCTCCGCGGGACTATGGGACCCTCCTTCGTCACCTGCTCAAGTGCCACCTCGCATCGTCACCTTCTGCGCCTCTGAAGCTTTCGGTCGCGTCTATCAACTCGCTCTTCGCGCCGTCACTGCCTGATACGGAGCTCGGCCACTCGGGCTTCCACGGATTCTCGCACAAGTTTGATGCCACGCCCGCCGAGCTCGACTGGTCGACCGGCCTGTGCGTCTTCAACTACTCGAACGAGGCCCAACGGCGTATTTTCTCGGACTACAAGGCGCACGGTCGGTCTACGGGCAGTGCCGGCTGGTCTGGCGCGCCCGGCATTCGCTTCTGGATGGATCCCGTTCGGGAGATCTCCTGCGTCTCGGGCATGAACCTCCTTCCCGGCAGCGACCCCGCTGTTGACGAGTTCAACGACACGGTCGAGAAGCTCCTCTACAAGGCCTTCGTCGAATAGAGCGTATGCGGCAACATGCTCGGAAATGCAGGAGATATCTACGCGCCGGTCTACTTCATTCCGTTCCACGCGTCGTTGAGAGCGGCAAAGACGAGAGCCGCGATCATGCGTTGCTCGACTGTCGTGTTTGTCGTGTTGAGCTGCGATAGGAAACTGATGAGGTCGCGGTCGGTCGAGCAGAAAGAGGAGAGAAGCGCACCTTGTCCGGATGCACCTTCGCAATCGCGCGCACATACCGCACTTTGAGCGCGTTGTCGGCAATGAGCTCGTGCATCCCGACCGTCTTCCATCCGAGCTCCGGCCAGAGGACGCTGTCGAGGCTGGCGATGAGCGCGCGAAGGTTAGTCTCCTTCCCACCCTTCCAGGCCGCAATGCGCGCGTCGACCTGGTCCTTAAGCTGGTGTCGCAAGTCGTCTTCGGCTGCAGAGGCCGCCTGCTGCGCCTGAAGCGCACGCACGGCATCGCCGGACCCCTCGACAGGCGGAGCAGGCGAGCGCGCCTTCGCGCGAGAAACGGGTCGCGCAGGCGTGCCAGACCTGGCCGAGGGCGATGGCACGGCTGACGGCGGGTCAAGCACCTTGCGGCAGCGCGCGACACCGTCGCTAACCATCTTTGCGCCGCCAGCGCCGCGCGTAACGACATCGTCGCCGAGCTTGAGCACCTTCTCCCAGTCGTCGCGCGCGGCGGCCCACTTCTCGTTCGCCTCGTTCGCCTTTGCGCGCCTGCCGAGAGCCTTGCCGAGCTGGTCGCGCAGGTCGACGGGCGCGCCACCAGCGTACAGAGCGCCGACTTCGCTCGGGAGCGCTTGGGACTCGGCTTCGAGGGCGGCAAGGTCGGCGTTCAACCCGAGGATCCCGACCGCTTCGGTGCAGTCCTCGGCAGCGCTCTTCTCCTCACCGCTGCGCAGACGCGCCTGCGCGCGGTTGTTCAGCAGAGGCACGCGACCTAGCCACTGCTCCGGCAGCGACTCGAGCGCGAGCGTGTATGCCGCAGTCGCCTCGCCGAAGCGGCCGAGCTTGAAGTGCTCGTTGCCGAGAGTCTTGTGCTTTTGCGCAGCAGCGAGCGCAGAGGACGGGACGGCAACGTGCGGGCGCGTGGACACTGGCGGGCGACGAGGAGTTGGCGAAGGAGTCGCGCGAGCGCGGGCGGCAGAAGCAGGGGCGGGAGAAGCGGAAGGTCGGGGAGGGGCAGGTGCCGGCGCGCCATAGAGAAGGTCGGCTTCGGCAACAGCCGAGGGAGAAGGGGCTACATCGGCTGCAGCGGGTTTGGGCTTGGCGCGGCGGAAGGGCGAGCGATACTCGCTCGTTGAAGGCTCGGCAGACTGAACTTGTCGAGCCCGAGTCTGCGGCGCAGGACGTGCACGAGTAGCGGGTTCGGGGCCCTCTGCCTCGTCATCGCTGTCCTTAAAGCCCGACGGCGGCGGGGCGGCGGACCCTCCGGGCGCACCATCCTCGTTCATCCCTTCAGACCACCACTTGGGCTTACCGCTCGCCGCGCCAGCACCAGCCGTGCTCGGCGCGCCCTTCGCGGCGGCGCGCTGCTCCTCAATCGCCTTCGCGAGCGCCTTCTTGCCCTCGCCCCAGTACGCGTTCGCGCTCTTGAACATGCTGAACCCGATCTTCTGCGCCTGCGCGAGGTACTCGCCCGCCTGCTCCTGCAAGACCTTGGCCTGCTCGCGCGCTACGGCCGCCGGGTCCTGCGCGGCAGCAGGGCCTCGGGCACGCGACGAGCCGCCCGCAGCGTCGGACCCTGCGGCGGGACTGCCCCGCCGCCCGTCTTGCGTCGCTGCGCCCGCCTCCTCGCGCTGCTGCTGCGCGGCCTGCCTCCTCCGCATCTCGCGCTCGCGCGCCTCCCTCGCGCCGCGGTCGTCGTCGTCGTCCAGCTCCCAGCTACGCCGCCTGCCGACCTTGACGTCGTCCTCGTCGCCCCACTCGTCCTGCTCGCGCTGCTTCCGCCTGCGCGCCTCCTCGAGTCGCTGCTCGTCTGCGAGCGCGTCGAGCGCTAGCGAGACGTCGTAGTCACCGGTCGGGGAGCGGGTCGCTTCGAGCGCGGCGGAAGCGCGCGAGGGCGAGTAGCCCATCTCGACGAGCTGGCCGAGGATGTGCGGAGGGACCGAGGGCGAGGCGGTCGAAGAGCGAGCGGAGGCGGCGGGCGCAGGAGCGCCAGTCGTCGCTGAGTGGGACGCAGCTGCAGGTTTCGGGGCGGGAGGAGGTCGAGACGCGGCGGGTGCGGAAAAGGCATCGAGGAGGTCGAAGTCGTCAGCCTGCGCTGGAGCCGTCTGCGGCGCAGTCGAGGTCGACGCCGTGACAGGGAATGAGTTGAAGCCCAGGTCGAACGGGTCGTCTGCGGCGGCAGGAACAGCCGCTGGAGGTGCAGGAGAGGCTGTCTTCTTTGGCACGCTCGACGACAGCATGTCAAAGTCCCAGACGTCGCTGCCCTTCACAGCAGAAGCGGGCTGCGCGGGGACAGCGGGGGAGGAGGTGCGAGAAGTGGGGGAGAGAAGCGAAGACGCGGGCGACGCAACGCGCTGAGCGGGCTGGAGAGCGGGTGACCTGTGTAGCTCTACTGTCAGCGCACCTGCGCCAGCCTTCGCCATCTCCAGAGGAGCGGTTACGCACTGTGTCCGCGAGCCCGCTCCTCCTCCCTGCGCGGGAAATGCGCCGAGACTGCCGTTCCCGCCTCCGATCGCGCCCAGTCCCGCGTACCCGCCGATCTTGGCTGCGCTCTCGCGCTGCAGGCGCTCTGCCATGCTCAGCCCCGCGCCCTGCGCCGCCCCGGGCGAGGAAGCGGCTGACGTGCCGAACAGGCTCGAGAAGGCATCGCCGCCGCTCTGCTGGGTTCGGGGCGTCGGTGCACGGGCCTGCTGGGGCGTGGGCGTGCGTGCAGGCTGGCTCGGCGCGTACTGCGCGGCTGACGCGCCCGCGAGATAGTCGAACGCGCTGCGCCCTCCGCCGTACTTGGCCTGCGCGCCGATCTGCACGGAGGCAGCGGGCTTGGCCGAGGCAAAGTCGAGGTCGAAGAGATCGTCCATCGCAGCGCAGCCACGCTCGCTCAGCGTGCGGCGGTGCGAGCCGTTCGAGGCGACGCAACCTCCTCCGCTCCTTCTCCCCGCGTCTTTCTCCCGACGAACCTCGTCTACACGTGATCGAGATGGCTGGCGTCGCAGCAAGACGTACTCTACACGCTCTGCCGCCACCAGCAGCTCCCGCGCTCTCTCGCTCGCTCTTTGGCTTTCCCTCTCCGTTCGCATCCTCGTCCTCGGCTCCCGCGCCAGATCGCAAGGGCACGCTCAAGAAGGAGGGTGGCGTCTGGGTCTACCGCGAAGACGCCCTGATGCCGTGCGTCGTCAGCCTCGTCGCCACGTCCCGGCTTGTCACGCTCACCATAGTTGACCTCGCAGCTACTCGCCCGCGGAGCTGTACTCCGTCATCGCCGATGTCGACTCGTACCAATCCTTCCTCCCCTTCACGACCTCGTCTCGCGTCCTGCGTGCCGCACAATTAGCGCCGGGGACGAACGAACGCATGTCGCGGCCGCTGCAGGAGAAAGGGTGGCTGCGGCCTGGCGACGGCGAGCGGTGGGAGATGGACGGCGAGCTCAAGATTGGCGCGATGGGGTTCGAGGAGGGGTACGTCAGCTTGGTCGAGATGGAGAAGAGCCGGTGGGTAAAGGTGTGTGGACTCTTCGGCCGTCCTCTCGCGCTTTATCCGCCTCGGATTGGCGCGCTACTTCTACATGCCGACGAACCACACTCACTCGCTCGACATCTGGCAGGCCACCGCAAAAGACGCATCCATGTTCCGCCACCTCTCGACCCTCTGGTCCTTCACGCCCACCCCCTCCTCGTCCCCGTCGTCGCCCCAATCCCGCGTCGACCTCTACCTCAGCTACGCCTTTACGTCGCCGCTGCACGCCGCGGCGATCCAGAGCGTGTGGGACAAGGTGTCGGCGCTCATGGTCGAGAAGTTTGAGCAGCGCGTGAGGGACGTGCACGGGAGGCGATAGATGGCCGCGCTGCGAAAAGCGGCTGAGAGGTGCGGCGGCTGCCCTGCGTTGTCCAATGCGGCCGCGGCTGACATCGTCTCGTGTACCTTCAGTGCGCTAGAGCCTTGTAGAGCAAATACCTGTATCGCACGGATGCCGCACTTATCTGATCTTTCGCAGGTCGAGAGCTCACCTCAGAAGCCTCCACGACATCGCCAATGCGCAACACTGGATAGTAGACATTACGTAGCTACGTGAAGTGATCGATCAGAGAGGATAGGGTCTGTGCGTGCACGGCCGGCGGGCAAAACAACTCGATTCGAGGTGCGAGGTTCGAATGGGTGAGTGGACGAGACTCAGCAAAGGTCCGAGAACGGAACACGGGCAGTGAGAACGGAACAAGGGCGGTAGTGGTACACAATATTTGCGGCCGAGCGCTCAGTACTTATACCTGCGCTGGCGGCGATCGCGGATGCAAGCGCAAAGCGTCGCAAAGACGGCGACGAACAGGCAGGCGAAGGCGGCGACGGTGCTGCGATCGTGGCAGTCGCGTCAGACATACACCATCGCCAGATGAGACCCATGGGAAGACCGTGACAACGCCCGAGAGAAACGGTGACGAGACGCACGTCCAGGTACCGTACGAATAGTCGACGTCGACGAGGCCATCGAGATTGTTGTCCTCGAACCAGTGCCGGACAAAGATGACGAGGATGAGATCGAGGATCATGGCGATGAGGGCGAGAATCGCCGCAAGGATGGCGATCAACGACGCGCAAATAAACCCGAGGCGGTCCGAGCAGGCGGCGATGAGGAAGGCGAAGAACGAGACGCCGCAGGCGATCGGGTGCAGGATGAGCGCGGCCGTGACGGCGCGGATCGCACTCTGCGCGTCGTCTGAGAGGATGCCCGTCGACGAGGCAATCTGGGCAAGCGCGGCGGGCAGCTCGTAGCCGACTTGGGTGCCCGTGCAGGCGTCATTCTGCCTGCAGATTTGCCTTGACATGAGCGCGCGGAATTTCAGAGGGAACATGGGGGCGGTACATACCCATCTTGCGTCAAGCAGTAGCCGAAGACGCCGAAGTTGGCACGTAAACTGCTGCCGCTACCGCCAATGGTGGCCTGAATGCAGAAGGGGGTCAGCATGAGTCCGGGAGCAGGCCTGCTGAGGGCACCTTGTGAGCGTACACGGATGATGGGAATGTCGTTGACGACCGGCGACGTGATGGACGAGACGATGAGGAGGACAGTCGCGCAGAAGAGTAGGAATGTGCCGAAGTGGTGAAAGCCAAGCACTGCGAGGATGACAGCCGGATGTGAGCATGCGCGCAGAGTGAAGTTCGCTTTCGCGGAAGGAGCCTACTGGTTGCTGAGCTCAGCGGGCTGCGAACACGAAGGTTTGTGTCAACCCTACGCTGCGGAAGGCTGTTTCGCCAAGAAAGAGCACGCACTGTGAGAGGATTCTGCGTAGCGGCAGGTGCGGCAGCGACGCCATCGCAGTGAGAAGAGGTCAGCACGCCGCAGTGTGTAGTGACGATATCCGTGAGCGCCAACGAGCTGCATCTTCGACTCACTGGGAGGGCCTACAAGAACTGGCGGGCGGCGTGCGGAGAGCGAGGCGGGAGTTTGCAGGGAGGAGGCGGTGCGCAGTCGAGGGCGTTGGCGGGGTGCGGAGCGGTGCGAGCGCTGGAGGCTGGTAGTCGGGGCGGGGTAGCAGAGTTGCGTCCCTTTCTGCAGGTTCGCGTGTTCTCCTCGAGTGCAGGTGAGCAGCGAGAAGGAGGAAGAGGTGAGGAGGTCGCTGCGTCAAGATGAGACAAGTCGAAGGCTTGGGGCGGTGCCACTCGAGGGGAGGCTCGCAACGCCGCGTCCTCCTGCTGACGCTTGTGTTGGCTTTCGGACACCTCGAACTACTTGTCCGATCCTCTCGCCTCGTGCTTTTCATTCGAACCGCCGCTACGCCCGACTCTCGCTCTCGCTCTACCCCGGACCACAGCCATGTCCTTCCCGACTTGCCCGACCGTCACGCCCTTCTTCGGCGTCTTTGTCAAGGCGGGCTCGCTCGCAATGGCTGCTGCCGCGTGGTCGAAGGCCAAGACTGTCCACCGCGCGCTCGACATGCTCGCAGCGCGCCGCCGCAAGGGCACGCTGTCGACGACGAGTTCGGGCACCTCGATCGTCTCGCTTCCGGACGAAATCCTCGCGCTCATCAAGCGCGAGCTCAACGTCGAGTGCATGCTCGATGCCGCAGACCAGGCTGTTTGGATGTTCCACGGCGATCACGCTTCACTCGGCGGCTTCACCGACTACTACGACGAAGACTGGTTGATGCCACGTCTCAAGCTGGACGACATCCACCACTGCGACTTCTGCAACAGAGAGTTCTTCGAGAACGGTGCAATGGGGGCCTTCGTCGCGCAGTACCGTAAAGTGCGCTGCATGCTTTCGCGAGATTCCGTGGGTCAGCTCTCACGCTGGTTTTTTCTCTTGTCAATCCGCACGCACAGGAGATCCGGTCTCTGCTGAAGGACCACGGACTTCAAGCCGTTTCCTTCGAGCTCTACGCGCACGACGATTCCGCCGACTCGAGCGAAGGAGCGGCTCTTGCGCTTGGTGTGCCCCTCGTCAGCTCTTCCGACCCCTCGAGTTATCCCAAGATCGACTGCCAAACCGACGGCTTCTCCTACGACTGTCACCGGGTACTCAGCGTATCGGGCGACCTGATCCAGCAATGCGAGCTCCTCTCATACCGCTTCAAGCGCCTCTTCGCCTCCTTCCCCGTCGAACCGGCCGACTTCGAATCGAATTCAGCTGCCCTTGCAACCAATGGGGCCGCGACGACTGGCGGTAGTGCTGCTCCGCTTGGTACGCGCTCCGGCGTTGGTCGCAGCGCCTCAAGTCGCGCGATTCGGAGGAGCACCTCGCCGAGTTGGCACATTTGGGCGAGCACGCCGTCGTGAGGCACACGAGGACAACAGGAGTGCTCTGCTTGTAATGTGCTCTCTGACTCATTCACGGTCTCATCATGTGAGAGGGAACCTCGGGGACTCAGGGGCCTCTCGCAACTTTCTATCACACTCTGCTCCGATCTCTCGCGGTACGGAAGCTGATGCGCTAGCTCGCTGCACGCCGCAAGCGCCGTTCCGAATCTTTCGCCGAGATGCAGATCACGTCCGTTCGTGCGCGATCCGAGAAACGGAGTGCGTCCGCCCGGCTTCTGCCGCCCCCCTCGTCGTTCCCTCGTCGAAGCGATCCCAGCCACCGGCGCCCTGCACCCATCGTGCTGCGGACCGAGTGTCTGAGCGCAGAACGCCGCACAGAGCCTGCGACACAGCCCGTGCGCACCCTCCTCGCTGTCGTCACCGCTCCGGACGAGGAGCGTGCGCTGCGGCGGCAACGCCGATGCCATCGCTGGCCGGAGACACGCCCGCTAGTTATCGCTGCAGCTTTCTTTGCCTCCGCTTTTCTCGCTGCTCGACTGCCGTGCTGCGTCGTGCCGCGTGCTGCTCGAGCGCGCTCCTCTCGTGCGCCGAGACGATCCCACCGTGCGCGTCCCCGGATCTGCTCGCCGCAACCCACGACAGTCGAGGCAGGCTGCATACTGTACTCGAGTGCGCCTCGACCTCGCTGTGCACGTGCACGAGCCCAGTGCGTTGCACGATGCTGGCCGTCCAGGACCGTCCCGGTGAGTCTCTCCCTGCATCGTCTGTCCCGCTCCCGATAAGCCCCAAGGTGTCATGCTCGGGACTCATTAGACTGACCATAGGTGCCGAGCTCACGCAGCGCGACTACGCGTGTCGCCTCGTCGCCCAAAGCGAGCGCCACCGCCACCTCTGCGCTCACTCAGCTCGCCCGCGACTCGTCCTTCGCAGACTCTCCACTCGAAGCTCGCTTCTGCCCCTCCTTCCGACATCATATCACAAGCCTACCAACTGTCCAGCGGCGGGTCCTTCGACGCCGCCGTCTCCGAGTCGATTTCCGCACCCATCGCTTGCGGACTCGTCGACACGGTCACCGAGCCTCTCGACGATCAAGACATCTATACCTGGGCGCCGTGGCTCCGCACTAGCCTCGAGCAGACGACTGGCAATACGACGCGCGGCGTGCCCGCAGTGGACCACCAGGCGGAGCTCCTCGTCAGCGCCCCGGTCGAATCGCCCGTCTCACCGTCCTACCCTTTCCCGCGCATGCCGCCCGCGGGGGAGTCGTCGCAAGAGCGACTGCTCACGCCTGTCGAGGAGCATACGTCGCCGGTACGGCCGCCTCTGCTGTCAACCTTCTCAACCTGGTCGTCGGTGCCGTCTGCCGCCGAGGCGACGAGCGCAAGCTCGACGCGCAGCAGCCATCTCCTTGACGACATGATGCGCTCGCGTTCTCCGCCGCTGTCGTCAACGCCGAGGGCGCCCTCGCCGCGCAAGGCGATTCTTCCTCAACAACTCCTGCTGAGTCTGCCGCCGACGGTCCGTCGGCGCAACACCTTCCGTTCGCCACCGCCTCGCATACCGACGTCGCTCAGCGTACGGTTCTACTCCGACGAGCTCAACTCGTCCGGGTCCGCGTCGCCATCGCCGACCTGCGAGGGGCCGCCCCCACCTCCTCCTCTTCCACCCGCCATCTCGCTCTCGACGGCGCAGCACGCCTACTCGTTCGCCCCAACAACAATATGCCTTCATTGGCGCCTCGTGCTGCCGACGGTCGACCCGACCGACCTGCACGCGCAGACTCCGCTCGCGCCAGAGCGATACGAGGGGTACAAGGAGTTTCCGTTCGCGGCCCACGAGGGCGAGCCCGAGCTCCCCACGCCACCAGCCCCGTTGGCCTCGAGAAGTATCTCGAGCGACGTCGAGGACGAGGCATCGTTGCCGAGCACGAGCGCCTTTGCTTCGCCGCTCTCGCCACTCAGGCCTTCTCGCCCAGCCCCCTTCAAACCGCTCATCACTCCGCCATCTCATACTCCTGCCGCTACGACGTCGCGGGCGACGGGCATGGCATCACGCGCGAAGCAGAGGGGAATCTACGTCCGCCAGGATACGCTCGACGATGGCGATCAGTTCGGCGAAGCGGAGCTGGGTGCGCAATGGGCAGCCACTCTCGACGCACTGACCTCAAGCCATGGGCATCACGACAAGGGCGATTCGAGCAAGATTCGGACAGGGCCACACGACCGGATCGCACTTCTCGCGTCTCAGCCATCGACGCCCGTCTTTCAGCGGTCTCCCTTGTCTCCTCCGGCCTGCACGCCATTCTCGTCCTCCTCTTCAAGTGTTTCCGATGCGCCTCTACCGCAGCAGTCCGGCTTTGCCTTCCTCACGACGGACCCCTTCTCCCGCTCGACGCCTCCTCGCCCGCCCTCGCCCGTCTCGCCGACAAGCAGTCAATCCCCCGCGCATTCGTCCCCTCTGTCGCCTCTCAAGCCGCTCAAGAAGCTGCGCAAGAAGGCGAGCGGGCTAAGCATGTCATCCGAGGGAACGACCAGCAGCTGGCTCGACAGGCTCGTCCCAGGTCGGCGCCCGTTGCGCCGCATGCGGAGCGCCTCCGCGCCTCCTGCGCAAACGCTCGCCTCGCAGGCGACGCCATCGATCGTAGTCGAGCCTGTTGAGCGCGTCGCGAGTCGCACGAGGTCCGATCCGCTTTCCGTCGCCTTCCCGCCGGACCGCTCTCACTACGCCAACTCGACCCTGCGCCCTTTCACGCCCAGCTCTTCATGTCCCTCGTCCGCCGTCGCCTCGCCTGCACTGTCGTCGTCGGCTCCCTCGTCCACGCCGCGCACGCCCGCTAGCGCGACCTTCAGCACCACCCCTTCGTCGGCAGCCGCGTGCTCGTGCGGGACGAGACCCTCGAGCGCGTCGTACAGCTTCCTCCACGCTCAGCTCGAGCAGGAGCGCCAGCGCCCGAGGGTCATGGAAGGCGAGGTCATGCGGCTGCGGCAAGTCGTCGCAGAGCTCGCAGGCGGCACTGTCGCCTGAGGCGAAGGAGCGGATCAGACGAGGGACGCACGCTGGGCGCACGCCCCTCCACATGTAGCACCATCTTGCTTCCAGACCTTGACCCCGAGTTTAGGCGTTTGCCGTGTCGTTGTGCTCCGTACTTTCGTTTTGCATTGCCTCTCCCCCGTCGCTCGTGCTATAAACTCGCATGACCCTCACAAGCTCAATCTTTCGCGCCTCTCTGCCATCAAGCCCAGAAAGCCCCGGTACGACAATTTTGCAACCATTCGTCACCGTCTAGTTGACGAGTGCGCCCATGATCTGGTCGAAGATGATCAAGTCCTGCGCAGCGTCGCTCGGCGACGTCTTGACTGGCTTGCCCTCAGTGAGCGACGCGTGCAGGCTCTCGAGCTCGATCGTGTAGGCGTCCTTGTAGGTCGGGCGGATCGTGCGCTCGACGTAGTGGCCGTGGGAGTCCTGCTCCTTGACCTGCGAGCAAAGGCAGTATCAGCAATCCGTCCAGTTTGGCTGGAAGCGGTCAGTCCAGCGCGCCTGGATGGTGATAGGAAGACCCTTGACGTAAGGCTATGGCGAGCAAAGCGGGTCAGTCTCGGCAATCGGTAGACGGAAGCAAGGGAAAGGCGCACCGTGTCGTACGAGATCTTGACCCGCTTGCCATCGCCGATGACCTCGATGTGGGCGTCAAAGTCGGCCACGTTGTCGATGCCCGACTCATAAGTCGCCGTGAACCCGCCGTAGTCGAACAGCGCCGTGATGAACGGCATGCCCTCGCCCTGCGCGCGACTTGCAGCGAAGCAGCGATTCGGTACCCCCAGAAGCTCCCGCATGGCCGAAAGGTCGTGCGAGCCGAGGCCGCCAAGCAGTCGATAGGTGAAGACGTCCTTAGGGTTCGCAGCTCCTTCGGGCGAGAGAGCGGTTTCGACCATAGCCTTGCCGCGCGCTTGCCGATCGGCGTTCGCTTCGGGAGGAAAGTCGGTGAATGCTGCTGGGAAGGTTCCGCTCTGCCCGACGAAGAACGAGTTCTGCGCGAGAGGACAACATCAACATTGGCGCAATGGGAGCAAGGCTTGAGCGCACCAGGCCGATGATGTCGCGGACGGTCGCGTAGCGAATGTTCTTGATATTCGCAATCTCCTCCTTCATGCGCTCGTACGCAGCGGCATACCTGCGCATGTAACCGACGAAGACGACGACGCCGTTGCGCTTCTCCGCCTCGACGATGGCCTTGGCGTCGGCGTGCGTCAAAGCCATCGGCTTCTCGATGAATACGGCCTTGCCGTTATCTGCCGCCTCGACCGCCATTGACGCGTGGTACTCGTCGGCGGTGAGAATGAAGACGAGGTCGATCTCGGGGTCTTTCGCCAGGTCAGAGCTGTGTTCCGAATCCAGATCAGCTCGCTCGTATTTCTGAGAGGACGAGCAGGGTCGACACACAAGTCGCTGTATTTCTTCTCGATTCCGAACTTGGTCGCGCAATGGTCGAGGAAGCCGGGGCTCACATCGCAAAGCGCCGTGACCTCATACAAATGGCTCAGGAGGGCAAAGGTGGGCAGGTGCGTCGTCTGCGCGCGGACAGCGGACGTTAGCACGGTCACTACGCTTGTCTGAGAGCATTCGCGGGATCCGAGAAGACGAGACCGACCTGCGCGACCTCGCCGCATCCTGCGATGCCGACACGGATGATCTTGCCGTTCGAACCCATCTCAGCGAGGACACAAGTTTAGCGTGGCAGTCTGGCAAGAGTGCGAAGGAGGGCCAGGGAGGTGGTGGTGGAGCTGCAATCGGACCGGCCTTTTTGCCTCCGAAGACAAGGACCGACCCTTCCTTGGCTGGGCGTACAGGTGCAGCGGCCGCCCTTCGGCACCAGACCATTTTGACCGGTCTCGAGCGACCTGCGAGCTGTTTCCGCCGGCAAAGGCCTCGGGTGAGCAGATGAGACATCCGGGACGACGCGAACAGGCTCGGATCACGCTCAGGCGTCGCGGGCAACCCAAAGTGCTTTGCAGCGGACGCACACGCACACGCGAGTCTGCTGTGTGTGTGCTTCTACGCAAAGCTTGTCGAGGAGTCACAGCGGGTTCAGTGGCCGCAGCGTCGCACGATGAAGGCTCAGCGACGAGCTGTTTCGAGCTCGACGAGCACCGGGTGCTCTGCGAGCGTTGCTGTGCAGCTCTGTCTGTCGGCAGGATCTCGTAGCATGTCAAGCAGATATCCTCGTTGGCGCAGGCTGACGAACCGCCGATCCCGGCTATCTTCTTCCGCTCCTCTTCGCTTTCCTGCGGAGTCCGCCAGTCAGAGCGTGCGGCCACGATCGATGCTGACCGACCCGCTTCGTCTGCGTTGCGGACCATGTGGAGGGTGGAGGAGCGAGAGGAGGCGCTCTCGGCGTCAGGCTCTTCCTCTTCTGCCTCTTTCACCTAACCCAGCCTGCGCAAACATGTCAAGCGACTCGGAGACTTTGCTCTACTCGATGTCGAAGCTCGCTTTAGCTGGACAGACCGTCATGATCGTGTGTACCCGCCTTGCTCGCTTTCGTCATCGTCTGGTTCCTCGCTAACGAAGGTTGTTCTCCCTCCTGCTCTCCGCTTGCTGCTGTGCTTCGCACGCTTACTGCCGTGATTGCGCAGACTGGGGCTTCAGGCGGAATTGGTCGATGCCTAGCAACTGTCTTTCGCCGCTCGAACTGCCACCTTGTCCTCCTCGGAACCAACGAAGACAGGCTGAACGCGGTTGTGAGAGACCTGCCTCAAGGAGACGGCAAGGTTTTCAGCTACGTCTGCGACTTGCGCAATCGCGCAAACATCGAGGAGGTCATTGTAAAGACAGTGGATGAGTGCCCGTCCGTCGATATCCTCGTCAACAATGTGCGCTGTGCTTCCGCTACGACTGGTCCGGCGACACCTTGATGACAATCACATACATACACAGGCGGGCTACGCGCTCGGAGCAACGGCACCTTTCTGGGAGCAGGATCTCGTCAACGTTGAGTCGGTCATGGACGTCAACTTGCGCGGACTCATGGCAATCACTCGTACGCTTGTCAGCCTATGTTGTGAGAGGCATCTCCGGCGCCGCACTGAACCTTGCGTTCCTTGACAGACTACGTCCTCAAGCTTCACATGACGAAGCGGTCGCCACACGCGTGCGGCACGGTCGTTAACGTCTCGTCAATCACGGGCCACCAAGCACCGCTCAAAGAGTTCTTCGAGACGTCTTATCACACTGCAAAGGTACGCGTGCGGAACGTGGTCTGGTAGAAAGGGGAGTAGCACTGTCTGACTCGCGGTTATTCCTTTGTCCTTCCTGTGCAGGCTGCTGTCGAAGGCTTCACCAACGTACTCCGTCACGAGACTCTCGGCACCAACATTCGCGTCCTTGTCAACCGACCCGGCACCGTCCAGACCGAATTCCACAGCCGCCGACTCGGGTACGACCAAGACAAGACGGCCGCAATGTTCGAAGGCATGGGCGCGCTCTTGCCCGAGGACATTGCCGCTAGCGTACTCTGGCAGTGCATGCAGCCAGAGCGCGTCTCTGTCGTCACAATGGAGACTCTGCCGACGGCGCAGCGGAGTCTGTACGCGGCGGACAGGTCGTGGGAGGAGCGGAACGGACCCGTCCGTCGGTAATCGAGACTGTTCCGCTTCTTCGGGCGTCTATGCAGCCTGTGCTCTGTCGTAAACCCCGGCGCTTGTGCTGCGGTCCGAACAGCTCCCGAATTCGATCGGACTTGCCGCGGTTCGTCCTGCTCTCCCTGCCTTCGGCTGCTCCTCGCCGTTTCGTCTCCCGTTGCAGTATCTTCTGTGTTTCCTACCGCTTCTTCCTGCTGCTGTCTGCATTCTCGGGTTCGGACTGCATCTCGCGACGTCGGTCCATTCCGCTCTAGACTCGTTTCCTCGTCTCCCCGCTCTCGTTCCGGGGCCCTCTCGCCGAGTTCGCTTTTTCAGCTGCGCTTGCGTCAGTGCAAGCCTCACTCGTTCTTGCCCATGCTTGTGTGCGCGCGCCGGCGCTTTGTTTCGTGTGCAACCTCGGTGAAAAATGTACCGCTCGCGTTCTCTCCCCTCCTCCACGCGCTCTTCCCCTCAACCCGGCGTGGTCCTGGCGTGGAGACCGAGGCTGCACCATCTGCACAGAGTTCGCCGGCCGGTCTCTTCCGCTTTGGGGCTTGCTGTGGACGAGTGGGTGCCCGCGGCTCTCCCGCTTTTCATCCGCTCCGCCTGGGTCTCCGATCTGAGGCCACTGCTCGCCTACCCTCATGCCGCTGTTCAACCGCAACAAGGGCCCTGCACGGCCCAAGTCCCCGCCCGTCTACCTGTCGTGGGAGAACAATACGGTGAGCACTCCTCCTCTCGGCAACCCGCGGCTCATTGTTCTGATCATTCCTTTGCGTCCCTGCAGAACTCCAACTGGCTCAAGGATCCAGGACTTCGTCGGAATGCCCTGTGGGCGCTTGTGGTGCGTCAGAGTCGCCGGCAAGGCTTCGATGCGTTCCCCCGCCCTTCCGAGGCTTCCCTACGCTTGCAGCGGGCCCACTGATGCCTCGAACGACAGCTGTACCTCGGCAGCGTCACGATGGGCTTCGACGGATCGTACTTAACGTCCCTGCAGCTGTTACCGTCATGGAACAACTACTTCGACACGCCCTCCGGCACTCGCCTCGGCCTCTTCACCGCCTCGACGTACTTCCCGCTGGTGGCTTTCGCGCCGTTCCAGGGCACCATCTGCGACATCATTGGACGTCGCCTCACCATTGCCGTTGGATCTCTCATCCTCATCTGCGGCGCAGTCGTTGGCGCATGCGCTACCTCGGACGGCATGTTCATTGCTGGACGCGTGATTGTTGGCCTCGGAAACGGCTTCGGACTCTTGTACGTCTTTGCTCTGTCTCCGATACCCAGCAGTCGTCTCGCCCGGGGCTCTGCGCAAGACTCGGGCGCACCTTGCGGGAGGCTTTCCGAGCTACACCGCTTTCTTGTCGACCAAGGTCGGACTGTGGGCGCTTTCTCCCTGATTGACTCTGCTCTGGTCCACACAGCGGCACCAATATTCTTCTGAACGAAATATTGCAGTACGCGCAGCTTTGAATCACATGCGACTCGAAGCTTCCGCCTGACCTTCTCATTTGCAGCCCTCGCCTTCGGTCCATCTCGTCTGCCGGGTTCTTCGTCTTGTGAGTCAATGGATACATTTTTGGTCACTCTTACTGAGCTACCCACACAGCTACTACGTCGGATCCGCGGCCGCGGCGTGGATCGGTTTCATCGCCGTCGAGCACAACTGGAATTCGGATGCATCCTGGCGCGTCATCACCGCCCTTCAGGGCGCAGGACCCTTCATTCTGCTCATCTGCTCGCCTTTCATGCCCGAATCGCCTCGATGGCTCATTGCCAAGGGCAAGGATGAGCGTGCGCACAAGATACTCGCGCACTATCACGCGAACGGCAAGATGGATGACGAACTCGTCGTCAACGAGGTCGACGAGATCAAGAGCGCCATCACTCGTGAATCTAACGAGCGCGCTGGATGGAGCAGCTTTTTCGCAACGCCGGGCAACCGCCGCCGCCTTCTTGTCCTCCTGCTCGTCGGCACCGGTTCTCAACTGTGCGTTTTCACCAAAACTCGGCGCAGAAATGGCATGCTCACGCTTGTTGCTCTGTAGGAACGGTGTCGCCATCATCTCATACTACCTCGGCCCAGTCCTCAACACTGTCGGCGTGACAGATCCCATCATTACGACTGGAATCAATGCGTAAATCCCGCGCTTGCTACTATGGCTTAACGTAGCTGCGTAACGTAGCTGTGTACTGACTGAACGCTATCTCCGCAGCGGAATTGCCATGTGGAATCTTGTACTCGCTGGCGTCGGCGCTTCCCTCGTCGAGCGCGTCGGTCGCCGCAAACTCTGGATCACATCAACCGCAGGCATGCTGGTCTGGTGCGCCCTCATACTTCTTGAACGCGAAGTAGGACACATCCGCTGACAAAGGTTTCCAGCTACATCTTCCTCACCGGCCTCTCCGGCGGTTTCGATGCGACGCAGAATCAAGCGACGGGGCTCACCTCGATCGCGTTCCTCTTTCTCACATTTGGGTTCTACGACATTGCTTGGACGCCCCTCAGCTACTCCTACACGGTCGAGCTGCTGCCATACTCGCTACGCGCGAAAGGGATGTCACTCTTTATTTGGTCTCAACAGGCGTCTCTTGTCTGTGCGTGCACTTTCTTAAGCTACAGCAATCAGATCGTGATCGTTGAGCATTGCCTGACGTTTGCACACGCAGTCAACGGCTTTGTGAACCCGATCGCTCTCGAGCAGATTGGCTGGCGCTAGTGCGCTCCTTTCCCACTCTTGTTTGTTATTCTGCTCACCGATACCATGTCATGTGCAGCTACTTTGTGTGGATGGCAACCCTCACCTTCTATCTGGTCATGGCCATCCTCTTCTTCAAGGAGACTCGCGGTCTCTCGCTCGAGGAGGTTGGCATGCTCTACGGTACGTCTCCGCTTGTGCCACACGTAGCAGTCAGTCAGACCAACTCAATCAACTCTACTCACGCGTCTTCCTCCGTAGACCGCCCGGACAATGACCGCGCCGACAAGAAGCAGGCGATTCTTTCTGAGCTCCGCGACCCGTCCCTCCCGGCCGGCACCAAGTTTAACGGCGCTGCGGCAGAGATCCGCCACCTTGAGGACGAGGAGACAGCCGTCGGCCTTGATTCCGACTCTTCGGCACCTGTTGGCGAGAAGAAGTGATTGCGGGCTGCCATTCTCCCTTGGCATTTCCTCACTGTATATACTGCTGCGTAGACTCTGGCGTTGCCCTTGCAACTCTCATCTTACTGCTCGCTTCAAGGGCGCAGCTGCCTGAACAGATCATGTGCAAGCAGGGAACAGGAGAGGAGCAAGTGACGCAGAAGCAGCCGGTTCCCTTTTTTTGCGGAATTCTGGCAGGACTTGGCAGACAGGCCTACCTTCATCACACTGAACAATCACTTTGTACTACGACAATGTCCTCAAGGGACTGGCGTGAGCAGGGGCCGGTACATATAGCAAAGGGAAGGAATACTTAGATGACAGCGGATTGTCCGTGCGTTCTCCTTGCGCTTGACCCTCCCTGGTCCTTTCACTGGCATTGTCTCGTGCATTTGGCGCGCCGCAGGGACATCTCAAAGCGCAGCATCGCGAGACGCAACTCAAAGCAGGCAACGGACGTTCGCGTAGCGGAGCAAGGTGGCGTTTGCAGACACACCAAGTCAGAGTAAGGGTCAGGGTCACGAGTCAATGCTTAGAGCTGTTGCAAGGGCAGGCAAGCACCGAGGGCAGAGAAGACAGAGAAGCAGGGCGGCGGTAGCGGCAAGAGCTTGTCGCCTTGGGTGGAAGGCCCCGCCGCCTCTCTTCTTGGCTGTACCCGCTAACTTGGTCTTGCAAACATCAATGAGAAGATGTTTCTCCCCCCACCTTTGCCAACCATGCAAGAGCACGCCCAATGCATCCCACGGTCACGGTCGGAACGCCTCAGTGCAATAGGCATCTCCTTGCTGTTGCGGACGCTTGGCAGCACTGCGGCTGGATCCTTGCCAACAGACGTTCCATTCTTGACGTTGGCCGCTTCATCCCCTCCCGCAACTGGCGCAGCCGCCCCTTCCGCGCGCCTTCCGCGTCTGCTTCCGCATCTCCGCACTCCCCGCGCTCTCATCTGTGCTTGGACGGACTCAGCGCCCAGACTCCAGACAGTGCAGAAGTCCTACATGGCTTTTCCAACATACAGAGAATGGCACGTGCGGGATCAGGAGCAGGAGCACGGGCGGCAGGAGAAGGGGCAGGAGGAGCGGGAGCAGAAGGAACGGGAGCAGGAGGACGCGTACAAGAAGGTGGACAATACAGCGTACAAGCAGAAACAGGAGGGTGCTTGGGCAGAGGCGCAGGATCAACAAACGACAATTCGTAGCAAGACGCAGTCAATGCAGCACGTTCAAGCCTGCTCAAGCTTCCTTCCTGCACTCCTGGTTGGAGGTCTGACGCCGTTGCCCATGCAGGCCCAGCAAAGACCGGGTCGTCATGCCCGCTCCGGCAATGCCCCTGTTCCTCAACCTCAAGGACCCGCCTTCCGCCTCTCCGTCCGCGACGTCGACCGCCTCCTCCTCTGCCTCCTCCCCCCCCTGCAGCGCCGTTATTGGCACCATTGTTGGCACCCTTGTTGTTACTGGAAACGTCACCGTCACCGTTGCTGGCACTGTCGATGTCGCGCGCGCGCGACCACCCCACAAAGTCAGCGATGCGCCTCTGAGGTGGTGCCGACTTCCTCGACCTCACAACGACAAGCGGTAGCAATGAAGAAGCTGATGGCAGTGACAGCTGGACCCAGGCAAAGGGCAAGGGCAAGGCAATCAAGATGGTTGAGGCGGAGGTGCAGCAACTGTCCGAAGCCGAACAAGGTGCGTCTGGTCATCCGGCGCTATTACTGTGTCCCCTGCATGCTGACTGCGTCTGTACCGTGTGCAGGTGTCCTTGACCCAAGCTCTCTGTCAGTGGACATCGCGGATTCGTGGGTCACCAATGCAAAGCTTGCGTCAGCTTCACCGCCAGTTGTCTCTGTGCCTTCCGCATCCGTGCGTCCCAAGTTCAGGTTCTGCACCAACCGGCCGTTCACGTGCTGACCGTGCCTATGCAGGCCCTCCCTGATCTCGCTTGGCGGGTGCGCGGTCCTGAGGCGCCGCGCTCCGTCTTTTCCGGCTTCTTGCGCACAGTCAGCTCAATTGTCCGTGCGGCTGCTTGCGCTGCCACTGGCCTTGCCCACTCCAAAAAGCGTCTCCAGCCAACGGAGCGCCTACCATCCCGCCGTTGCGTCCTTGAGGCAAGACGCATCAGCCGGCCCCCACTTTGGCGCCAATCCAGCCCTTCATGCAATGACATTGTTGTCAGCAAGGAAAATGCGGATGAAGAGGACATTGCGCTCTCAACAACGGCTACTTCAACAGATTGTCCTGAGGTCGCCGACGTGCAAGTGAGCGTCGCGCAGATACGCCTCATCTGGAGTCTCAAAGGTGCCGTCCAGCGTCAGGAGCCGCCTCAATGGTCTGTGCAATCCTCAAGGAACTCCAACTGCAGCACCAATGGCACCAAACTCACGCCCAAGACGGGCCTCCTCGGCCTTGAGGGCGTCGTGACAAAATCCGGCCATACCCTGCACTACCGTCATTCCTTCTTTGGGCTCTGCGCCATTAACCTCCGCGGGACCTCAGACTTGGCAACCATTCTTGTCCGGCTGACCGGCGCGACTTTGAAACGCCCAACCAGGGTCAATCTGGTCACGTCTAGCCCGAATGGCGGGCGCACGCGCGCACGAGACGGTCATCTTTCCAACGATGCAACTTGCACCGCGTGGTTTGCAACTTTCGGCTCACGTGTCGTCTTTGTCTCTCTTTGCGCTCGGTCGCACGGCCAACACCGCCTCGGCCGCTGCCAATGCAGCATCTACTTTGACAAGACGATCGTCTCTGAGACTGAGCTCCGTGCCGCCCTCCAATCGTTGCCCGTGCTTGCGATTGGCTGGCAACGACGCGCGCGCGGCGGCAGGAGGCAGAAGGCAACCGCCTCGTCATGGTTCAGGCAAATCCGAAGCCTACCCGCGCGTTTTGTTGCTGGCATAGCCACCTGTCTGCACCTGAACGCTGCTGCGCAACTTGCAGGTACGCTTGTTCAGACCTTGCGCGGGTGCGGCGGGACCTGGCCATCCCGTCTGTTGGCGTCGGCCTCAACAGCTTGTCCAAGAGCAGTATCTACTGGGACACGGTTGCACCCCTGGCCTGGTCTTTGCTGGATGTCCTGATGGGCGTTGCGGTAGAGGGTGTGCACAAAGAGCGTGCCTTGGGTTGCCTGCGTGCCGCGCTCGTTCTCGCGTGCATGTGGGACGACGCCGTCACAGCCATCCACGGCATTCTTCAGCGCGAGGGCGTTGAGATGAGCAAGGCTGAGCTTGCCAGTCAGGACATCAATGTCCCCGTTGGCAGCGCTAGTTGCCGCGCAAGCTTGTGCACTGCACGCTTGGTGCCCATCTCGCAGATCTGCTTGCCGTCAAAGCGTGAGTCTGGACCATTTCTCTTGGCTGCCTTGACAACGGCGGGATGATTGACAACCTCAGCGTGCAACAGAGCCTGCAATTTCGCCAGCGACAGCCTCTCCCCTGACGACAAGCCGATGTACGGCTACGCTGCTATGCAATCAGGCGCCGTCCCTGGCGTTGTCATTGCAACTCAACCAAGTACTCGCTCCAAGTGCGCGCCCGCCTGAAAATTTTGCAAGCATACAGGAGACATGAGAGAACTTAGTTACGCGGAAGCAGTTGGCTGCCTTGCGACGACGCATTCCAGCAGGACCTAGCCGGGAGATCTGCCTTTATCACACTGAAAAATCATTTTGCAACACGACCATGTGCTTGAGAGACTGGCGTGAGCAGAAGCAGGCAAGATGCACGAGAGACTCGGAGAGACTGATGAGATTCGCGGCCGCAGACCTGAGCACGACGCGCCGCTTGCTAGAGCGGTCGCCATGCATTGAACGGCACACAGTGAACAGTGTGAGCTTGCGGCTGGGCTCTCGCAATATGCTTACGCCTTCCCTGACCCATGCCGTAGGGGCCGCGCCGCCCCTGCATTGGTCGGCAAATTCGGCGTTGTGTGCGGCGCCAAGGATGCAATGCACGTGACCGCGAGTCGGCGTCGAGCGCTTGCGGAAGCGCGCGGCCGCTTTTGCTGACGGTGCGACAAGGAGAACAGCGAGAAACGGGCCGCTGGTCGCCCACGGAAGAGGCGCGGCCGAGCTAAAATGTGCCGGCGGTCTATTCCCTTCGCCACGTCTCACTAGGCTCGAATATAAGAGAAAGAGACCGACGCCGGCATCGGGCAAGCTGCCCCGCGCCGAGCTCCTCCTCCACTTCTGCTCGCCGCTCTCCCTCTTACCTCTCTCCACACACCCGCTACAGCGCCAACTATGACGCAGACCAAGTTCCAGAAGTTCGATGTCGAGCAGAAGCTCAAGGAGATCCCCCTTGCCAACAAGATCAAGCTCCTCGGCGGCAAGGTGCGCCGGCGGTTCGGACCATCTTCCTCGCACGCCGCACTGACTCGTGAGCTGCAACTAGGACTTCTGGTGCTTTGAGGATGTTCCCGAACAAGGCGTGCCCGCTGTCCGCACTTCCGATGGTCCCAACGGTGTTCGCGGCCGCAACTTCTTCAACGGTGTTCCCTCGTCCTGTTTCCCCTGCGGCACCGGTCTCGCTGCCTCCTTCGACCGGGACATGATGCACCGCGTTGGTGGTGCACTGGCGGACGAGTGCCGCGCAAAGAGCGCGCACGTCCTCCTCGGCCCGACCATCAACATCCAGCGCAGTCCGCTCGGCGGCCGCGGCTTCGAGTCGTACTCGGAGGACCCGCTCGTCAGCGGTCTCAGTGAGTTGATGCTCTGTCTCGTCTGGGCTGGACAGAACTGACTCGGACCCCGTGCAGTCGCTGCCGCCTACGTGAACGGTCTCCAGGAGAAGGGTGTCGCGTCGACGATCAAGCACTTTGTTACCAACGACCAGGAATTCGAGCGCTTCTCGGCCGACAGTGAGTCCAGTTCAGACGCTATAATCGAATAAGTACTCACTTCGATTCCTTCACAGGTGTCGTCTCGCAGCGCGCTCTTCGCGAGATCTACCTCGAGCCCTTCCGCCTCGCCGTTAAGCACTCGAACCCTCTCTCCTTCATGACCTCATACAACCGCCTCAACGGCACGCACTGCTCGGAGAACAAAGAGCTTCTCGACGGCATCCTCCGCGGCGAGTGGGGGTGGGATGGTCTTGTCATGTCCGACTGGACCGGTACGTCTGCACACCAATACACCGGCTTCAACTCGCTGATGTCGTTGCCGCGCTTCTGAAGGTGTCTACTCGGTCAACGAGTCGATCAAGGCTGGCCTCGACGTTGAGATGCCCGGTCCTCCAGTCATGCGCGGCGCCACCGTCAACCGTGCTTTCGGTGCCGGCAAGCTCACGGAGGAGGACATCGACGACCGCGTCCGCAACGTGCTCAAGCTTGCCAACATCGCGATTGAGTCGGGCATTCCGTTCTACACCGGCGAGGACAAGGTCGACACCCCTGAGCTCCGTGCTCTCCTCCGCGAGGCGGCTGCCAACGCAACTGTCCTCCTCAAGAACGACAAGGGTCTCCTCCCGCTCAAGGAGTCTGCCAAGGGCAAGAAGATCGCCGTCATCGGCTCGAACGCCAAGCTCGCCTTCCCGTCCGGTGGCGGAAGTGCCTCGATGTCCGCCAGCTGGGTCGTCTCGCCACTCGAGGCCATCACCGAGGCTGCCAAGGCCGTCAAGGCGTCCGTCGACTTCGCTGTTGGTGTCTCGGCGTTCCGCTACGTTCCGCTCATGGACGCCTACCTCACTCACCCGACCAAGAAGGAGGCCGGCGCCCTCGTCGAGTTCTTCAATGGCAAGCCGAGCGACTCGTTCTTCGCCGATGTCAACTCGTTGGCCCAGAAGAAGGCCGACTACGCTGTGGACACCAAGTCCTCGCTCTGCTTCATGATCGACGGCATCCCTTGGGAGAAGCTTGAGGGCCACGTTCTCACTCGCGTTCGTTCCTGCCCTCCGCCATCCGCTGGTTCTCTTGCTGACGGCCTAGACTGTACAGTACACGACCATGTTCACCCCCGACGTGTCGGGCAAGTGGACTTTCGGTCTCGGTTCCATCGGCTATTCCCAGCTCTTCCTCGACGGCAAGCCCATCGCGGAGAACGTCAAGTCGTACAAGGCCGGCGAGCTCTTCTTCAACATGGGATCGGACGAGGTCCGCGGCGAAATTGACCTCGAGGCCGGCAAGTCGTACAAGCTCGTGCTCCACGGTTACGTCGACCCGGACATGCTCGGCGCCTCGCCCTTCTCGTTCCGCTCGTCCTTCCGCATCGGTGCATTCCCGAAGGTTGTGCCGGCTGAGGCGCGCAAGGAGGCCGCCGACCTCGCTGCCAAGAGCGACATCGCCATTGTTGTTGTCGGCACCAACCCGGACTGGGAGTCGGAGGGCTTTGACCGTAAGGACATGAAGTGCGTCTACTCCTCGCTCGATCTGTTCAGAAACTGACTGCTTCGTTCGAAGGCTGCCGGGCGAAACCGACGAGCTCGTCAAGGCGGTTCTTGCCGCCAACCCGAACACGATCGTCGTCAACCAGTCGGGCACGCCTGTCGAATTCCCGTGGGTCAAGGACGCCTCGACTCTCGTCCACACCTTCTTTGGCGGAAACGAGCTCGGCAACGGTCTTGCCGACGTGCTCTTCGGCAAGGTCAACCCTTCGGGCAAGCTCCCGCTCTCGTTCCCGTATGTCTTCCTCCCTCCACCTTCTACACGATTGCCGTCGCTGATGTCCTCTCTCAACAGTGTTCGCCTTGAGGACAACCCTGCATACCACTCGTTTGGTATCACTTCGGAGACGCCGGGCAAGGTCCTCTACGGCGAGGTTCGTCCACTGTCCCTGCCCGCCGCCGAGCCCCTGTTGACATCCATGACCTACAGGGCATCTACGTCGGCTACCGCCACTACGACCGCATGAAGCTTGCGCCCGCCTTCCCCTTCGGCCACGGTCTCTCGTACACGTCCTTCGAGCTTTTGGGCCTCTCGACCTCGGCCGTCTCGGACGCGGGCGACTTCACCGTCTCGTTCTCGGTGAAGAACACGGGCAACGTCGACGGCGCCGAGGTCGCGCAGGTCTACATCGCCGCGCCGTCGGACGGCAGCCGCATCACTTCGCCGCCCAAAGAGCTCAAGGCGTTCGAGAAGGTCACGCTCAAGGCGGGCGAGTCGAAGAAGGTCGAGGTCAAGCTCTCGCGCGAGGCCTTCTCATACTGGAACGAGCAGCGCAACTCGTGGGTCGCGCCGGCGGGCAAGTACGAGGTCCGCATCGCGACGTCGGCGGCTGACAAGGATGTCAAGCTCTCGAACACGGTCGAGCTCGAGAAGGAGATCCGCTGGAACGGTCTCTGAGCGTGTCGCTTTACCCCCAGCCGCCCCCTCTCGCATGGACGTGATCGTCGTTTCCTCTGTATAGACTGTTCCTCGGGAAGATGACCAATATACGTGCCTTGGTCTCCATTCCATCGGCCCCGATGCCGCAGATCTGAAAGCTGTCCGTCTCTTCTGCTCCCGCTCGACCGGCGCGCTGCCCGTTCCACGCGTCGCGAGCCCGGCACGCGGAAGCAGGATCCCGCTTCGCAGCCGTCCCGACAGCGGCGCGCCACGTCGCACAGCCCATCGATATACCGGCACGATCTTGAACGAGCAAGAAGGGCGGCGGCAGCGATTGCGCCGTCAGAGCCGAGCCATAATGAAGGCCGCGTTGTCACGAAACCGCCTGCCTAGGCTTGTGCGCGCAGGCAGACATCGATGTCCCTCGACCGAACGACCTGGCTCACCGTTGCAGAGGCCGTGCAAAGCAGAATCGTGTGTTCCAGCAGGATTGCCGTAAGGAGTCTGGTTCTCGCCGCGCGAAGAGGCAGCACGAGAACGCGGTTCGGCCGCTCAGCCCACGCGGCGACTGATGAGTACCTTCTTGCACGCTGGCAGCGCCGAACACAGAGCCAGCATGAGCCGGAGACTGCAGCGAACAGCGACAGACGAGCGAAAAGCGTGGAGCAGAAGCGAGCTCAAGAGGACACTGCGCAGTGAGAGGCACAAGCTCGCAGTATCCGTAACGCATCGACCGCCCGCCGTTCACCCAGGTGCGATCGACAACGCGGACGAGGAGCAAGGAGGAGTCGGCTTCTTCCTTCGCCGCACGCTTCGCATCAGCCCCGAACGGCTCACGGACATCGGGGGTCCCGCTCGGGCAAACAGGCTGCATTGCGCGGCCAGACCGACGCAACTGCTTTTCGTGCCGCGCCCGCCGGTCCGTTTTCCCCCCGCAGTGGCCGACCAACACGATGAGCTCTCCAGGTTCTCCGCTCGACGCTGAGCCTGCCAGCCTGAGCGAGCACGGAGACGTCGCCCTCACCGTCACGGGCAAGCCTCACAAGCGGCCTTCAAAGATCGCGTGCGTCGCCGCCCTCCCCGCCTCGTCGCACAACTTCGGCAGCCTCTGTCGATCTTCGCATGCGTCTGCACGCTGTCTGACGCTGCTCACCGTGTTTGCTCGGCTTCATGCAACAGCTGCCTGGGCTGCCGCACCATCAAAGTCAAGTGCCGGCTACCCAACGGCGAGATCCCGACAGGGCAGTGGGACAAGGACCAGAGCAAGTGCTCGCGCTGCATTCGCCTCCGTCTCCCGTGCGAGTACAAAAGCGCACCGCGGCGAGGCCGCAAGCCAAAGGATCGGTGCGCGGTTGTCGTCGGCTTGAATCCCGTCATCTTGCTGACCTCGCTGGCGATCTCGCAGGTCTTCGCTCGCGCCTGGGTCCAACAGCGGCTCCGTCCCTCCCCCTTCGCTCGGCGCAGACGCGACCACCTCCGGCGAGCCCCTCGCCCAGCTCGACGTGAACGAAGCGACGCCTATGTACAACCTGCCGCCCTCTTCGGGCGTTGCTGCGGACCCGACGGCGCCAGCGTACTCTCTCACGCCCGGCTTGGGCACAATTGCCTCGACGTCTACGGCGCCCATGCAGCCTCCCTGGCCCGTTCCAAGCCCGAATGCGAATCCTTCGCCGCACCTCGCTTTCGCGCAGCACTCGCCCTACTCCGCCAACGCCCTTCAACTCCCAATTCCGCTACAGCCGCCCGCATGGCCTCCTGCGCGTGCTATTTCCTCTGCGACCCACAGCTCGCCGGTGCAGGGCGCCGGATCGCACACCTCGCCGGGATCGGGGACCGGTTCGCTCATCGAGAACAGCAACACCATGCTCTCGCTCGCCGAAGCGGCCGATGTGCGCAGCTCGAGCTTCACGACTCAACGACCTTCATTATTGACCGCTGCGGCAAAGGGCAAGAAGGCGTCGCCGAAGATGCCGGATCCCGTCGACCTCCGTACGTTTGGCGAAAGCCTTTCCGGCCCACTGCGAACCTGTTCGAGCGGGGCCAACGTTGCGACTCCGACGGGCCTTCGGCACTCGTTCATTTCACAGCCGTTCCATTGAGCCAAACCCCTGACAACGTTCGTGGCTTGCAGACGTTCTTTCGGCACTCGAAGCGTCGCAACTCTTCCAGCTGTTCCACTCGCAATTGAATCCGTACATCATCCTCTTCGACAGGCACCTTCACACCCCCGAGTACGTGCGGAGCACGTCGACCGTCCTGTTCACCGCGATCCTCGCCGCGTCGGCCAAATTCTTCCGCCCCGACCTTCATGCGCAACTGCTGCTCACTGCACAGCAGCTCGTCACGCGCTCAATGGGCGGTGATGGCGAGCCGCATATCGGCTTGGTGCAGTCGCTGCTCATCCTGACGTACTGGAAGGTGCATTGGCTGCGGTCCCGAGTTGCGGTGGATATGACTGACCAAAATGCTTTGCGATCGCAGGAACCGCTCGACACGTCTTCGTGGCTCAAGGTCGGGTATGCGATCCGACTCGGTAAGTCGCGAAGCCCGAGACGCTTTTACGCGACCCGGACCGCGTGCTTAGGCAAACTCAGATCTTATCTTCTGCGTTTTCACAGGCTACCAACTCGGCTTGCATCAGAAGAGGTACACGGCGCTGCCGGCCAATGAGCACGAAGCGCGTATCGTTCTTGACCGCGAAAGGACGTGGATCGTCCTGATTTGCTTCGACGTGCGTTCCCTTTCACAAGAAGCCGAATGCTCTCCAAGCTACGCAGTTTCGAGCGTATCCTGCGATGCGCTCAGGCATTGCGGGCAGCTGATGAAGCCTTGTGGACTCGTGACAGAATTCGTACATGCTCTCTGAGGAGGACGCCCCCGGGGTCGACACGCACATGATTACGCAGTGGGACGTCGACATCGACTCTTGGCTCGACGAGACGAAGCCGTACGATGTGCCCGACGACCACGAGCAGGTCATCTCGATCTCGTGCGTTGCGCGCGAATGCCTCCGCGTAGACGACCCGGATTGACTTCTCGCCGTCACATCGCAGCCTCATCAAAATATTCCGCCTGTATCCGAACGTCGCACGTGCACCGACAAAGGCTGTCGCAAGTACCCTTGCCACGCACCTCTCGTTTCTTCTCGGCGAGACACATCGAAAGTACCTCGACCCAGCATGTACGTTGTTATCCTCTTACATCGAGTCGACCTCACTGAGGCTGTCCGACTGCAGCACCGCAATACCGTCCATTCAGTCCCGCCGCAGCGCACAAGGTACGCGCCGTTGTTCCAGCCAGGGCACGAACTGACTCGTCTCCCGTTACAGGCCCGCTTCCACTGGTGTGATGCGAGGCTCTCGCTCGCACAAGCGTGCTTGACGGCCGCAGGTGTCGACGATGCTCGCGTACTCGCCGACTACATGGCTCGCTGCGAAGACTTCGTCATGTGCTTCGAGGAGGCTGTCGCGTGCGTCCAAGTCTTTCGGTCGTCCGAACCGCCCAACCGCCACCCAGCTCATCTCACTGATATTGCTTTGCCGACGACAGCGAGAGCATCCTGCGCTACATGCAGGACTCGTATGCTATCAAAGCCTTCGCTGCGGGCGAGTACTTCGGCAAGCTGTTCCCGCGCGTGCACAAGACAATCCAGGCGAGCATCATCTCGTGGATCACGCGCAGTACGCTAGCTCTGCCCGCGTCTCTCGGGTCGCGCGCTGACGCTTCTCGTCCCCGCAGTCTACGTCGCCAGCTCAAAAGCGAAAGAAGGCAACGACAATTCGGCCGCAGCTTTCCTCTCGCGCTTCTACAAGGCGATCCTGCACGCGCTCCACCCTGGTGGCGTGCCGCCTACTCGCCCCGCCTCGCCGCGGGCCGGCGCAAGTACGGGCTTTACTCCCGGCGGGACAGCGAGCAGCTTCGGATCGGTCAATCCGTTCGAGTCTCTCGGAGGAATGGTGCGTTCTGGCCTTCGCTGCTACAGAACCATCAGCGAACTAACGGATCGATCACGTCCGCAGGAGAACGGGATCTTTGGTGACTTCGACACGCTTGTCGCCGACCTGAGCCGCGACAATACATATTGGTGCGGCTCTCTAGAGTGACACAGCACCCTTCTCCTCTTGCTTACGGCTTTCTGATGTCGTCACAGGGACTCGCTTAACTCGGCACAAGCCAACTCGAGCTGGGCTTGGCTCGATCAGGCGCTGCTGCAGCCACCGCCAGGGAATGTTGCGGGAGGGGCATGATGAGCGGTTGTTGTATACTTGCTGACGAAAATAGCAGTGTGTTGTGCGATTCTCTGAAGCTGTCAAGGGCTCGCGCTGAGTGGAAGCCGACAGCCTTCTCAACAATGAGAGGTTGCACACGACCCAGATCGAGCGTGCTTCCGATTATCCGAGCCCGACCCCCAGCAATTGGCTTTGTCTTCGGCGAGACAAGTTCATTTGAGATACAGGAAGCGCTGCTACACTGCCTCTTATGCCTGCTCGAGTCCAGCGGGGTACCTGTAACCGACCTGCTCGCGCCACTTGTCCATGATCTGCCAAAGGAGCCAAGCACAGTGAGACAGGGTAGACCAGATCATTTGATGGAGAGGAACGGACCCGCATTGTGAGCGCCGACTCGTTCCACGGCATGCGCGAGTTCTCCTTCTCGCCAGCACGGAGAGAACGAGCAACGGCATCCGCCTCCCAGTGCAGCCCGAAGCCTGCACATGTAAGGACCCGCCAAAGCGACCCTTCAGCGGTCGTTCATGCTATCGTCGATCGTAAGAGCGTGACGCACCCTGAACCGGGAAGTCAAACACCTCTTCGTCGAGTTCGATGCGGAAGGGGCTGTCTCCGGGCTTGTTGCGGCGGACGATGATCTTGTCCGGACGAGAGAGGCCTCCAGGGATGATGATGGACCCTTTGGTACCGGTGACGAGGACGCCGACGTCCGGAGGGGTCGAAACGGCGTTGTTTGCATTGACTGCTCGGGATAACGCGTCAGTGATGAGGCCGTGGCGAATTGGGCTTAACGTAGAATGGGACCACGCACGGTTGGCACGCGCTAGGAGGTTGTCCCAGTCCATGATGATGGTCGAGTAGAGGTCAACGCCCGTGCGAGGGTGCGGAATCATCGAGCTGATCATGCGGCTTGGCTCGGCGCCCTTGTTGTCCGGGTGGTGGTACAGCGTCAGGAGCGCCCACAGGATTGTGTAGGGCCCGAGGTCGAGCTGGCAACCGCCGGCAAGGTCCGGGTTGAAGACACGGTGTGTGTCGGGAAGTTGGTCGTAAAAGCCGAGACCAAAGTCGGCGCTCATGTTGCGGATGTCCCCAATGACGCGCTGCTTGTGCAGCAGCTCGTGGTACTTGTACGCGAGCGGGAAGAAGCGAGTCCAGACGGCCTCCATCAGAAAGACGCCCTTGTTCCTTGCCGTCTCGACGAGAATGTCCCACTCTTTGGCGTTCAGCGTGGCGGGCTGCGCACAGATTATGCATCAGTGTCGGCGCCTAGGATGCGTTCCGCAGCTGCGCGCGCAAATTGCGCCGAACAGCCGAAGCGATAGCAGAAAACGACGCACCTTCTCGACGAGCACGTTCTTGCCTGCCCCGAGCGCCGCCTTTGCCACGCTGAAGTGCAGCGTGTGTGGAGTAGCAATGTAGACCAAGTCGACGTCGTCGCGCTGGTACAGCTCGTCGTACGAGCCGAGAGCAACCGGCTTGGTCTTGTCGAGCCCGCTTTTCTGCGCCCAGCCGCCCTCGGGGCAAAAGTCGTCGATGGACTTCTGCGCTTTGGACAGGGCACTGGAGGAAGCGACGGCGGCGACAGCGTGCGCGACGTCGTTGCAATCACGGCCTGAGGGGTCGAGGACGAGGTCCTTGATCTGCGAAGTCCGCTGGGGTCAGTGTGCGCGGCATAAAGCGGTCACAGTGGAAGAGTGCACACCATCTCTGTGGGCGTCACGCATGATCAGCAGTCGTCGCAGTGGAGGACAGTCCCGCGTGAGAGCAGCCGACGCACCGCTCGCGATCCATCCGCCTCCAGCAACACCCCAGCGCAGCACGAACGGAGCAGTAGCAGCCATGACGAGTCGCAGGTAGCTTGAGCGGAAGCAAGCAGCGAAGGACCCGCAGGTGGAGACCTCAAGCGACACGCCGGGGTTTTATCGGCCGATCATGCGGAACCCCAGCGCCGCACGCTTCTGCCCGGTCACGGGCCGAGGTGGGCGGCACAGAACCGGGGAATTCGTGATCTCGTTGCGTGAGGCCCGTCGACTCGCTGGAGACATACGAAAGAAGAAGTGCGCAGCTGGAGGGAAGGGAGGCACGAGGAAGGGATCGCAGCGAGTACTGTTGACTGTAGGTAGCTCGAGAGCCGCCATCTCCAAGCAACTTCTGCGGCGAATTTCTCTCTTAAAGACACTCTAGTTGGTGTGCAGTATGTGCATTTCAGAGCTTGGGTTTGAGCGGTGTGTCGAAGCCCTCTTCCCGCCTGTACACGCCGCCGGACCCGCCCTCGCCGTCTCGTGCGGGATCGCCGAGCAAGATGACCGTGCAGGTAATCTGCGTAGGTGTCGGGGCCCATGTCAGCTCAGTCACAGCAGGGCAAGGCAGAATAAAAGAAGAGGCGAGACGCACGTCGTCGCGGTAACGCCGACTGAGCGGCGCCGGGATGCTGAGCAGCACCGACACGTCCTTCCTCTTTGCCCCGCCCAGCGAGTTGCGCATCAAGTGCGTCGCGAGGTTCCCGTCCTCGAACGTGTACACCTCGCCCTCGCCGCGCATCGGCTCTTGCCGCGGCGCGTGCGACGCGTACGGCCCGCTCACGGCCGTCGGGTCGGTCGAGTGCGCGAGGACCGCTTGGCGCGTTTGCGGGCCGCGCACGCCGCACAGGTGCGCGCCGACGAGCGAGACAATCTCCTGGTTGTCGAGGCGATCGCTGCGGACCGGTCAAATGAGGTCAGTGTTGGCCTGCGCGAGACAGCATCGCAAAGAGGGACACACTAGAGGCCGTCTGTTGCGAGGACGACGAAGCGCGTTGCCGGCGGCTCGCCAGGGCTGGAGACGGGGAGGAAGGAGCCGATCGACTTGCGCTGTCGCGGTCGTTCGGCAGAGAGGTCGACCGAGACGACTTCGGGAGTGGCGGTGACCTGCACGTGGCCCGTGAGTCAGTTCATGCGTCCATGGGCAAGTGCGGAGGATCAAGTCGGCGATCAAGAACGCACATAGGGCGGAGTGAGGTAGTTTCGGGGCGGCCCGCGCACCGAACCGGGGTGGAACGCCGCCGCCAGCTTCTGCTGCTGCCCGGGCGGCCACTTGTACCTCGCGTCGCCGAACGCGCGGGTTGGCTCGAGCCCGCCGAGGACGCGCCCGCGGACGATGACCGTGTCGGCCTCGTTGGGCGGGTGCTCGCTCTGGATGCGCGCAACCTCTTTCGGGTTCCGGCCGGTCTGGTCCTCGCTCAGGGGCTCGACGCGCCACTTGCCGCCGTCCTTGCCGTCGGGGACCCAGACGCCCATTACCGCGCGCGAGTCGCCCGTGACGGCGACGTGCAGCTTGTTGCGGCCGGCATCGAGGAAGGCGAGGAGGGCGCAGCTGCCGCTGAGCGCGGGGAGGAGCGTGTTGAGCGCCTCGGAGTGCTCGACGCCGAAGCCGCCCGACTTGGTCGCGGCCATCGAGGGGAGCTTGCCCTCCTTTTCGAGCTTGTCGAGCAGGCGCACGGGCGCCGACACAATCTCGTGGTCCATCTTGGTGAAGGCGTTCTTGATCGCCTGCTGCATGATGGGGTCGTGCTGGTCGAGCTGGGGCTTGTGCGGCGAGGGCGAGCTGGAGAAGAGGGAGAAGATCGAAGACGAGGACGAGGGTTTCGAGGGCGACGGGGACAGGAGCGAGAGGTAGGGGTCTGCGCCGCGGAAGACGAGGTCGAGTTCGCGGGCGACATAGGGGACGAGGGCGGACGAGAGGAGGTGCGACGTCTGCCAGCCCGAGTGGCCGTCAAAGACGCCGAAGAAGACGAGGTCGCCCTGGACCTTGGATGCGTCGTTGCGCTCGAGGATGGTGCAGCAGCTCGAGTCCTCGATGGGCGAGTTGCTCGCGAGGTTGTTGGTGTCGTAGCGCAGGAGCGGGTTGTTGCGCCGCGAGACGGCGAACGACGCCTCGTTCTCCTTGAGGCGGGCGTTGGTCTCGGCGGCCGTGAGGAGGTTGAGCGTCTTCTTGCTCGTGCCTCCGGTCCTGCAGGTCGCCCGGCGTCAGTGCACGGGTGCTCGATGCGGCCCCACCGGCGACGAGCGGAGCGGGAAAGACGCACTGCTCGACGACGGGGACGGTGAAGCTGGGGCGGTCGCCCTCGTGCTGAGCCATGTCGTCGCCGGTGCGCCGGTACAGCAGGAAGCCCGTCACGCTTGCGCCGAGGATGCCGATGAGCGTCAGGTCGAGCAGCGAGCGCCGGCTCGGGGCGACCGTCGTCGAGTACGGGCGCGGTGCAGGGCGGTGGAGCAGCGCAGCACTGGGCCGCCAGTGCGCTGCTGCGAGCGGCAGCCTTCGCGGCGTCGGCATCGTCGCACAACGTCGACGAGAGGAAGCGCCGAAGACGAAGACGCCGACGACGACGACGACATCGCTGCGACGCTCGCCCCGAGGGCGTGCGATCGAGGCTGCGAGGCAATGCACAGTCTTGTACCGGTCGGGCTGGAATATGTCCCGCTTTCCCACTTCGAATTTTGGTCCCCTCCTGCTCCTCGTGCTTTCCCTCGTTACCAAAAATCCGCTCATCGCCAGGCTCTTGCCGGCGGCTGGATTGCCATCGGGCTCGCTTGCTACATTCACATTGCTATACCTGCGCCCTGGAACAGCTCGCATACCCCACTCCTCCCGCACCAAGACCCGCTCCTCCTCCTCGAACGACCTCGACACCATCCCCTCCGTAAGTCGTCATCCCTCCCGGCGTGCTCAGCCTCGTAGGCGGTCGCACAACTTGCTCCGCCCGCACTGGGAGCTCGAGGTCGTACCCGCCCAGCTCGGGCAAGCCTGCCGACGGAGTTCGCTGCTGCCGCTGGTCCGAGAGCGCAACAGGCGCATACGCCCCGAGAGCCGGCGGCGGGTTGAACGGCGCAAACGCGCCGCTTCTCGGTTGCGGTCCGTGGCTCACCGCGCCGAGACCGCCAACGGCCCCGAGGTTGCCGTACGCGCGGTAGTCCGTCCCCTCGCCGATCTCGGGCACGCCCTCGCGTGGGCCCTGCGAGCGCGGGAGGGGCGGCGGGGCAGTAGAGCCAGCAGCGTAGGGCATGGTGGGTGTGACAGCTTGCGTTGCGAAAGACGTCGTGCGGCTGCGGCGCGTTGGTGCTACCGACGGCGCCTTGCCCACCGAGACGTGCCGGCGCCATGCGTCGACCGGGTTGGTCGACATGGCGCGGAAGAACCCGCCTGCGCCGCCGTTCGAAGGGCTGGTCGGACCCGGGCCGGGCGAGTACGTCTTTTCTGACGGAGACGCGGACGAGGAGCTGCGTGATTTGCGACGGCACAGAAGGAACAGCAAGACGGCGATGACGGCGAGCGCAGCGACGCCGCCGACTGCGCCGCCTACGATGGCGCCGACATTCGTCGAGCCGTTCGAGTCGTTTGGCGGGTTGGGCGTCGAGGACGGCGTCTGGAATCCTGCCGACGTGATCGTTGGACTTGCCGTTGAGCTTGTCGTGCTCGGCAGAGCGGTGCTGCATCGCGAATGATCAGCCTGACTGTGGAACGTCGGCGAGAGACCCGGCAGGACCGAGTGCAGGGATGGCTGCGAGAGCGTCGGCCCCGATGAAAGGCTCGCAGACTCACGATGCATACGTGAACAGCTGCGGGCTCGCGCTCGAGAGGCTGCTCGCGAGCGCAGCCATTGAGGCCGTCGCCATCTGTCCCGGGTTTTGGCGCAGACACTCGTCCGTCGTGCCTGGCTGGACTTGGAGGAAGGCCCGTGTCGCGTAGTCTTTTGCGCTGGGTAAGTTGTAGATCTGAAAGCCAATCCAGGCGCCGGCGGGGAAGTCTGAGTGAGGTGTGGTCAGCCGGAGCCGAGCGTCGAGGAAGTGGATCGAGAGACGAACCGCAGACCCAGTCGAGCGTTCCCAGCGTGTTGGTGAGGTTGTCCCGCACGAACTCGGCAAAGTAGTCCTGTATGCGCCAGTCAGTATCCTCCGCTCGCATCACTGGGCGTGAGACGTGCGGAAGAAGCGACGTACGGTATCCTGGACCCATACGCCGATACCCTTCGTCACCTCGGCAGGACCGCGCCAAGTGAGCGTCTGCGAGACGCACTGCGTCGGCGTGGCTGCCTGGATCTCGTACGACATGCTCGAGTGGGGGGCTTGTGCGGACGAGGGATGCGCGACGAAAACTAGCAGAGGAAGGCCCAGCGAGGGTTTCGGGACGATAAGCGGTGGCGGCGACGCTCAGATGCGTCAGATGCGCCTGCGCAACGAGCCGCGGGAGCAGTGAAAGACGAGGAGTCGGCAAGAGAGGGACGAGCGCGTCGTTCGCGAGCGGATGGTCCGCGGACGGACGGAGAGGAGCCGATATTCGAGGCGGTGCGAGCGAGGATCGTGCATGCGAAACAGACAGACCGAGCAGTCGCAATCGCAGGTTCACGTCGTACACCTGCGTAGCAGGTCAAGCCTCGTCTTGCAATTGCAGTGCGGCCAGAGTTGCATTCGGCGGACCAGGCGTTTCGGGTGACGCTGGTGAGGATGGCAGCTCGTTGTCACCTCGTCGGCGGTTCTCGACGTTCGCGAAGCGCATGTTGGCCAGATCCTTGCAATCACGCTTGTGCTGCTTCCAGTGCGCGTGTTGGTGCTGCTCAGAGGGCGTGTCAGCATCTCGAGCAAATCATCGGCTTGCTCAATCGAGAAGCGCTCTTACTTCGGTAGAGCACTGTTATATACAGGTCAGTAGCGGCCTGAACGTCAGCCGGAGACGGATGCACGCACGTAGTATCGCCGCTTGCAGCCGCTACACCGTTTGAAGCGCGGCTCCGTCCCAGTTGATTCCCATCGATTGCACAGCGCACAATCCTGAGCGATCTCCGTCTCGTCCAGCTGAACGACGGCAAGAGGAAGCGTCGTGAAACCCCTCGCGATGGTTGTCCCAGTCCTGGAGGCCACGCCATAAGCCAACGCAAGTGCAACGACGAGGAGGAGGAAGCCGCACGTTCGCAGGAAGCCAGCGTGCTCGAGCTGCGGGACAATGCCCACGTTCTCGGCGTAATTCTTGACCTGTAGCAGCCTACCTCAGCCCTGGCAGACATGATGCAAGCGCGTGCAAACGGACCCAAATCATCTGCCGGCCGTCCAACGCGCGAGGGAATGGGTCCTGCGGCACGATGACCGAGAGCGCCGAGACAAAGGCTCCGTCTGGTCGGTCGTCTCGGGCATCCTCGTCGGCCACAATAAGGACGAGCTGCTCGCCAGTGCGCCCGAGAGCGACGAGCGGCTGCTCGATGTCGAGTTCTTCCTCGCCCTGCCAGCGCAAGTGGACCGTACGGATCCCGTTTTTGCCCACTCTGGACACTGCTGGAGTCGTGCTCATCCCGATCAGGACAAGTCGAGGATAGTCGTCTTCGCCAAGTCGTTCGCTCATCTGTTCGACTCTGGTCGTCTCGCCTCCTTTCGCCAGTCCAAGCCGGGAGTGAGCTCAGGCTAGCAGCACAGCGGCAGAGATGGCGACGTCGACGCAGTACAAGGACCGCACGCTGATAGCCACCATCGGCGACGAGGTGCGGGGGCCTCGTCTCTCGGCGTCGCACGCTCGTCTCAGCTTACGAGCGCCCGTTGGACTGCGCAGGACACAATCACAGGACTCCTCCTCGCCGGCACCGGCAATATCGACGGCCGGGGCAAGAAGAACTTCCTCGTCGTCGACTCGAGTACGTCGCCGCCATGCTATCGTCTCGTCCGTCTGCCACGGCAGGAGCTGCCAGACCATCGTGCTGACCTGCTTGCCGTCCTGCAGAGACGCCGGTCTCGACCATCGAGTCTGCCTTTGCCGAGTACACCGAGCGAAGCGACGTTGCGATCCTTCTCATCAACCAGCATGTCCGTCTGGTCCTTCTACCCCTTTCACTCTTCCAGACAGCTGATTCGGCAGGTGCGCTCTCGCAGGTCGCCGACCAGATCCGACCACTTGTCGAGAAGTACTCGCAGGCTTTCCCGGCGCTCCTCGAGATTCCCTCGAAGGATCACCCCTACGGTGCGTCCTCTCGCATGCTCGCGGTGCTGATCAGGTTGTCAACCTGAACCGCGCCTACTGAGAGGTCGTTGTTCTGACCCTATTCGCTTCCAGACCCTTCGAAGGATTCGGTCCTCAAGGCTGTCCGCAAGCATCTCGGCGACGCCTAGACGCCCTTTCTGTCTCCCTTCTCTGCTGTGCCTATACCCACCGCGTTCTGCATTGTATCTCGCTGTCACGGGCGGTCAGAGGCTTGTGCGCGTGAGCTGCACTTGCTCGCTTGTCTTGGCGTTCTCGCTTTGCGGTCGCTTCGCCATGCTGCTCAAACGAATGACACAACACGTACACGGCAATCGCAATCGAGCCTACTCATCGGTCTCGGCCCCGCTCAATGCCTGGCTGAGTGTGCCGACGTGTACAGCATCCACACGGGCTTGACGCCCCTCTTCTCCGCTTCGGCCTTGCGTTCGTCCGTCAGCTCTCGATCGACCGGTGGGCTACCATCCAAGGTCACGCCCATCACGCCCTCCAGGAACGACCGCGGCTCGAGCTGCCACGTCTTGACCATGCGCCTGAAGACGGCGTCGGGGTTGGGCGGGAGTGCGGCGTCCCACGCAAAGCACGCGCTGACCTTGGGCTCCTCCCAATTCCCCATGGCGCTGCCTATCGTGACGTCGTCCATACGGCTGGGTAAATGGAGGAAGATGCCCGACTTGGCACTCGCCGAATGATTCTCCTGCGCCTTCTCCCCTAGGTAATTCGCCCACAGGATCGGGCCGAAGAGGTGCTTCTGGCGCAGTCCAGACTGGAGCGCAAAGGCCTCACAATCCTGCGGGAGAAGACGGATGAGCAAGGGCCGCAATAGAGGGTGAAGCGGAAGAGCGCAACTTGCATAGAAGTTGTGCCCTTCGTCTTTCGGTTCCATATCTGGGGCGAGAGCCCAGCCAACGCGGCTCTTGTAGCAGGGGCAGAACGCGCGTCCCTCGAGAAGGGGGAACGACGTAACATCCTCGCAGCCGACGGCTGCTGCGGCTTCCCCACCTTGCAGAACTTGCTGTGCCGCATCAAGCGCTGGCAAATGTTGCGCTCGGCCTCGTCGAGGGCCTGCGTGACGAATTCGTTACGGATCCGGAGCCAGACCTCGGCAGGGACCGTGACGAAAACGCCGCACTCCACGGGCTGTCGCGCAGACGACATCAGGTGACGCCGGAGGAACTGCTGGATGGTGGTTGGCTTATCGATCATAGGCCCCAAGTAGCGTAGGCGCACGAGGTCAAACGTGTCAAGGACGTCCTTGATGGCCAGCCACGCTTGAACGGCGCGGATGTAGCTCAAAAGCGAGACGGCGAGACCGTAGCCGAGCCAGGTCTCGTTCCAAGCGAAGAAGCCGCCCATCCTATGGTGAGAGCCACAGAGAAGAGCCAGCGGACGTAGGAAGTGAAGCAAGACGAAGAGGCTGGAGGCTGGCGACGAGGTAAAAACCGGGCGAGCGGGCTCCAGGAGACGTCGCTTCAGTCCCGTCACTCGCCTTCGCCTGCTACTCCCCTTCGAAGAGCGGCTCAATACTGTTCGGCGATCCAGAAGGCGGCGAGACCCCCACGGCGGAATGCAGAGAACCAGCCGAGAATCAGCGCAGAGGAGAACGACGGTCCGGATGCTGATTCGCTGCGCAGAGTAGCGCACAGCCTGGCAGACGTCCCTCTTGCAAGTTGAACACACAGTAACAGCCACACACAACATAGAACGCACCCTTACGAAAGCAGCACAAAGAACCCCTTCTCCTCCTCCCCTTCCTTCGGCTTGACCTCGCCCTTGCGCACGAGCCGGTCGCCAGCAGCAAGGCGGATGCGCTCGCTTGTGAGCGGATAGCGGAACTCGAGGCGGTCCTTGTCAGGCGAGAGACCAGCATCGAGACGTGCCGAGGCGAGAGCGTGACGGAGGGCGAGCGCAACGGAGCAGCCGAGGAAGAATGGCGGTTCCTGCGCGGTTTCTGAATAAGCTTCAGCCGCTCATAGACACTTCAACCAAAGCGGTACGCACGCCGATGCCCTTGCTAGAGTGCACGCTTCCGAGGTTCGGCCATTCAGCGTCGCGGAGAAGCGAGACGTTCATGACCTGCGGAATGTCGGCAAAGCCAGGGATCTGACGCAGTTTGGCGAGCACGCGTCAGATTTGAGGGCTTGATGTTCAAAGGCACGGAGACAGCCATGGCGAAGAGAGGAAAGAGACGCACCTTGTACGCTCCCGGCCCCGTCGTGAAGAGTGCACCATTCTGCAGGAAGGTCGTCTCCTCGAGCGTGCACCAGCCCTGACCCTGGACAAATGCGCCTTCGATCTGGCTGAAAGCGGCGGAAGTGCGAGGGAACGGAAGGAACGGAGAACGCAAAAGACAGTCAGTAAGGTCCAGCAGCGCTGTGTGCTTGATCAACCCGTCAACGCACCCGTAGTCGATGGCCGGATTCAGCGACCGGCCGACGTCCATCTTGATGTCGGTGCGCAAGACCGTGTGGTCGCCTGTGAGAAGGTCGATCTCGACTTCGGTCGCGGCGGCGCCCTGCGTGTAGTCTGCGGTAGCAACGCGGCTGTCAGCAAGGGCTGCTTTCTGTGCGCGTGGTCAAACGCCGGACGCACAATGGAAGAGCGGCCCGGTTTCCTCCTGCACGTTCCAAACGTATCCTAAGTTCGGCGTCGCGTGGTGACCCGTCGCACTCAGGCTGACGCGCTCGCCCGTTGCCGCCGCAGCGAGCGCCGACATTGGTGCGTCGGGGCCAAGCTTCTCGCGGAAGGGCGCGAGGCGCTCGTTGAGCTCGCGGCAGGCGTTCAGGACGGCGTACCCGTTCTGTGAGCAAGTGGCCAGGTCAGCTGGTTGTCGTATGGCTTGTGCGCTGCAGCAGACGCACCAGGTCACTTCCTGCACTGGCAGCAGTCGGGACCGTGTTGGCGACCGTGTTCGTGGCCGACTCGCTCGTGAAGACGGCCTCGAACGGAACCTTGAGCTCCTCCGCGGCGATCTGGAGGCATTTCGAATACAAGCCTTGTCTGTGTACCGGACGCATGTCAATCACGTGAGCTGCGAAACGTAGAAAGCGGGCGCACCCCATTTCCGTTCCGCCGTGCGCGACGAGGACCGAGCCGTCGAGGTAGATGTGCACGAGAGCGCTGCCGCGATTCATCGCCTTGACGCCGAACGCGAGACCGAATAGCGTCGGCACGAGCGTGATGCCGCGCTTGCGGAAGCGGTGGTCCTGGTTGAAGCGCTCGACGGCGGCTTTTCGCGCCACGTAGTCGCTCTCCCGCTCGAGGTCCGTCATCAGCCTCGGGACGTGCAGATCGATGACGCTCTGGTGATAGTGTGTCTTGTCGCCCTCCTTGAACAGGTTGATCGCGCGGACGTGGTCAATGTCGAGCTGAAGGAACGTCGCGATAGCCTGCGGATCGCAGATCTTTATCAGTCTTGTGTTGCCTCATCTCCATTCAAGGCGCATTGACTAGCCTCAATGTACGACTCGGCCACAATCATGCCTTGCGGACCTCCGAACCCCTGGTGCAAGGCAGAAGAGGGTCAATCTCGTGCTTATGCGCGTGAATTGACACAATGGGAAATCCGGGACGTACACGGAAGGCCGTGTTCGAGACGGTGTTCGTCTTGCAGAGCTTGGCGCGCACGTCGACGTTCTCGACGTAGTAGGCATTGGTCGCATGCGCTATCGCGCGGTCGGCAACTCCGCCCGAGATGTCGAGCGAGTAGCCGGCGTTGGCGTAGAAGTCGGCATCGAGCGCCGTGATTTTGCCTTCGGACGTGAAGCCGACGGTCCAGTCGGTACGGAAGGGGTGCCGCTGACCCGAAATCTTGATGTCTTCGTGCCTCTCGAGCATGCAGCGGACGGGGCGTCGGAGTTTCTTCGCCGCAACTGCACACACCGCCGAGAGCTGCGAGCATCGTAACCATGTGAGCGAGGTCCCGACCAGACAAGCTAGAACAGAGCTGTACCATTGTGGTCCTCGACTCCTACGGGCGAGAAAGCCGGTCAGAGATCCAGTTCCTTGTCTTGAGAGCATGGGAAGAGCGCACCTTGCCGCCGAAGCCACCGCCAAGGCGCTTCGTCTTTGCGACAATGCGGTTCCGCGGCACGCCCGTCGCCTGCGCGACGTAGTGCTGCGTCTCGGTGAGCGCCTGCGTCGAGCTGACGATCTCGAGCTCCCCCGACTCGAGCTTGGGGATTGCGAGGCACGCCTGCGTCTCGAGGTAGAAGTGCTCCTGCCCGGGCGAGAAGGTCGACGACGAGAGCGTGTGCTCGGCGGCGGCGAGGGCGTCCGAGATGAGCTTGCCGCGCGACATGCGGCGGTTGTAGCTCTCGTGGAACGAGTTGGCGGCGATGGCCTGTCGGGTCGAAAGCTCGTGAGCCAGGGCAGCCTCAAAACTTCACAGAGAAGCGAAGCGGACCTGGTCGACCGTCAGCACGTGAGGCAGGTCCTCGTACTCGACCTTGACGAGTCGCGCCGCGCGCTGCGCCTGAAGCTTTGTCTTGGCGACGACGGCGCCGATGATCTGCCCATGGCAGGTCACAACGTCTTTGGCGAAGAAGTACTCGTCCTGCGCGGCCGGGCCCCAGACGTTGGCCTTCTCAGACGGCAGGTCGCGCCAGTCGACGAATGTGAACACGCCCGGCTCGTCGAGCGCTTCGGCCGCGTCGACCGAGAGGATCTTGGCGTGTGCGCGGGTCGAGAGGACGAGCGAGAGGTGCGCCTCGTTGGCAAAGGCCGGCATGTCGTCGCAGAAGACAGCCTCGCCCGTGACGTGCTTCAGTCCGGAAGCGTGCGGGATCTGCGTGCCGACGACGCGCTGCGCGTACGGGTCCGAGTTGTCTCGCGTCGAGCTCGACGGCTGGCGGTGGATCGGCTCGATCACCTCGTGCTCGTCAACCTCGCGCACGCCGTCGACGGGAACGCCGCATGCGCTGGCGAGCTCGACCCAGTACTTGAAGAAAAAGGAGAGGACGAGCGTCCGGCGGTAGGAGGGCATGCCGCCCGGAACGGTGAACGGGAGGTCGAACTCGCTGGCGAGAACGTCGAGTGCGCCTTCGAGCGTGCTGGCCGCAACAGGCTTGCCGACGAGGAACGCCTCGGCCTTCTTGGCCGTGATCGTGTAAGGCCTGTACCCGAGAAAGGGTTAGCGATCCGAGTCCGTCTGCAGGGACAGGCCCTGGCTGATCATGAGCTCGGAAGAAGCATGACGCACGCCATGCCGCCAAAGGCCAGCTTGATGTTCTTGATGATCCAGCCCTCGCTGCCTTCGACCGGCGCGAGGGTGGCAGAAAAGCACGCAGTCACGATGGCGATGTCGTCGTCCTTCCGCCTCGCCTGCTTGAACGCGCGCACGACGTCCTTCTCGCCCTTCTCCGCCGCGCCAAGCGGGAGTATGACGCGCAAGATGATGCCGTCGGACGGGAGGCGCGTCTTGCGATACCCATGGAAGAACCCCTCTCCCATCTCGAGCACCGTCTCCTCGCCGTCCTGGACACTCGGCGCGCGCACGACGAGCTTGGCGCCGAGCGCGACCCAGACGGGGTTGGCGTCCGAGATGGGCGACGCCGTCGCAATGTTGCCGCCGATCGACGCCGCGTTGCGGATCTGCCGGCCGGCAAAGTAGCGCAGCTGGTCGCGCACGGCGCGCAGCGCGCCCGACTCGCTGTGCGTGCGCGCAGAGATGAGGTCGCCGACGACGCGCTCGAGGTCCGAGAGCGTGAGATTGGCCCCGAAGGTGAGGGTTGGGGTTTCAGGCGTCGGGAGCGAGACGGTCGCGAGCTCGGCGACGTCCGAGAGGTAGATGCAGTCCGGGTAGCGCATACCCTTGATTCCGACCTCGATGGCAATCTCGGACGAGCCGCCGACGAGCTTGGCGTCGGGCAGAGCGCGCTTGAGGGCAAGCACCTGTTCGAGCGAGACGGGGCGGAACCAGCGGCGATGGTTGTGCGTCGGCGAGGAAAAGGCGAGCGCCTTGAGCGGGTGCTTGACGAGGCTAGGCGGGAGGATGAGCTCGGTCGAAGGGACGTAGGGCTTGAAGTCGAAGCGCGGGAAAGACGCCGTCGGCGCCGTCGTTTCGACCTTGTCCCCGCCGAGCTGGCAGCAGTCAGCGCGGCCGCACCCCTTGGTCTTCCCAGTCACTGACGGGGGATGCACGAGCGCCGACGCATCGATGTCCTGCGCCTCAGGCGATTTTGGCGCGGTCCGGCCATTCAAGCCGGCAACGGGGTCGATAGGCGGCGCATCCGGCTCCTCCAGTGCAGAAGGAGCGGGCAGTGACACGTCGGTACTGACTGCCTCGGCGCACTTCTCGGAGTTCGCGCAGCACCTCGCCGCCTTCTGCGCGACTTCCTTAGCGAGCCCGGCCGCCTCGAAGTTGAAAGGAATGGAGAAGTCGGGGTCAGTTGGCGTCGAAGGCGGAGACGAGGAGGCGGTGGACGACGACGAAGAGAGCGAGGGCGTGCCGCGACCTGTAGAGCTCCAGAAGGTGAGTTCGGTGCTCAAGAGAAGACCTCCCTCGAGCAGAGGAAAGGACCGACTCTTCGGAGCGAGATACTCGCCGACAAACGACTTGACTGCCTTGAAAATCGGGGCATAACCCGTGCACCGGCACAGGTTGCCGTCGAGCGCCCCCTGCAGCTCGACGTCGTCGACCGAGAGCCTGCCCTTGTATGCGGCGTTGCGCAGGAGGGCGTAGACGCTCATGACGATTCCGGGCGTGCAGAAGCCGCACTGCGAGCCGTGGAGCTTGGCCATGCGCTCCTGGAGCGGGTGCGGGTGGTCGCTGTTGCCGATGCCCTCGACGGTGATGACATGCTTGCCCTCGACGCAGACGAGCGGCGCGAGGCAGGCGTTGATGGCGAGGTGCTGGGTCTCGCGGGTGCGCGGGTGGACAGACTGGATGACGACGGTGCAGGCGCCGCAGCCTCCCTCATTGCAGCCCTGCTTGGTGCCGGTGAGGCCGGGCTGCGAGCGGAGGAAGGCGAGGAGCGAGGTGTCGGGGTCAAAGTCGCGGCCGTCGAGGACGACTTTGGTGCCGTTGAGCCAGAAGGTGAGCTCGTGCGAGGCCTGTGCGAGGAAGGCGTCCAGGCCGGCCATCGTGGCTGCCATGGTTGGCGGGCGATAGCGATCGGGACGCGACGAGGAGCGGGCGGAGGTGGGGGAAAGCAGCGAGAGCGCAGAGAGCGACGCGGCGCGAGTTGGGTGTCCGGGTTGCGTGCGTCCAGTCTGCACGAGTGCAAGGACAGCGCAGAACACTCGCCACGACCGCCGAGTCGCCGTGCACGCAGAGTCCGGCGCACCCCGCCCCGCCAACTCCGAGCATCCGCCTGACCCGCGCTCGCCTCGCTTCCCCGGAAGCCAGATGCTTGCACGCCAGCTGCTCACACGCTCTGCTGGACCCGTACTCTGCTGCACTCGAGCTCCGCCCGTGCGATGCCCACTCCGCGCACCGCCTCATCACCTTCTTCCTCGCTGTGGGGAGCCGACAGCGCAGACAGGGACCGCGAGTACCCGGCATTGCGAGGTGTGCTCACACAGAGCACTCAGCGACACCTGCCTGAGACCGCTGATCCCCTCCGCACGCAGGGACCGTCCACCTCGACCATGCTGCTGCTCCGCCCGCTCCCCTCGCCCCCGTAACCGCGCTCGCCACCGCTCTCGCCTCGACGCTGTACAGCAACCCGCACTCGGCATCGACTGCCGGGGCGGCCACTCAGCTAGCGATCGACCGGACGAGGACCCGCGTCTTGCAGGAGCTCTTTGGCGTTCCCGACGACCGTCTCAGCGAGTGGGACGTTGTCTTCACGCCAGGAGGGGCGACGCAGGGCATCAGGACGGTAGGAGACGCATGGGATTGGCGACCTGCGCACGAAACTCAGGGACGGGGCGGCTACGAGTACCTGCTCGAGAGTCACACCAGGTCCGTTGCAGCGTCGGGTTCCGCCTCTGTGTTCGTGAGACTAGTCACTGAAGCTGCTCCGTAGCCTTGTCGGCTTGCGCGGCTGCGCACTCGCTCATGCGGCGCCTGTCGCCGTTCATCGCTCGCCGAGCGCCCTTCTTCGATCCGCCCGTTCCTCCGGCTCGGCTCAGTCAGCATCCTCAGCCTCGCTCCCTGCTGATTCCGCGCCAACGCTATACGCCTACCCAGCACAATGTAACGCGACAGGCTCGCGGCTCGGCCTGCGCTTCTGCGCGCAGATCAAGCGCGCCAACCCGCATGCCGCTGTCCTTGTCGATGCGGCTGCATACACGTCGACCAGTGTACTCGACCTGGGCAGCGTCAAAGAGGAGGAGGCACCCGATTTCGTCGTGGCGAGTGTATACAAGATCTTTGTGCGTCACGCCGCACGTCTTCTGCCGAAGGGATCTTGGACAAGGAGACCTTTCAGCTGACATGCTCTTGATTCGCAGGGCTTTCCGACCTCCCTCGGCATCCTGCTCGTCCGCCGCTCCTCTTCTCACCTACTTACCTCCTCTCTCCGCCCCTCCTACTTCGGCGGAGGCACCCTCGCCTCCCTCTCCCTCTCTGCGCCCTTTACGCACACCTCGCGCCGCCCTTCCGCGACAGGCGAAGTGCACCAAGCGCTCGAGCACGGCACGTCGCCATACCTCGAAATTGTCGCGCTCGCGCACGCGCTCGACTGGCTCGCGCGCGTCACGAACGGCGAAGGGCTCGGCGCTGTCGCGCGGCACGTGGGCGCGCTGCGTGAAGTGGCGGTGCGCGAGCTCAGCGCGCTGCAGCATGAGGGCGGCGGGAGGGTCTTTCTCGAGCATGAGGCATTCAGGCCCGAGCCGGGCGAGGCAGAGCTTGACGAAGACGAGAGATGGCGGGTGGTCCTCGAGCCACCAGGACCCATCGTCGGCTTCTCGCCTCTCCTCCCTCCCTCGTCCGCTTCCGCCTCTTCCTCTACCCCTACCGCAGCCGACGCCGACGAGCCCGACTATCGCCGCACGCATGTCGGGCATGAGCACATCGCGCGGCTCGCGCTCCTTGAGGGAATCGCGCTCCGCAGCGGCGGAATGTGCAACGCGGGCGCGGTCAGTCGCGCAGTTGGCATGGGAGAGGAGGAGCGGCGCCGGCTCGAGGAGCTTGGCGGAGCGAGGTGCTGGGATGAAGGTGAGTGCGAAGGCAAGACCCTTGCTCCGGGCTATCATAGCCAGGCCGTATCGCTTTCGTCCACATCGCCTTTGCTCACTGCTCCCCTTTGCGCAGAGGAATATGCCCCCTTCCCTCCGTATCGCCCTCTCGGCATCACCCGCATCTCGTTCGGCATCGCCTCGACGCTCGACGACGTTCACGCCTTCGTCTCGTTCGTCAAGCATTTCTACGTACATCGGCTGCCGACTGTCCCTAGGTCGACCGCTCTGGCCGGTCCTGCGCCAGCGCGAGAGAAGCGAGTCAAGCGGGCCAAGCTGACGGAGCTGTACATCTGTATGTCGCTCTTCTCCTAGCCCGTGTTGCCCACAGCGAGAAGCTCACCGAGATTGCGCGCAGACCCGATCAAGTCCTGCGCTGCCCAGGCCCTGGCGCCCTCCCAGCCATGGCCGCTCACGGCCGCAGGCCTGCTCTACGACCGCGAGTTCATGCTCGTCTCGTCCTCGACCGGGCGCGCGCTCAACCAGAAGCGCTACCCGCGCATGGCGCTCATCCGCCCGACCGTCGACCGGGAGCACGGTATTCTGCGCATCGAGGCGGAGGGGATGGACCCGCTCGAGATTGCGCTGGAGACGCGCGGCTCAAAATGCGGCAGTGTCGCGCAGAGTGGGCTTCTCACGCCGCCGCTCAGCGACGACGACGAGTCGATCTCGTCCCTCGCATCCGCGGAGGACGTCGGGATCCCTCTCAGCGACGCTCTTCGCCACACCACCCTGTGCGACACTTCGGTCCTCTCCTCTCGCGTGTCCCGCACCGCCGACGCCTGGTTCACCTCGTTCCTCAATCCGCCCTCGTCCTCTTCCGCCCTCGGCCTCGGGCCTGGGCCCGTCTCGCTTCACCGTCTCCCGCCCACCTCGTCCCGCCACGCACACTTTGCGCACCCCTCCGCCGCGGACACGCAGCAGGACGCTGGCCCGCCGCTCCCGCTCCGGCTCAGCAACGAGAGCCCGTACCTCCTCGTGTCGGAGGCGAGCCTGCGCGCGGTCGAGAGCGCGATCCGCGTCCATGGCGCGATGGGCGGCGCAGACGCGGAGGCGCCGAGCGTGCATGCGACGGCGTTTCGCCCGAACCTTGTCGTCGGTGGGCTAGAGGGCGGCGAGGCACTCGAGCCGTGGTGGGAAGACGGGATCCAGTCTCTTTCGATTGGAGGCGAAGCTGGTCGATTGAAAGGTGGAGAAGCAGAAGCGGCCGTCTTCAGCTTCCTTGGAAGGTGCCGCCGGTGCCTGATGGTGTCCATCGACCAGGTGCGCTTCTCGTCTCTTCATCATTGCTTCTTGCCGTCTATTCACGAAATGGCCGCTGACTAACTCGGCTCGTCTTCGTTTCTTGCTCGCAGAAGACGGGCCTTCGCAAGTCGGAACCGCTGTCGACTCTCTCGCGCATCCGCAAGAACACGTCGAATGGCCGCGTCGAGTTTGGCTCTCACATGCTTTGGCGCGACGATCTGTACAGCGGGCGCAGTGCGGAGGGAGGGGACGAGCCGTGCGTGAAGGTCGGGGACGAGGTGCGCGTATGGCTAGACGACAAGAACGCGTAGTCCACCCTCGCAGTTGCGCAAATCGGGCGTTTCAACTCACTTCGTATCCGAGAGAGCAAGAGCAATTGCAAATTCACCGACCGCCGAATACGCCGGGCAACAGAGTGTGCCGCAACGCCTTGACATCGTCTAACTTGGCCTGCTGCCACTCTGCTGCCTCCAGGCCTTTCTCGAGCTTGCTCCGTCCGAAGTCGATGAAAGCAAACTGCGCGTGTGACTGCGGTGGTGTCGTCGGCAGAGATTGGCTGTCTGCCGAGCCAGTCAATGGCGGGGGGCGAACGACGCGCAAATTGCTGCGGTGGAGGTCGCCGTGCGCTATGCCGAGGTCGTGAAGCTCGCCGAGAGTGGCGAGTGGGTCGAGCCTGCAATTTCCGCGACGTGTGAGCGACAGCGGACGGCCAAAGGGCGAAGCAAACGCGCGAGTTGAGGAACGACAGATCAAAGACCTCGATTGGCTCGCCCAGCGCGGTTGTGAGCAAGCCTTCTGCAGCAGGGTCGGCCTGATGCGAAAACCGTCCTAGGAACCGCGGGAAAAGAACTCCAGCGCGGATTGGCGCCACCGCATCGAGGTGCCGATACGCCTCCGCCTCGGCTTGCAGCTCGTCGAGATGGTCTCGACTGTCCGCTAAGTCGTTACGTACGCACTTGAAGATGTACATGCCTCGAGCAAAACGCAAGATGTGCTTGCTTGAGTGCTTGCTTGAGCGACTAATCGAGATGCCGCGGAAGGTGATTTCCGGCGCTTTGCGATTGGCGAGGCGGTCGGCGCTGCAAGACATGGTCAGCCATAAGCACAAGCATGTAGAGAGGAGGATCACACCTCTGAAAGGCATTGGTGCGGATCCATGCGCCGTGACTCGCGAAAAACAGCAAATCAAACGAGAGTTGAAGAATAGGTGCTTGTAGAACGACCTCGTAGAGCGGATCCAAAGGTTGCGCGACCGGCTTGCGTGAAATGGATCGCCGCGTTGATGCGCATTGGAAGCAGGGCCGGCGAGAACGCAACGATAGGTCAACGTGGCTGATGGGCGAAAGCAATACGGGACTGCACTGCATTGCAGTCGTGCTCCTACACACTCACCGCCTGGTTCGGTACGTCCGAATTGCTCAGGAGCTGCAGGATGGACGCGCCAGTTTTGGGGTCGACCTTGCGCCGCTTGTGCGCTCTCTCGCCTTTGTGTCCCGCCGGACCTGCCTGCTCCGACTTGGCCGTCTCTTCTTGTGCCTCGCCGCCTTCGAGAACGATCTTGCTGTTGTCGCCAATTGACAGGGTTGCGAGGTAGAGGCCGGCGAGGAGAGCGTTGACGGCGTGGCGCTCGGCGTCGAGCACAAACGAGGAGAGGAAGAGCGTGCAGTCCTTCTCAGCAATGACGACGTAGTGCGTGCCGTTGGACAGGAAGGCAACCATGCGGTCGAGCTGCACCGCTTCGAGCGAGACGGCGGACGTCTTGGCGTTGAGGAGTCCGATGTGAACCTGCGCAGGGCCGAAAGTCAGTCAACGAGGGATTAGGAGACAGCGAGAACACAGCAAGCAGCGCACCTGCAGCAGAACTTTGTCGAGCGTTTCGCTCCAAGCCAAGTGGGCCTCGCTGCGGAAGAAAACGCCTCGGCGGTGCGCCCCCCAGGGACTCTTGACAGCCGCTTTCTGCTGTCCCTCAGCGCTGCTGCGGCCTGCAGACAGGAAGCAGTATGGTGAGCACAAGAGCAATGTCAGTGGTACTTTGACTTGATGCTCACTCTGGATTCCAGGCCATGCAAACTCGAAACCCTTGCTTGCCTCGCTGACCAGCAAGACAAGGTCCTGTTCCGACAGGACGCTTGGGAGCTCAAGCTTGAGCATCAAGCGGACTGCGGAGTCCTGTTCATTTGACAAGACGAGGTCCGAGATGCCGTCATATTCAGAAGGGAATTGAAGCACCGCCTCGTGTCCAACGAAGGAAGTTAAGAAGCATGCAAGGCGAGGCTCAAGGATGATTTTCACAGCAGTGGTGAAGCCAGGTCTGTTCCTGTAGCGGATGAGGGGACGGATCCGGGAGGTTTCGAGGTCGAGAGGTGGCAGTGAGATCGACTGTTCGGTGTGTCCATCACGCTCTTGGCAATCCTGGGCTACTGCAGCCATGACCAGATCAAATTATCTTGATGGTATCACGCCAATAGGTCTCAGACGCTTGGACTGCTCGAGCATTGCGCCCGACTCGGTCGGACGTCGAGAGTCCGGAGGTGAGTCTGCTAGGAAAGATCCTTTGACCGAGTGCGCAGCCTTGTGGCCCGGCACAAGGACGGGTACGCCAGGTGCCTGCCTCAGGTCGTTCCACGCGCTCGTCATGGACCCATCGCGAGCGACCGAGGACGACTTTATTCCGAGGACCGAGGGTGTCACGCTCATGTCGCCCAGCTGAAGGAGTGTTGCGTATCAGTCTGAGAAGCACCATCACTCGAAGCATGGTCGGGCAGTACCGAAAGAGTATCCGTGGCTTGTCGAGCGAGTGCAGCGGCGAATCGACGATTCGGAGCGAGCGAAGCTGATGAAGAAGCGACAAGAGCGAGAACGAGGTGCGCGAGGTCCGAGCAAGTGGAGCAGCCTCAGTCAGGCCTAGGCAAGTCTGTGCAGGTGCTCGTGCGCTGCTCTGGCGGTGTCTGTGGTTGTGGGCGAGGCGAGACGAGTGTCGTTGTTCCGGGTTGACGTCGACGGCATCGCTGATCTCGCCCGAGCGCGGGCAGGATGGTGCGCGCAGCCTCGGACAAGCATCCTCAAGCCAGGTACTGACTGTCCCTGAGCCCCGCAGAGCGCGACGTACTTGCTCGACCGCGTCTCCGAGCCAGCAGCAACCGCCTCGACGCTCCCACCGCGCACGACTAGCCCGCCGAGCACGCCTGGCGTGGAGCAGGGGCATTCAGATGCCGTGTGGTGCGCAAAGTGGGCCCGCACAGCGGACGGCGGCCAAGTCGTCGTGACGGGCAGCGCCGACCACTCGCTCAAGCTGTGGTGCGCACGCTCTCAGGAGATCGAGTCAACGGCACAGCAGGTTGACAAGAAGCTGCTGCTGCAGGAACCCCGAGGCGCCAACTCAGCCGACACGCACCCTCCGCCCGACCAAGGCGCTCGGAATCGTCAGCCTCGATGTCGACAAGGCAGAGTCGGGCGCGTCCTTCATCGTCGCCAACACGCTCGACTCGGTCATCACGCGCTGGGGGCTCGACGGGACAGAACAGGCCCGCAAGGAGTTCGGGCCAGGTGGGTCTCCCTCGCACTAACAGCTATTTAGACGTCCGCTCACTACGATTGCGCTTGCAGCTGCAACATGGGACATCTCGCTCAACCCGAGGGCAGAGCACCTCGCGACCGGTGGTGCAGAAGGCAGGGTCATCGTCATGTCGTCGGCCGTCGAGACATTCGGAGACGAGATCATGGCGCTCGAAGCGACGGGGACGTTTGCCACGGCCGTCGAATACGTGCGTCGGTCTCTCTTGGTCAACATGACATCGATTGACGGGCTCTCTTCCGTCTGCACAGAGCCTGGGCGGTAACCTTCTCGCCGTGGCGAGCGATACGGGCTATGTCACCCTCTTTGACGCCGAGTCGGGCGCGCTCGTCTCTTCCTTCCCAGGTTCGCGCCATTTTTGCCTCGTATCTGGCAACACGAAGAGATCTGCTGACCCCAGGTCCCTCACAGCCCACTCGGCGCCGATCCGCTCCCTCGCGTTCACGTCATCGCTCCTGATCACCGGTTCGGACGACAAGCGCATCAACGTCTTTGACCTGCGCGCGCTCACTGCCGCGGCGGGGCAGCAGGGTGGCGGGCCGGGCGGGCGGAGAGTGCAGGTCGCGAGTCTGGGCGGGCACGATGGGTGGGTCGTCAAGGTTGCGGCGCGCAACGAACGGCTGCTCGCCAGCGGGTGCGTTGTCCCGCTTTCCTCTCTCCGCTGTCGTCGTCGCCGTGCGAGACCTCGTACCGAGCCGAATGCCTCTTGGTTGTAGCGAACGCCGCTGACACCTCGCACTCGCAGCTCGTCAGACGGCACCATCAAGCTCTGGGACCTCTCGGCGTCCTCGTCGGCGCTCTCGACGCTGCGCGACCACTCGGGCGACGTGTGGGCGCTCGCGTGGGCGCCCGAGCAGGCCGGCGCGGCGCCTGCGGTCGAGGGGCTCGGAGGCGCAGCGGCCGGGCTCGGCGGCGGGAGGCTCATCAGCGCGGGAGAAGACGGGCGGGTCCGGTGGTGGCGCGGTGGAGGCTGAGAGATACGGGCTCGTGATGAATCAACGTGTGCAAAAGATAGACGCCTAGTGTACTTTGTCCGTCCCGTCGCAAAGAGGAAAAGGGGAAACCTTCCGCGATGCAGTCTCTCACCCGCTGCGGCGGTACTTCCTCCTCCTCGCGCTACTCAGCTTGACCGCCGGGCCCCTCAACCCCGGCCCCGCTCCTGGCCCGCCTCTCCTCATCTGCGGCGGTGCCGCGCGGCGCACTTTCGCCACCTCGTGCCCCTTGCGCTTGAACTCGCGCACGCGCGCCTGCTCGGCCTTGTCGGCCTTTTTCGACTGGTGCGCCGAGCGCAGGTCGATCGACGAGGCGAGCGCCGAGAGGTGCGTGTGGTAGGCGGAGACGGAGGACGAGACGGGCGCGTCGAGCGCGGACGTCGCGGCAGGTGCGGGAGCGGGCGTCGAAGGAGCGGAAGGAGCAGGTGAGGTTGTAGCGGTGTCGTCGATAGCGCCTGAGACGGCGGGTGCGGGATCTGTCGCGTCTGCCAGCACAGCCGGCTGCTCCTCCCTGCTCAAGTATCCCCACCGCCTCTCCGACCGCCCCCACACAAGCTCCTTTGCCTCGCCCTCTCCAACCTCGATCATCTCCCTCGCGTCATCGACCGCCTCGCCGCCCCTCCCGAGCCCGTCGAGCGTCCACCGCCCGAGCTTGCCGTCGCGGAACGCCTGGACGAGCCACCGCCCGGCAAAGTCGACGTCGGGGTGCCCGCCGCGCTTGACGGCCGAGAGACGGTGCGCGAGCGAGACGAAGAAGGAGGCGGGGTCGGAGAGCGAGGTCGTTGGCGGAAGCTGTAGGCGCTCGAGGAGGTCGGCTGCACAGTTGCACAAGCACGAGTCAGCAAGGTCTAGCACTGCGCTACCCTGCAGGAAAGAGAGGAAATACGGACCATCGCTCCAGCCTTCGTCGCGCATCTCGCCGCGTATCCGCAGGCGCCACAGCAAGTACTCTGCGAGCACGTCGCGCTCAAACAGGCTCTCCTTGATGCCACCCGTCAGCGCGAGCTTGAGCGCCGCCTCCTGCCCTGCGACGCCCTTGCCCAAGTACGGGACCATGATGCCCGGCGTATCGTAGATGTAGACGGGCGGCGAGGTCGCGATCTTGATCACAGTTGAGAGGCGGCGAGTGTGCCCTGGCTCCGAGGAGGTCGAGGCGGCTTTTCCTGCGATGAGGTGCGTACAGTGTCAGTACATCTGATGCATCGAACAACGGACATCGGTCCAAGCTCACCTTTGCGCACACCGACTCGCCGCAATGCGTTGAGGATGCTCGACTTGCCGACGTTGGGCATGCCAGCGACGAGCATGTTGATCTTGTCATCGGGACCATCCAAAGGACGTTTTGCCATGCCTGTAGCGCTTCGGTTAGCACAGTATAAAGATGTCGTCGAACGGATGGAGAGAACTGACGGATGGCAGCACGGAGAAGACGCTTGACTTCTGCGTCCGAGCGAGAGTCTGTGAACAGTACTTCGTCGTCGCTGTGCTTGGCCAGTGCACGTCTCAGCGGCTGCAATAAAGGAGAAGCAGAATGAGTTGGAGGTACGAAAGAACGGAAGAAGGAAGCGTGGAACGGACCTCCTGGAAGCAGTCCTGCGCCAGGTCGGCCTTGTTGTATACGACGAGGCGCTTCGTCTTGGCCTGCCCGCCCCTCGAACCGAACCCCCTGCCCGCTTGTTCCGCCAGCAGCCGCTCAAAGGCGGGATTGATGCTCGAGAGCGGGAGACGAGCGTCGCGCGTCTCGATGATGAGGTCGAGCGAATGTGACTGGACGAGCTGGGTGATCTCGCGCATGGCGCGGTGCATGTGCCCTGCAGCATTAGAACGGTGTGTCGGCACGGAGAGAGCTGGACGACGAGGAAAGGAAGGGAGACGGACCGATGTACCACGACTGCGGCAGCAGGGCGGGGAAGTGGAACGGCGGTACTGGCGGCGGCATGCTGCTGAGTCTGTGCAGCTCCTCAGCTCGGCCTTAGCTGGTGTCTGCGAGTTGGCCGAGGGAGAGAGCATCGCCTCGTTCGCCTCTTGTGCGCCGTCGCTCCCGCTGTTTCGCGCTGTCTGGCTAGGGCAGGGGCTTGAGAGTGTCAGGGGCTGCACTCGATTGCTCTCGAGCAGCATGAGCACGGGCAGCTTTGCCGGTGCTCCCCTTTCCAAGGGTGCGTCTCCGTTCAACTGATGAAGGCGCTTTCTCGCTGTGCACAGCCCAGGAGGGACTGATTGCTCGCGCATTGCAGCTCTGGTGACAACTCTCGTCGTCTTGTCGGTCGCGGTGGCCATCACGGCGACGCAGCAGTACTTGAACGTGCCGCTCCACCCGCACCTCTCGCGCGACCACCAGCTGTACCGCCTCGCACTGCATCATGTCGCCTTTGCCAACTCGGCAGAGCTCGTGCTCGCCATCTTCTGTCTCTGGCAGACCAGCATCGCCGTAGAGCGCATCTTCGGGACCCGCAAATTCGCCGTGCGTCCGCGTCTCTCCTCACTGTCAAGCAGCCTCTGACGTTGACCCTCCTCTGCAGAGCTTTCTGGTGGTCACGACAGCTCTGTCTACCTTTCTGAGCGCCCTCACCCTCCTGCTCGCCTCGCGCCTTACGCGTGGCCGCTTCAACGCACTTCCTGCCGGGCCGTTCGCCATCACTTTCGCAATGATGTGCGCATCATGTTTGCCGTCCGCTTACGCTTCCTGTAGTGACACATATCTACCCCACAGCCACCAGTCCTACCGCCTCGTCCCCTCTCTCTACCGCATACGCCTCTTCCACCCGGCCCTAACCTTCACGAACCGCTTCCCGCTCTACCTCCTCGCCTCCCTCCTCCTCTTCTCGCAACCCCCCGCATCCCTCCTCCAGTCCCTCATCGGCCTCGCCTCCTCCCAAGCCTGGACCTCGGACCTCCTCCACCTGCAGCGCTACCGCCTCTCGCGCCGCACGTACCGCCTCCTCTCCTCCCTCGGCACGCTCGTCTTCCACCCATCCTCGTCCGGCGCCCCGCCCGCAGAACCGCGGCGGGGGACGGCCGTCACGCCCGAGGAGGCGATGCTGCACGCGCTCGCGGGGCAGGGCGCCGCGGCCGGCGGCGCGAGCGGGCTCGACGCGACGGCTCTCCGGCTCGCGCTGAGGACTGACACTGGCGCAGCAGCTGGTGAAGCGACGGCGGGAGGCGTGGGTGCTGCACCGGGAGCTCGAGCGACGGAGCCCGTGGCGGCAGGGGCTGCGGAAGGCGGAACGGGCGAAGGTGCCCCTCCTGATGCAGACGCTGCAGCGAACGCGCCCGCACCTGCCGTACCAGCTGTGACACGCCCTTCGCTCGGAGGAGCCGGAGCGGAGAGGCCGATGCCGCGTGTGACGGGCGCGAGCTTCTTGCAGCAGTGGACGGCGGGCCTGACGGGCGCGCCTGACGGGCCTACACCCGAGTGAGTACTCTAGACCGCGTTGATCGTTGACGACGGTGTGTCGTACTCTGGGCTGACACAGTGAGAGAACTACAGGCAGATCGCAGAACTCAGCGCCATCTTCCCGGTGCGCCTCTTTGACCGCTCTCCACTACAGGCAACCGAGACTTACTGACGCACCCCACCCTGCAGCATCACACGCGGGCGGCCATTGTTGCCGCACTGCAGCAGAGCAACCTGGACACGACGCAAGGTGCGTCTCCCTGTAGAAAGCTTCGTCTCGAATCGAAACTGACCAGGGTTTCACGTCGGGTCGTGCAGCTGCCGAGGTTCTGCTCACTTCCGGTAGCTAGCCTACACGAAGGCATCCTAGAGCTGTACACATTGCTGCAACCCTGTACTCTCTGAGGGAGAGCGCCACCCGGACCAAGCCTGTCTGAAAGCTCCCGCTCAAGCTCGCTGCTCGCCGCGCGGCATGCCGCTACAGGAATCGTACAACAATGTGCTTTACCACCTTCCGCGCGGCACTACTACTCCTCGACGCCATACTCGTCGAGCAGCATGCGCTTCTGCCGCTCGACGATCGCCTTCTCGACCTCCTTTGCGCTGAGCAGCTGCGGCGGGCGCAGCATGTCGGCGTCAAACACGCTCTCGAACCCCTGCGGCGCCGTCGCAGCCGCCGCGTCCGCCGCGGCCGAGGCCGACCCGTCGAGGAGCTTGGCCTTCTTCTTGCCGCCCGCGGCGGCTGCGGGCGCTTTTCGCTTGCCGGACGCGTCGGCGTCGGCGGTGAAGTCGGTAGAGGGGGCAGAGGCGGAAGGGGCGAGAGAGATGATGCTGCGAGAGGGGAGCGGGAGAGAGGGGATGTCGTCGATGTCGCCGTCAAGGTTGTCGAGCGCTTCCTCCCATGCTGCCAATCAGAGATGGCGTCAGGACTCAACTGTACCTCATACGCGGAACGCTCGAGAAGCTCCTCGAGCAACGGCGACTGCACAGCGAGAGGACGCACCTGCCAGTTCCGCCTTCCTCTCCGCCTCGAGCAGCTCCTTCCCCGCGTCGCCCTCCTCCGCCGCATTCCCGTAGTACTCGGGCGGTGCGTTGTCGAACATCGTCACCTTGACCGTCTTGTACGACTCGAGCTCATCGGCGTCGGCCTTTGCTGACGCGAAGAGCTCGCGCACGCCGGGTAGGTCGCGCGCACGGCCAAAGTACCTGCACGCACCGAGTGTCGTCGGTCAGCTTCCTCGGAACCTTGATCCCGGCGTTCATCTGCGCAGATTGACGGCGCAGACGAGCCGGGACTCGAGGCGCCGCGCGAGCCGACGCACTTGTAGCCCCTCTGGCCGGGAATCTCGCGGCCGTCGGCATCGGTGATCTTGCCCGCCGCGCGCTTGTAGTTTGCGCCGCCGAGCGAGACGATCTGGTTCTCCCAGTGGTGCTTCTCGCGCAAGAGCTTGTTGATCTGGTCGTTGAGGTCGCGCACTTCGTAGTCGGTCAAACCCGCTGCAACGACACCGTCCGCTTCGTCAGCCTATCGTCGTCTGTGAGGCTGCACAAGGGACTTGGAACGCACCGTCCTGGATCTTGGACACCTTTCGGCTGATTTCGCGCAGGATCTCGCCCCTCCACCGCTCGCACTGCCTCAGGTCCTTGCACGACGACGCGACGCGCGGGCGGCGGTCCGTCTTTTGCGCGAGGCCGAGCTCGGCGGCCTGCGCTTCGCGAAAGCGGTAGAGCATGGACTGGGCCTTCTCCTCATTGCGGGCCACTGCGAGGTCGAGCGGGAGAGGGAGGGGGAGGAGGTCAGCCGGGGACAGCTCTGTTCAGGTTGCGCGACTGCAGAGGGCCTCTAGTGAGCTTCTGAATAGTGTACGCACTGTTTGCGCGCTAGTCCTGGCTGTGGCCGAGGTGGGACGAGTTGCGGTTGATGAGGACGACGAGGGCGAGCGATGAAGGCCGTGTCGCGCGTCGGGGCGGGTCTAGCGGCGCGGAGGGTGGTGGTGCGGGATGTGCAGCGCTGTGAGTAGCTCTAGAGTGCGCTCGAGCCGAGAGCAGCCGCAAGGAAAGTGGGGCAACCTCGACCTTGGCTCCTCTCCGTCGGGCCGTGCGCCTCGACCCCGCCTGGCAGCATCTGCTGTTCTTCAACGGCCAAGAGAAGCACTTTTTGTGACGCTGCAAACCGATTCGCAACATCCCGCCTCTGATGCTTCTCTCTCAAGTCCCTGCCCGTACCGAGAGTATGCCTGAACAACCGGAATGTCTATGCACGCACGCACGGAACCCAAAACAAAGAAACCCCCAGCCTACAACTTGGACTCGCGCGCGAGGAAGACGCGCGTGCTCGTCGGGTGGTTGACCTGTGCAGCAGCACGCGGCAGCGGGCGCGTGAGCACTCTATAGTCTCGACCGTGGCCCTTCAAGAGAGACGAGAGACTTACGACGCTAGGCTCGGCGCCGCGCTCGACCTTGCGCTCCTTGCGCTCCTTGAGCGGGACGTACGCCCTCTCGCCCTCGCCGACGTAGACCTGGCGCGGGCGCCAGATCTTGACGCCCTGCGGCGAGAGCATCATCTGGCGCCAGTGCGCGAGCCACCCGGCGATGCGCGGGAGCGCAAACAGGATCGGGAAGTAGTCGGTCGGGAACCCGAGCGCGCGCTGCGGTCGGCGCGGGGGCAGATCTCTCTCAGTCAAGGAGTTCGACCGAAGCAACCAGAACGAGCGTGACGCACGTAGATCAGGCCAGAGAAAAAGTCGACGTTGGGGTACAGGCGCCGCTCCTTAAAGTACGGATCGCTGAGCGCCGCGTCGCGCAGGGCGAGCGCCGTGTCGAGGAGCGGGTCGCGGCCGGTGATGGCAAAGATGTCTTCCGCAACCCTGCAGTGGAACAATGTCAGCACTTGAGCAAAGTGGACACGAGGACCAGGACGACGCACTTGCGGATGATGGTCGACCGCGGGTCGGTGCTGCGGTAGATGCGGTGCCCAAAGCCCGACAAGACGGCCTCCTTGCGCTTGACCTTCTCGATAAAGGCCGGCACGTTCTCGACGCTGCCGATCGAGACGAGCATGCGCACGACGGCCTCGTTCGCGCCGCCGTGCAGCGGCCCGTACAGGGCGGCGCAGCCGGCTGCGATGGCGCTGTAGGGGTCGACGAGGGTCGAGCCGACTTGGAGGACGGCGGCGCAAGAGGCATTCATCTCGTGCTGTAGTGAGCGGCGTGCGTGAGGAACGATCGCGACGAGAAGGGGAACAGCGAGCGCACATCGGCGTGGAGGAGGAAGAGCGTGTCGAGCGCCTTGACAATGGTCGGGTGCGGGCGGTAGCTCGACCCTTCGTTGAGGTGGTCCATCATGTAGAGGAAGCTCTCGGTGTAGCTGAGCCCGGCGGGCGGCTTGACAAACTGCCTCCCCATGCGCATGCGGTACGCCATGGCGGCGACCGTGATGGCCTTGCCGAGGAGGCGGAAGATCTGCTTGTCCATGAGCTGGAGCGACGCCTCGGACGTGCGCGCGTTCGTGTAAATGTTCTGCCCGACGAGCGACGGGTTGGCCTCGGGCGCGTAGGCGCCGAGCGCGGCAAAGGCCGACTCGAGCATGGCCATGGGGTGCGCGTCGTGGCGGAACGAGCCCATGATTTCCTGGAGGTCGCGGTGGACGAACGTGTGGTGCAGCACCTCGTTCGAGAAGAGCGTGTACTGGCTCTTGGTCGGGAGCTCGCCGTACAGGAGGAGGTACGCGGTCTCGAGGAACGAAGACTTCTCCGCCAGCTGCTCGATAGGGTAGCCGCTGCGGACAATGCAGCTTGACTGAGCTGCGGTGACGAGAGCGGACAGCAGCTCGGAGCGCACCGGTGTCGCAAGATGCCCTTCTCGCCGTCGATGAACGTGATGCGGCTCTGCACGACGGCCGTATTCATGAAGCCCGGGTCGTAGACCCTGAGGCCGCCCTCGACCTCGTCTTCGAGCTTGTCGCCCTGCTGGGCATCCTGCTTGCGCGCGAGCTTTTTGAGGGCGGTCGCCGGGATCGAGTTGCGCTCGATGGGGACAACGATGGTCTTGCCCGTGCGGTTGTCTGCGGGGGCGTCGGTCGTCAGAACGAGTTGCTACGAGCTCTGGGGTGACACGCGTCCTTGTTCGAGCTGTGAGAGGGGAGGCGGAGTTGCTCGGGACGAGAGGTGGGGGTGAGAATGTTGGGAGACGGCGAAAGAGCGCACCGGTGATGGTGAGCGAATGCTCGGGCGCCTTTTGAGCCGTCGTGACCATCGTAGCGAGCTACGGAGCGCAAGCACGGCACTCGGAGAGCGAGCGACGGGGCACGTTCGAGTTCCCGGCAGCCGGCCGGCGGAACGAGCGGCGGGACGAGGTGGATGCCGGGTGGCAGAAACAGCGGCGCAGATCGGCACTCCGGGGAGGGCCATGCGAGGCTTGACTGGGTCTAGATCGCCCTCGTAGCCCTCCTGCAAGCTCTCTCCGAGATGAGCGCACCGACGATGACGGCGTGACCTTGCGCCTCTCTCGTCGTTCCCCTCGCCCTTGCCTTCCCGCACAGCACAATGTCGGACGCAAGCGTAACGCCGTCCGTCTTCCGCGCACTCGCAGACCAGCGCGGCCTGTACAACATCCTGTGCGTGCACCCGTCGCTTGAGCCCCACCTCGCCGCCTCCTCACCGCGTTCGCGCACACAGCCTCGGCACCACGCTCGGCACCACCGTCTGGCATTCGTTCATCGGCGGTCCCGTCGCGTACAAGGCCCTCCCGCGCCAGCAGTTCGGCCACCTCCAGTCGAAGCTCTTCCCCAAGTTCTTCTCGCTCCAGTCGGTCGCCTCGCTCGCCCTCGCCGCCCTCTACGGCCGCTCCCGCACCGTCTCCTGGACCCGCTTCTGGCGCACCGGCGACCGCAATGCCTGGGCCCTAGTCTTCATGGTCGTCACCGGCGTCGCAAACTGGTGGTTCGTCGGCCCGCTCACGACCAGTGCGTCCCGTTCCCGCTCCTCGACCGCTCTCCTTTCCTTGACACTCTGCTCTCTCCAGACACGATGAAGCGTCGCCACCGCCTCGAGCGCCTCGAAGGGAAGGAGTACTCGGACGACAAGGTGCGTTCCGCGCATACTCGACTGCGCACTGTCGCCCAGTGCTGACCGCTCCGTGTGCTCCTCTCACACGAGCAGGCGTCGACCGAGATGAAGCAGCTCAACCGCCGCTTTGGCGTCCTGCACGGCGTCTCGAGCCTCCTCAACCTCGTCTTCCTCTCGGCCGCCGCTTCGCACGCCGCCTACCTCGCGGCGTTCCCGCCCGCGTAAGGTCGTTTACGCAGAGCGGTGCGATCTGCCGCGCTTGGGGCTCAGATTCCAGGACTGAGGAGGAGGAGGCGCAGGAGTGTACGTAGGCTCGTTGTATCAGCTCTGTATCCGCGTGCTGTCTGTCAGAGAGAAGGCCCGTCGTGTGATGCTTTCTCCGATCGTTGTGCGCCGGCACTCACGTACCGTGGGACTTCAGGAAATTTACGTCCACTGAAGAAGCAAGTGCGAGTGAACAGCAAGTCCACCGGCTCTCTACGTCGTGCGCCAACTGTTGTTGGAGCCGCATCTCAGGCCGCATTCCTTGGCATTGTCAAACACTGTCTCATTCCTGTATACGATCGCATTTCTATACAGAGTGCCGCACATACGAGGAACAAATCGACTCCTTCCAAGTGTCCCCTCCGCGCAGCGCACTCGGGCGCTGCTCCGTCTAGAGGACAAAGCGGAACCCGGCCGGGTAGTCCTCGACGCTCATGCCCTCGCCGTCGCCGTTCTTGCGCGCCTCGTCGCGCGCGGCGAGCTTCTTGTTGAGGCGCTGCAGATCAAAGCGGTGGAAGGTCGAGATGATCATGCACGCCGCAAAGGTCCCGATCGCGATCGCGAACGAGTACTTGTACGACGGCGCCCACTGCTTCGGGTCTGGGTTTCGAGAGCGAGGGGGGGAACGTCAGTTGTTTGAATGCGAGCGAGAGTACGTCGAGAGAGGAAACGTACAGACGTAGGCACCCGAGACGTTGCCGAGCTGCGAGAAGGCGTTGACGAACGCGAGCGAGACACTGCGAGTCATGGCCGGGCGAGCAAAGCTGTGCGACCGAAAGAATCAGAGATTGAGAAGGTCAGCGTCGGTCCACTACCGCTGGATAGCTCTCGGAACGGGGTGTGAAGACGAAACTCACGTCGAGGAGACCCAGGCGAGGAAGCAAACAAAGCCCGAGTAGGACTGCGCCATCAAGAAGAGCGAGAAGTAGCGCGGGCCGAACGAGCTCGTCGTCATGGCGATGATGAATCCGATGACTGCACCAACTTTTGTCAGTGCCTCACACGCTTGAGGCTCGAAAAGACCTGAACGTACTGCCGATGCACAGCGGGATGCAGATGTGGAGGTAGCGCTCCTGCACGCGGTCGGAGTGCATCGAGACGGCGAATGCGCAGATTGCCGCGAAGGCGAACGGCGGCGCGCACAGGAGGAGACTCTCCGTGTTGCCTATGGGAAGGGAAGACAAGGCATCAGCTCGGCAGGTTTCACGAGAAGGGCAAGGCGGGATGCGAGGCGGCACGGCTGGTCGGCCGCATGCGCCGCCTAGAGGCATAAGGGTTCAGTTCCTTACCGTAGCCGAGGGTCGACGTGATTTGCGGGAAGAACTGGTTGAACTGCGGCGTAGGAGCTTATGTCAGTCGAATTCAGCTGAGAGGAACTGGAAGAAGGGAGAAGCGGTGGCGGATGTCGCGACGTACGGAAAGGCCGACAGTCATCGAGGTGAAAGCGAGGGCCATGACCCAGACTGGCGATCACAGAAGGGTTAGTGCGGGCGGTGGAGAAATGACAGAATCGGCGGATCGAGACTCACGCTTGTAGTCGAGGAGAGCCATGCGAAGCGCCTTCCAGTTCGAAACCTTGGTCTCGTCCTTGGCGCCGACATCCTCAGTCATGCGGAGCTGAGCAACCTCGAGCTCGCGCTTCGAGAACCCGCGCGAGTTGTGCGGGAAGTCGGGGAGCACTGCAGAACGACCCCAGTCGGTCAGTCGAAGCTTGAGCTGTGTTGTCGTCGAATGAGAGACTTACTCGCGGCGAGCACAAGTGCAAAGAACATGGTCAAGGCGCCCTCAATGTAGAACAGCCAGCGCCATGCGCGGACGCCGCCCTTGCCCTCCATTGTCCCGAGGATTCCGGCGGCGATGAGCGGACCGAAGGCGTTCGAGATGAGGGAACCGCACTGCAGCAGTATAGAGTCAGGATGTGAGTCTCAATGCGCATGCAGGCAGACAGGGAAGCCGCATGCGACTTGACCGCAAGCCTCGGCGCCAGCGAGCAGTCATCCGGACGTTCCAGCGAGTCGGGGAGGCGAAAGAACGCACGTAGAGGGCAGTGAAGCGCAGCCCCAGCTCTTTCTTGGTAAACCAAGAGGCAAGAACCATAAGAGCACCTTGAGACAGCGAACTTCAGAAGTCAGCCCGCCGTCGTCGAGAGCGACGAAAGTCGCGGCCGACCGAGCGTTGCGCCCGAGAGATTAGAACGCACCGGGGAAAAAGGCAGCCTCGACGCTACAGTACCTAGAGGGTCAGCTTCGCACGGCCGTAGGGAAGGCGGTGAGGAAGACAGGGCGGACGCACAAGCCCAGGAGGAAGCGGGTCGCCAGCGCGGGGCCGAACGAGTGCGTGCCGCCGGTAGCGACCGAGATGCCACCCCACACAAACACCGCGGCGGGGAGGAAGATGGAAGGACGACCGGTGTACTGAGGGCGAGAAGCAAGTCAGGCCCACTCCTTTAGGCTCGCCGACCTCGCGGACACGGGCCCTCATTCTCCACCGACGCGACGACTCACTTGGACAAGGAAGTTCGACGGAATCTGCATGAGAATGTCTGCGAGTGCAAGCACAGTCAGGAAACTGCCAGGATGAGGTGAGAGCGACGGAACCGCGCGTCTCGACGCCTCTTTCGCGGCAGCGGCATCAGTAAGAGCCAGACTCACAGCCGACGTAGAGGATACTCAGGAGCGTGTCGTACTCGCGGCCCTGAAGGCCAAGGTCCTCCTCGAGACCCTTGGTGCGAGCGGCCGACACATTGTTGCGCTGAAAGGCGGCGCGGGTCAGCTGGAGTGTCACACCGCGGGAACGAGCAGCCTCAAGACGCACGTCGATGTAGTTGAGAATGTAGATGACAATGAGGCTACAGGACGCGGAGAACGAGTCAGCGAAATTGACAAGAAAGCGTGAGCGGAGGACAGCCGCGGCTTCCTCCACTCAACGCCGCTCCTCCCGGCCGGTCCCGCACGCGCGAGCAAGAAGGGAACGACGGAAACGCACATGGAAAAGCGCGCGTCGAGCTTCCACTTGAGCTTGCGCTCGACCGCCTTGCGCTCCTCGTCCGACATGTACGCCGCGGGCTCGAGGGCGCGCTCGTCAAACTGCTCGATGCCCTGCTGCTCCTTCGAGGGCACCTTGGCCAACTCTGGCTTGGTCGACATGGTGTCTGGGTCGCTGGACGGTGTTGAGAGCAGTCGTGCGAGTTGAGAAGGTCGTCTAGCGGTGATTCAGTGTCACGGCAGCACAGCAAGGAGGGGAGCGGGTCGCCGGAGGAGCAGGCGAGTGATGGCGGGGAGATCAAGCGGAGCGACGCGGGTGCTCGCCACAAGCAAAGCTGGGACCGACATCGATGCTTTTCTCGAGCTCGAGGTGGAGGGCAGGTGGCTCCGACCGCGGGCCGAGGGGCTCAAGTGTGCCAAATCAGAGGGAGCCCGCGAAGCAAGGCGGAGCACCGTTGCGCTAGTCTGCTGGCCCTGACATGGAACCGGGGTGGCGCAGAGGGGTTTGCAGGTGAACTCTGCTCCGCCGTGTTCTCCGTGCCCGACAGACGCCAAACTGGGCGTGATCGGCGATCAGCCAAGCAGGAGCAGCGTGGGCGCACTGCGCGTTTTTGACCGAAAGTGCGCTTGTAAGGCGGAAGCGGCCCGACGCCCGCCCGACGACGAGGAGGACAGGGGGCGCAGAATCCGCACAGTGGGAACACAGCTTTGTTCTGCAGCGCCGTGTAGGCCTCTAGAAGACACAGCTGCGCAGCGCATGGCTTCACGTGGCACGGCGTGACCTTGCCTCTGCACCTTGCTGGCTCGCCACCTTTCGCTCAACCGGCAACGCGCTTCGCTCAGCATGGCTCAGGCGGCGCCGCAGGAGCTCGTGATTGCTGTGCTGGTGCACGGGTTCAAGGGCGGCGCAGACACGTCCGTCCAGAGCTCCGCCTGCTGTGTTGTCACCGACTGACGCCTCGTCGAGCTGATGGCAGCTTTGGCTCGTTTCCGGCTCGCGTGCAGGCTATCCTCGAGCCGTGCGGCATCCTGCTTGAGCCCATCGTCTACCCGGCGTACGACACGCGCGGCGAACTGATAACAGCTGGTGCGCTCGCGCTGCTCGGCGATGTGAGACTGGTGAAGTCAAGTTGACCACTCCTTTGCACGCGCCGCAGTCGACAACCATGTCACGTGGCTCATACAGACGGTCGCAGAGAAGCAGGCGCGGTACCGCGAGCTAGGGGGGACCGGTCCAGTCCGCCTCATCCTCATGGGCCACTCGTGCGCCACTTCCGCGACGCTGTTCACCTCCGTGGTCCGCTCACGATGCTCCGCTTTACAGTATGGGCGGTCTCGTCATTGCCGACTCGCTCCTCTCGACTCTCCCCTCCGCCTCTCTCCCCATCCTAGGCCTCATCGCCTACGACTCGCCTCTCATCGGCCTGAACCCCGCCGTGTTTAAGAGCACGTTCGACAAGGCCCTCGACGTCGCGTCCAAGGGGCAAGCGGCCCTCGCGGCCCTCGGTGCGGGCTACGGGTTGTTCAAGAGCGCGACGGGCAAGAAACCCTCCACACCTGACGCCGCCGCTTCACGGTCAGCCGCCGAGCAGAAAAAGGCGCAGCCGAGCAAAGAGGTCGCCGTGCCCCCGCCGGCCGAGTCGGCGTCGGCGACGCCCGGCTCGAACTGGATGTCGCTGCCGTACCTCGCCGCGGCGGGCCTCGCCGGCGCCGGCGCGGCGTTCGGCGCGGCGTACTACAACCGGGATACGCTCGCGCGGCACTGGACGTGGGCGACGAGCCATCTGAGCTTTGTCGGCGAGCTGTGGAAGACGGACGAGCTCGAACGGAGGCTCGAGAACGTGGTCGCGGCGCGGGAAAAGGGCGTCGGGTTTCACTGGTGCGTCGCTTGCGCTCTCCCTCTTTTGCGCGCGCGCGCGGGCCTGACTTGTCGTCTGTGCCCGCTCTGCAGCTTCTACACCCTCATCCCCGCGGCGGGCAGCACCCCCGACCGGACCTTCCTCGTCCTACCGCACAACGCGGTCCTGCGCGCGCGCTTCTCGCCCGCGACCGACGCGCGGCGCGACATTGACGAGATCAAGGCGCACTGCAGCATGTTTGACCAGAGCCCGGGGACGTACGCGCTCGGGCAGGAGACGGCGAGGCTGATCACCGAGTGGGTCGAGAGCGCGCGGAGGGGCGAGATGGGGTTCTGGAGGGGCGAGGGGGCGATGGGGGCGCAGAAGCAGGACGAGAAACTGGTCTGAGCGTGGGAGCGGTGCTTGTAGATAGATGCCGGCTGATTGCCCAACCACCTGTTGTCGTTTCTCCGCCACAGCCTCATGATCTGGCTCAGTGATTCTCGTTCCGCCCCGACCGCTCGTCTACGCCTTGACCTTCGCCTCACCTGCCCCTGCTCCGCGAATTGTCCCTCGCTCACAGCCTCTCGCGCTTGTCCATCCGCTCCCGGACGGCCGGCACCTGGTGCGGCACCCCGGGCAGCCCGATCGCGCGCCCTTCCCGCACCTGCTGCGCCGCCCACTCCTGCATCGTCAATCCGTCCGTGCGGATTACGGTGCCGACTGTGCGGTGCCGCGGGGAGGGTGTGTCAGCGGGATGAAGTGGAGGGAGGGAAGAGGGAGGGAGAGACGGACTCGACATGAAGAAGGCAAAGGTCGCGCCCGAGGAAAGCATGTAGGTCGAGAGGGTCGGGAGGTAGCCCTTGCGGCCGGCGCCACCGCTACAGTAGATGAAAATGCGAGCGAATAAGCGACAAGGGACGAGGGAGATGGAAAGGGAAGAAAGGCGGCGCACGAGAGGATGGCAAAGTTGCCGAAGATGAAGCCGATTGTCAAGCCGACACTGTGAGATAAAGTCTACGTCAGCTAGCTGGCAGGTCGACTCTGCTCTGCCATTGCAGCCCAGCCAGGAGGCGCGACTCACAGACCACCGGTGAGCATGCCCATTCGCACTGCGGCGGCGTCCGAGGAATGAAGCACGTCAGCTTGCTGAGACTGACAAGCAGCGTATCGTGACAGCACGCACGCTTCTGGAAGACGGACGGCTCCTGGGCACCCGGCTGGGCAGCGACGGCAGGAGGAGGAGGCATCGTTTCGGACTGGAACTCGAGGTTGGCAGGCTGTAGCTGGCTGCAGGCGTTGGCAAAGGGCTCGTCAGTGTCCTGCTGGGCTAATACCGCTCCCGACGAGCGTCATTTGAGTGTGAGAGGCTCGAAGAGATGAAGCTGGAGGAAAGGCGGAGAAGGCGCATCCGCAGCCCACGAAGAGCTGGAACGGTCTGAGGGGGTCATTCAGGGTCGAAAAGTACACTTACTGTGCAGGTCTGTGCAGTCCAGGCAGCGGCTGAGCGAGGTGGGAGCGACGGCGAGAAAGTGACGGAGAGAGAGCGAACAAGGTCGACCCTCTGCCCTCTCCTTAGCTCCGACTGGGGACAGACTTGCACGCTAGAGGAGCTCGTAAGACCTGCGAGCACTCTCACGCACTCGACCCGCGCCCTCCCGCGTCGAGGGTTGCATGCTCGCACCGCTCATCCGCACCGCTCCTCGCCGCTGCCTCCCCTCTCGCGCCTTCCTGCGCTCCGTGCACCCCGCCAGGACCTCGATCACCATGACGGTACCCGCCGTGCCCAGCCTCACCCTCACCGAGAGCGAGCAGCGCCTCGTCGACCTCCTCACCGCCTGCGCAGACTGGGTCGACGCAAACCCCCGCCTCGTAGATCAGCTGCGCCTCAAGGACGACCACGGGAATTGGATCGGGAAGGAACGAGGAACTGAGCCGGTCGAGCTCCGCATCGCCGGAGGGTGGGTCCGCGACAAGGTCAGTCCGCGTTCGCTCTCTCGCGCTGCCGGCACCCACAGGAGTTCTCATCCCACCTGTACGCTGTCGCACCGGGCGCTGGGATTGGATCCGTGCCTGGCGGACGAGCAAGCACCGCTGGCAATCGTTGACGCGGACTACACGCAGCTCCTTGGGCGACAGTCGGACGACATCGACGTCTCTACTTCGCCAGATCCCATCACGGGGCTCAAATTCGCCATGCTATTCGAGCAATACCTCGAGTCGCTCGGCCAGCGGGATGTGGTGCGCCAATCCCACTCGAAAGGCCAGACATCGACTGTGTCCACTCTGACCTGCTCCTTGTGTTGGCGCACAGATGGGCCGTCTGACCAAGATCGAAGCAAAGCCCGAACAGTCGAAGCACCTCGAGACCGCGACTGCACGTGTCTTTGATCTCTCGCTCGACTGGGTGCAGCAGCGCGGGCAGGAGGTCTACACGGAAGGGAGCCGCATCCCCACCGTGGTGCGTCTCTCCCGCCCATATCCGCCTCTCGCTCCTCTCCTCACGCGCGACCCCGTCACGCAGGCATTCGGAACCCCACTCGAAGACGCCGAGCGCCGCGACCTGACGATCAACTCGCTCTTCTACAACCTGCGCACGCGCGCAATCGAGGACCAGACGGGCAAGGGCCTCTCGGACCTCGGGTTCGTGCCCGGTCAGCCGCGCAAGATCCGCACGCCGCTCGAGCCTGTAAAGACGTTCCACGACGACCCGCTGAGGGTCGTCCGGGCGGTCAGGTTCGCGGCGAGGTTTGGGAGGGAGTACGAGCTCGATCGGGAGATGGAGGAGGCGATCAAGCGCGAGGAGATCAAGGTGCGCTTCGAGCGTGGCTTGTCTCCGAAGCCGAGGCTGACTTGCTGGGACTGAGCGTAGGAGGCACTGCGCAATCCGCTCAAGATCAGCCGCGAGCGTGTCGGAGCAGAGCTCGACAAGATGCTCCTTGGCGCGTTGCACTTCAGCATCAGCATCGTTTTCGCCCTTTTTGACGTCGTTGTTCTGCAGGCCGGGATCCCTACTACGCCTTTGAGCTGATTGAGCGCCTCGAGCTGCATCCGCTCATCTTTCTTTACGAGCACGACAAGGTGTTTGCCGCGCCGTCGTCCCCCTCTCTTGGCCCGTCCGCCTCGCCGACGCTCCCCAGTGACCCGTCTCGCTCGTCGCCCCCGCCCGAACCCGACACGGCCCTGTCAGTCACCGCCGCACTCATCCTGACGCAGCTCCTTTCGCCCGCCTCCTCCTCGCCGTCCTCGCTCCCCGCCCTACATCCGCTACTGCAGCTGCACGCGACCCCGCTCCCCGACTCCCCCGCCTCCGTCGCCCCACCAACCTACCCGCCCGTCTCGCCCTCGCCCTCAATCCCGCTCTGCGCGTGCGTCTACCCGCCGACGCTCAAGCGCCTGTACCTCTCGTGCGGCCTCCTCCCGCTGTACGGCCTGCTCGCGCCGGACGGCAAGCAGGGGAGCGGCAAGGTCGTCTGGGTCGGAGAGAAGGTCGTGCGCGAGGGCGTCAAAGGCCCGACGGTCGACATTGGGTTTGTCAAGCGCGCGAGAGAGGCGAGCGCGTTGCTCCGGCCTGTGGTGAGGAGTGTCGTTGCGGCGGCAGACGGCGCGGGAGAGGTGGTCATGCGGGATGAGGGAGAAGAGCGGGCTACGATCGGTGCGTCCGATGTTGCGAACCTTTGCCTGCAGCTTACACGGCTCGCTGATGCCTGTGGTTCTTCGGACACCTCTTCTTCCGCACAGGTATGACGCTGCGGCACCCCTCCGTGCATGACGGGCAGCACCAGCGCTGGAACGTCTCGCTCCTGTGGTCGCTCGTCGTCGAGCTCGTCGAGGCACGCGCAGGTACGCTCGCCCTCTTGAATGGATTAGTGATGAACTTAGCTGACCGCTTTGCGAACACAGATGTCGAGGAGCAGAAGCGCCTCGTGCAGCTCTACAACGCGTTCGTCGACCGCGTCGTCGCGCACGAACTCACGAGGCGCGCATTTGCGCCGCCGCTACTTGACGTACGTTTTTGGTAAATGCTTACTGCTCGCATGAACCGACTCAACTGACACTCGACTCGCTCGTCCCGCCGTGCAGGGCAAAGCCGTCAACGCGCTCCTCCCCTTCACCAAGTCGTCGCCCGCGATGCCGCGCATCCTCGACCTCGTCGTGCGCTTCCAGCTCGCGCACCCTTCGGCAGGGCGCGAGGACGTGGAGGCGTACTTGGGCGACGCCGAGCGACAGAGGGAGATTGCGAAGATGGTCGAGGAGGCGAGGCCGGTGCCGAAGGGCAAGAAGCGGAAGGTGTGAGTGGCAAAAGCGGATGTAGGCCGTTCGCTGGTGCATGCATCCACACGGCTGCCTCTGTGTGCAGAGGAGAGATCGCATTGACTCGCAGAGACCGTTCCGCGCGCTCGCTCGGACCCTGGCAGCAACCAGCGCCCACAGCTCGCTCTCGGTTGCTCGTGCTTCCGACAGTGCTGACGAGCTGGCCCAGCTCCTATAAGGTCTGCCCTCGCCCGACTCGGCCCATTGTGCGACTGCCCCCTCGTCTACTCGTCTCGCTCTTCCTTCGCCTCTTGCCTTCGGACTCTCTCGCTCGTTCGCTTCGCTTGCTCCGCTCCGTTCAGACTGCACTCGCACGATGCCGCCCAAGAAGCGTCAGCTCGTGGTCAAGCAGCCCTCGCCCGCCGCGGAGGTCCCGGACGAGGGTCATCAGGAGACGAGGACAAAGCGCGTGACGCGGGCGAGCCAGGGCAAAGGCAAGGGGAAAACGGTCGACGAGGTCAAGGGCGGTACGCGCTGTCTCTTCTGCCGTTCCCGAGCGGCCGGTCCCGAGCGGATTCTGACGGTCCTGCCTCCCTCGAACAGCGTCGAGCGATGTCGAGGACAGCACGACTCCTTCGCCGAAATGCAAACGCACGGGCAAGGCCGGAGAGAAGGGCGACGGCGTCAAGAAGTCGCGCATCCGCACCATGGCGAGCTTCCAGTCGCTTCCGCTCGACATCCTCGTCGAAAGTGCGCCCTCGTTCCCCTCGTACTCCTTCGCGCTCCGAGCCAACCTCTCTACTACGACCCGCAGTGGCACGCTACCTCGACCCACTCTCGCTGCTCGAGCTCTCGCGCGTCAATAAGGCTGTGCACGCGACGCTCGCGCATCGCAACGCCGTCCCGATTTGGCGCGTCGCCCGCATGAACGTCGACTTGCCCGACCTGGCCGCGACCGACCTAATCGAGATGCAGTACCCTGCGCTCATGCTCGGCGCTACGTGCTCGGTGCGCCACCAAGTCTCTCTTCTGGTGCCGAGACGATTCTCACGACTGCATCAGTTCTGCGGCGAAACGGGAAAGCGTGCCGACTACAGCCTACGTCGCCGCTGGTGTAAGGATTGTCAGAAGGCTCAGCTCCTCAAGGCGAGCGCAATCGAGGAGAAGGTTGGCTTCACGCACGAGGCGACGTTCAAGGTGACCTTCGCGACGCATCATTCTGCGGGCGGCAACGAGACCAAGACGGCCTACTACTGCAAGCGCGACGTCCTCGCGGTCAACAAGCAGCTGTGGGCGCTCCAGGGCAGCATCACGAGCGCGCAGGGGCGCGACGAGCGATTCGCTGCGTTCGATGCGATGAAGCGCTACGTCGAGGAGCGCATTCGCAACGTCAAGGCCGCCAAGGAGGACGCGGTCGTACTCGCCAAATGGCAGAAGTCGTCGAGCGAGTCGCGCCGCAAGGCGGGCGAGGCGGCCCGTGTTGCGCGCAAGAAGGCAATCGTCGAGCGTTTGATCGATCTCGGTTACGAGGAGCGCGAGTGCGTGCCAGATCCTTTTACGCTCGAGGTCCTGTTTTGCTGACATGCTCAAGCAGCTGCACGGGCTGGCACCTGTCAAACGTCAGCCACCTTGTCGATCAGCCGCGCATTCTCACCGACTTGAGTGCGTGTGGGCACCAAACCGTCTTTGCCTGCAGTCATTTAACACGTCGTCGCAGTCTTCAAGCGCATCAATCCTGCTCTCGTCGAGCACGTCGAGCGTCGCAAGGCTGCCCGCCTCGAGATGCAGGCGCTCGCCCGCCTGAAACAGCTCGACCGTGACCTCAAGCTCCGCTACATGGCTCTTCCGAAGGGCGATACTTCAAGCTTCCCGCTCTTCGCGCAATGGGTACACCTTCCGCAAGTTCAGCAGTTTTGGAAGGCGGAACACCCGCTCCCGCTTGACGATGCGTCGTGGACTGCTGTTCAGCCGGCTCTCGACGAAGATACCGACATGGCACGTCGCGCCATCAAGCTCGACTATGCTCGCCGTATCGTCGTCACGCTTCAGAATGCCGGCGCAACCGTCAGCGACATTGTTGCCGCCGCGCTCGCTGTTCCCGCGCTTCCGCCTAGCGACCTCAAAAAGATCGCCCTGCACGACTCCAACGTCCCCGGCAGCTCTTCCCTCTTGCAGCGGCCTCTCGACCTCGAGCACCTCGCCTCGTCCCTCTCCGACGCGGACCTCGCCACGCTCTTTGCGCACCCGGCCGCTCTCTTCACCTGCGCGCGCTACACGTGCTGCCGCCTCCTCCCGTACCCGGACCTCCACGAGCACCTCGTCAACGGGCAGTTACTTGTTTCGGCGACGGGTGCGGGCGGAAGCGCACCGAGCGCGGTCCTCTCGTCGTCGCTCGTCCGCGAGATCGTGCGCTTCATGCATGCCGACTCACCGAGGGACGGAGGCGAAGCCGGCGTAGCAGGCGGCGTCCACGAGAAGGAGCCGGTGCAAGAGCTCGAGAAACGCGGCGCTGTGTTCGGTTGCGGGTTGTGCAGCGGCGAGGCGCGGCCGAGCTACCTGCTTGCGGAGGAGCCGGCGAGCGAGCTCACGTGGAGCGAGATGGTGCGTCAGTCCTCCGATTTTCTATGTAAATCTGCAGTCGACTGCCATGCTTGCGTGACGCGCAGCTGAAGCACTTGACGACGTACCACTTCGACTTGCGGGCGCATGAGCTCAAGACGCCTATCTCGGGCAAGGCGCTCATCCAGCTTTGCAAGGTTGAGCATGAGGGCGCGAAGGTGGACGAGCATGAGATGCTTGCGGTTGCGTCGCATGAGGACACGGGCGAGGCTTGACCGCGCGGACGAAGGGTACGTTTCCCTCACTCTCCGCGCTGGCCCTGTCATGGCAGCTGACTCTCTCCGTCTGACAGCAAGGAAGAGCTCACGTTGCTTGTGTCTGAACTGTCGTAGGCTTTGCGAGCGAGGGAGGCTGTTGACGAGTCGATTCGCAACTTGAGAAGGTCGTCGTTACCGACGAGGGCGCGCATCCCGATTGCACAGCGCGCTATGAGGGTCCATGGTTACTCAGCAAGAAGTCGAAGAGGAAAGACTACGGCATTCGCCTAGGGCGAGGCAAAGAGGGCACATGGCTGCTGAACGAGGCAAGATAAGGGCGAGAGAAGCGGCACCGCCAGCTCGAGCGAGCGTGTGCACTACTTGGGCGAGCCCTTGGTCTTCTTGAGCATGTTGTTGATCGCAGACTGCGAGACAGGGGCTGTTTGGTGCTGATCGAAGTCAGTCTCTGCCAGATGCGCGCAAGGGTTCCCAAGCGAGCATGGAGCGAAACGCACGCGACGCGCCGTCGCCGACCATGACCTTGGTCGACACGCTCGGGACGCCGTCAGCGTTGATGTGAAGCCAGCCTGGGCCGGGCGGGAAGAGGCCAGTCGTCTTGGGTCCGGTGACGGTGAGCTTGGTGCCCTTTAGCGTCGCGACGAGCTCGACCATGCGGCTGCTCATGTGCACGCCGTGCGTCGAGTAGCCGTGGTCCATCAGGAAGGCCTGCACGGCCTTGGTCCCCTTGGGCACCGACACGGTGAGCGTGAACGCCTTGTTGTAGGCGACCTTGGCCGGCGCGCCCGAGAACGAGGGGCGCGCGAGCGACATGTACGGCGGGCTGAGCATCTCGACGCCGTAGCGCGTGCGGTACGTTTTTTGCGACACGCGGTCGTTCGGGTTCGAGCCGGCGACAAAGACGCGCCCGTCGGGGATCACGGTCGCGGTCGAGTGGTACAGGCGCTCGACGCGGCCCTCGGGGAAGTTGTAGCTGAAGCGCTTGCCCTTGGCCGCGACCGGGTCGTACAGGACGGGGCGCTTGACGGGCGAGGCGGCATTCGACGCGCCGACGGCGTCCTTGACGTTGCCGTAGCCGGCGATGCCGCGCATCGCGCCGTTGATGATGAGAACGTGGCCGGTCGGGAGCAGGAGAGCATCGCCCATGAGGCGGGGCGAGGGCATGTCCTCGGTGATCCAGCCCTTCTTGATGCCGGCGGTGTTGAGCGCCATGCGCGAGCACTGCTTTGACGCCAAGTACGACGAGGAGAGCTGAGAGGGACGAGGATGGGGATCAGCACGACATGCGAAGTGAGTGATTCTAAACCGAAGCCCACCTTTGCAGGGTTGAGATTGAGGTTCGCGGTCGTCCCGCCGCAGAAGAGGATCTCCGGGGTCCAGTTGTTGGCGATCGTGAGCGGAAGAAGCACCGATGCAGCGCTAGCCGGATCTGCAGAGAAGTTCGACGGAGCAAGTCAGCCAGACGCGCGCAATAGACGAAAGCTGGAGAACGCACAGGTGACCGTGACACCGTTCGGGAAGTCGGGCAGACGGCGCTCAATGTTCTTCTTCCAGTCGTAGACCATGGCGATCTGGTTCGCGGCGACGAAGATCTGGCCGTTCGGGAGGAGGTAGGTGATCGGGAAGAGGTTGCTGTTGAGGGCGTCGTGCAAGAACTTGGAATAGACGGGGAGGCCATCGAACTTGGGCGGGAACCACTCGAAGGTCGGGTTGTCGGTCGAAGGAGCGTTGTTGAAGCCGCCGGCGATCATGCTGTTCAGACGAGGTCAGTTTTTGCGAGTGCCGAAACAACGTGGACGCGGCGCACCCGCCGAGGATCATGATCGACCCGTCCTGGAGGCGCACAGTCGACGGGTACCAGCGCTGCGACGTCATGCGGATGCGCGACGGGTTCTCGTACACGTCGCACTTGTCGTCGGTGCACGGCGTGAACAAGCGGACAGCGGCGAGCCCGTCTGCGGCGTTCTCGTTGGAGTCCTGACGCGGGTTGCCGCCGACGCTCACGAGCGTGCCGTTGCCGATCCAGCCGCCGCCGGCACAGAACGAGTTGGTCTTGAGGTTAAGCGCGCGGACTTTTTGCGTCGAGATCGTGTAGACCGAGCCCCACGCGGACCCGCCCGACTTGCTCTTCAGAGCGTTGTCCTCCGCCTTGTCGTAGATGACGATGTGGTTGTCGTCGACGAGCGTGACCTGCATGGCAGCGACGCCCGTCTGTCCGGCCGTCACCATGGTCGACGCGCCTGTCATGGCCTTGCCGAGAGCGCGCTTGCTGTGCGCTTCGTAGCCATGCCAGCTGCGCGCGGCGAGGCTGCCGTCGACGACGCGAGCGAAGATGTCGTCCTGCTGTTCGGGCGGCAGGAGGTCGTAATCAGCGGGCTCAGGGGCCGCGAGGTCGTAGTCGACCGAGGTTTCAAAGTCGAAAAGGCCTTCGTCGCCGAGGACCTCGAAGAGGTCAGTGCTGGGAGGAAGGGACGGGGTGGCGAGGGTGCGGGCGGCGAGGAGAGAAAGAGCGACGAGGGTGAGACGAGAAGAGCGAGTGACGGGGGCCATGGTGGGCCTCAGCGAGAGCGAGCGAGCCAGAGGACAGACGAGAGCGAAGAGAGCACGAGCAAGGAGAAGCAAGAGCGCTCAGTCCAGCCACGGCGAGGAAGCCGGTAAGGACGCGATCGACGGACAGGAGACGGACGCAGCGGTCAAAGCGGGATTCATGCGAGAGGCACTTCCACTCGAAGAGAAAGCCCTCGTAGCTGCGCTGCTGTCTTTGAGCGCTGGTCGCGTGTGCACCGAGTATGAGCGAAGGAGAGCCGCACCAAACTGATGAGAACGCGGAGCGATCTGAGCGTTCCACCTCGACTCGAGAGGGGTTGACACGGGCTGTACGAGCTCAGTACGTACTAGTTGTACATTGGTCCAAAGCTACGCCCGTCCAGAGGACTTTGAAGGAGCGCAAAGGGCGGTGCTCCTCGTCGCGCTACCCACGCGCCTCTCCGGCTCGCTCCCCTCCGTCTCCTTCGCCGCGTGAGCGCCTGCCATGACGAGGCCGACCCGTAAGGCCGCTGCGAAGGCCCCCAAGTACACGGCCGATTCGCCCTCTGCCTCCGAGGACGAGGGAGGGCGTACGGCTTCGTCGTCCAAACCCTCGACTCGCCGCCGCAAGAGGACTGCTGACGAGGAAGATGACGCTTGGAGTCATGGTGAGCCGCGTTGGCGCGCTCAGAGGCTCCAGACGCTCCCAACTCACCCAGCTCGGCCCCAAGCAGACGACGATTCGGATGCTCCCGCCGCGAAGAAGGCACGCAAGGCTTCCTCGGCGTCCAAGAGCAAGGGCAAGGGCAAGGGTCGCGGTCGCGCCGGCAAGCTGCAGTCTTTCCAGGCCATGCCGCTGGACATCCTCGCCGAGAGTCCGTCCTCGTTCCGCTTTCTCAATTTCCGGTGCCTTCTGACCTTCGACACCTCTCGCCGCAGTCGCTCGCCACCTCGACCCGATCACGCTCCTGCACATGTCGCGCGCCAACAAGATGATGCACAGCGTGTTTGCGAGCCGCTCGGCCGCGCCCATCTGGGCCATCGCGCGCGAAAACGTCTACCTCCCCGACCTCGAGGCGCCCGACATGACCGACATGCAGCTCGCCTCGCTCATCTGGGAGCGCGAGTGCCACATCTGCGGGCGCGGACGCGCCGTCATTGTCGACTACTGCATCCGCAAGAGGTGGTGCAAGGTGAGCTTGCAGCGTTGACGCAGCCCGCTCTCGGTGTCGCGCGGGTCCCTCACGCTTATAGTCTCATGCAGAACTGCCAGCGCGACAAGTCAGTCATGCTTGACGTGCCTTTCGACGCCAGGCCTGACCTTCACCTGACAGCCTCATCCACGCTTCACGCGCAAGGACTCGGATCGAGAATCTGCACCCGCAGGCGCTCGCCTGCTCGACCTTCACGACTCATAGTGTTTCGGGCTACAACTACATGAAAAAGCGTGCGGCGCTTTCCTGCTCGTCTTTTCCCCTTCGCGATGCTAAAGTATCTCTTCTTCACAGACTACTACTGCCAAATCGACGTGGAGGCCGTCAGTAAGGAGCTGTGGGAGTACGACGATGCCGTCAAGGACGCGAGGGGCAAGGAGGCAGCCGAGGCGGCCAAGCAGGCCAAGGCCAACTACCTCGACTTGCGCAGGACTATCGTCAAGGCAGCAGTGAAGGTGCTTTTCCGCGTGCTCCTGACTCTATCACACTTTAGTGTCCAATTGGCGACGCTGATGATCGCCCTCCGCCGTCGAACGCACAGGACGGCGATGTGTTGCTCAATTGGGAGCGTTCGTCTGCGCAGAACCGCAGGGACGCCGATCTCAAGGCTCGCAAGGCCCGCAGGGAGGCGTGAGCCGTCTCTACTCTGCAGCGCAACAAGGCGAGTGCTCATTGAAGTGCAATCTGCAGGATCGAGGCCAAGTTGCTCGAGCTGGGCTTCGACAAGCTCGAGTACGTAGATGCGACTTCTTCGCATCATTGAGTCTTACTCACCTCATTTCTAAAGCCTGCCCGGCACTTACATCCATGCCCGGTCGCTCATCGATAAGCCCACTGCGCTCACCGAGACGAGTACGCTGCCCCTCCCTTTCGCCGAATCATCGAGTCTTGCAACTGAACGCTCAATCACAGGCTGGAACAAGATTTCGAGCAAAGTCATCGCCGCAGCCGAGACCAGCAAGAAGTATCGCCTCGAACGTGAAAAGCTCGAGCGCATGCGCTCTCGCCGCGAGGCGTTGAAGCCTCGCTACGACGCATTGCTCCTCTCGCAGACCGCCGGCGAAGACCACGACACGTTCCCGTCCTTCGACATCTTTGTTTCGCTCCCTGTCGTCGAGCCTTTCTGGGTTCCGGACGACCAGACCTTCACGGACGACGAGTGGAACGCTGCCATTCCTACGTTCAGCGACGACGTTGATCGAGCCCGTCGTGCGATCAAAGTTGGGTACGCTCGCAGGGTTGTCGAGACACTCGCGAAGGCCGGCAAGCCTGTCGACAAGGTCCTCGCCGACAAGTTCGTCGCACCCGAGTGGCCTCGATCAGAGTCTCTCCAGGACAAAATCGAGTCCAGCTACTTGTTCGGTTCCTTTTCCGTCGCTCGTACCAACTTCGACGATTCGGCATCTACGGTCACCGATGCCGAGTTCGACTCGCTCTTCTCGAACGCCATCGCGCGCTTCCACTGCGGCGCCTACAGCTGCATCGCGAGGCACCGCTTCCCGCACGCGCACGCACATGCGCGCGGCCACGACTTTTCCGGGCTCGCGTCGCCCGTCGCATTGATCCCGCCCCTCGTCCAGCAGCAATTGGCCGTGCTCGACAGGCTCGGCATCCCAGACGACGGCAGCGCAGAAGACGAGCTCGACAAGCGCGGCGCAATCTTCTCGTGCCATCACTGCTTCGAAGCGCGCCGGTCGGTACAACACAACTGGTTCTTGGGTGCGCCGGTTACGTCCGTGCGGAACACTGGCTTGACGTGGTCCGAAATTGTACGCGTCTGACGCTTCACGCTCGAGGTGTCCGAGATCCTGACTATGGACCTCCGTTGACTATGGACGTCCGCCCGCAGCGCCAGCATACAGACCACTATCACTTCGAGATGTACCGCGCAACCTACTCCTACGATAGCAAGGTGATGCCCGAGATTCGCATCATCGGCGAAGAGTACGCCGCCACGCCCCCGCCCGAGCCCAAGCCTGTCCCGGGCGCGTCAGTCGGCGCCGATCTCGCCTCGCAAGGACCCGACAGCGACGAGCAGGCGGCGTTCGATGAGGCTGTGGCCGCCTGAGGGAGTGAGGAGGAGACGGGAGGAGTCGCTTCGTCGGCGTTTCGTGCGCGCTGTGCCCTGTCTGTTCTGCCTGTCTGCCTGTCCTGCCTTTCTTTGCGTTGTATTCCTTCACATGCATGCAAAGCAGTGCTGTTCAACCCTCGCAAAGATGAGCGAGTCCTCTCTCGAGACTGACGGCTGCAGCGCGAGCGGAGATGCACTGCGTGACATGACAAAGGAAGCGGCTAGTACTGCGAGGGTCTACTTTTCGATCGTTTGATGTGCGCTCGGAAGCGTCTAGGCGTCGCGGATGTACGGCTTGAGCGCGAGGAGACGCTCGCCCGCGGCGCGGAGGGTGTCGGTGTCCTTGCAGAAGGCACTGTGCGGGCGGCCGAGAGCTGACATCAGCATAGTGCTCGGAAACGGCCGAGCAGAACCGCAGCGAATCAGGTGCACGCACACGCGGATCCAGTCGCTGCCGAGGTTCCAGTGCGGCTGCGAGTAAAAGTCGGTGGGCGGGATGAGGACGACCTTTGCCGTCTGTGCGACGAACCACGCAACGACCCAGTCGCGCGCGCGGCCCTCGATGAGCTTGGGGATCTCGAAGTCGGCGGGGATCTCGAGGCGGGACGTGTTGACGAGGACAAAGTAGGCGCCTTCGGGGACGGTGCTGCGGAAGCAAACAGGTCAGGAAACAGTCACTCGTGCTGGATTCCGCGGGGTGGTATGCCGCACTAAGGCAGCCCGAGTTTGTCTAGCCCTTCGAGCAGGACCGCCCTCCGCTCCTCGTACGCCTTGACCTGGTCCTCGAAGAAGCCGTTCTCGAGCGCCTGCTCGAGCCCGACGGCGACGGCTTCTTGCGCGGGGCCGTTGCAGCAGAAGACGATGCGCGTCTGCGCGGCGAGCAGAGGGTGGATGAGGTTGGCGGGGCCGACGGCCCAGCCGATGCGCCAGCCGGTTGCCGAGAAGGACTTGCCCTGCCACGATGGGAAATGTCAGCGCATGCCACGTGCAAACAACGATCGCGAGGGCAGCACGCACGGCAGAGCCGACCGTGACTGTCCGCTTCCAGAAGTCGTCGAGAGCAGCGATCCGAACGTGCTCCTTGTGGTCGAACGTCAAGCAGTCGTACTGCGCAGCGCACGAGGATGAGCCACGTTGAGCGCATTGTGGAAGCACGAAGAGCGACGCACCACCTCGTCGGCGAGGATCATCAAGTCGTGCTCCTCTGCAATCCTCCCAATCGCGCGCAGCTCGTCCTCGGAAAACACCTTTCCGACCGGGTTGTGGGGCGAGTTGGTCCAGATCATCTTGGTGCGGGGCGTGATGGCGCTCTGCAGCTCGTCGAGGTCGACCTTCCACTCGCTCGCGGGCACGTTGTGCTTCTCGGCGCCGGCGGGCGCGCGGATGGGGACAAAGACGGGCACGCCGCCGTTGAAGGTGATTTGCGGGACGTATTGGTCGAAGAAGGGCTCGAAGATGATGACCTCGTCGCCCGGGCGGATAAAGGCGGTCGCAAAGGCGTACATGCCTACAGGGGAGGAAGCGTCAGCCGGGCAGCGACTCGGGCCCAGGCTTGATGGGTCACGCACCCTCGTTGGCGCCTGCGGTGATCTGGATCTCGGTGTTCGGGTCGAGCTCGCGCTTGAACGAGGACGACAAGTACTTGGACAGCGCCTTGCGCAACCGGACGTTGCCGCGCGGAAGCTGGTAGTGGTTCGCGGCCACGTTCTGGAGGGCGTCCGTGTGCGCGTCCTGGATAAACTTGGGGGGTGCCCAGTTCATGAAGCCTGGAAGAGCAAAGGAATGAGACCAGGTCGTGCGAAAGCGCGAAGGCGCGACAGCGGGAAGCGCTTCGGAACGAAGCCTCGCGCTTGCCGCGGACCAAGCCACGAGATCCGACGAACCTTGGCCCAAGTTGAGCGAGTCCTGGGGGACATGCCCTGCAAGCGGCGAGAAGACGGACCACACACTGCAGCAAGGGAGGACCGGGTCAGCCGCGGTCGCTTCGTCTCGGTTTCGTAGCCTGGCCTGGACCTGTTCAGCGGCCGAGAAGCTGCGTTCGACGCTCCACACGAGACCATCGCGCTTCAAAACCCCCGGAGAAGCGAGACGACGCACTCCTGCTTGGTGACCTCTCCGGCAATCTTGTCCGAGATATCAAAGCCAAACTGCTTGTTGGGCTTGCCTGCGCCGTTCACAGCGGTTCCGTTGGGCGCAGCGCCGTTCGGCTGGCTGCTGGTGGACGCGGTGGTCATGGTGCGCGCGAGCGGGACGAGGGCGAGCCGTTGAGGGGGAGCGCGAGAGGACGAGACGAGGGAGGGGGCGCGCAGGGCCCGGAACATGCACTGTGCGGAGGTGCTGAAGGGGCTGACGTTCGGCAGGGAACCGACAGGGGAGAGTACAAGGCGCAGTGCGAGGAAGCGGACTTGTCCGTAATCGCGCAAGCACGCGAGACCGCAGCCACTTGACTTGGGCGCACGCTCTCGTGTCCAGCGTGCCCCTTTTGGCGGGGCAGCACGTGCAAGAGTGTGAGGAGAGAGCACAATCAGACATCGGCATGTCGACACGCCGACAACTGCGAAGAGTCGCGCACATGCGCATCTCTTCCGTGCGGAAACGAACCACTCTCTCGCGCGCAGCACACACACACGGGAGCAAGACGCATGCAGCGGTGGGGTTTGCGAATGTACTGAACAACATGGGAGCTGCGACGAGTGCAAGGGGAGGGAAAGGAGGAGCAGGAGACCAGCGCGGCGGCGGATGCGTCTACTCGCCGTCCGAGTCCTCGTCGCCCGACACCTCTGCGTTCTCCTTTGCGACGCGGTCCATGAGCGCCGCGAGCTCGAGGTCGTCCGTCTCGCTGACGGCCTTGGGCTTCATCTTTACGTTGAGGTGCCCGCCGTCCTCGCGCTTGATGACCTCGGAGATCTTTTCGATCGCCTCGTCGAGGCGCTCGATCGCGCCCTGCTTGTCGGTCGTGTTGCTCACCATGACGTACAGCGGCGGCGCGACGAGGCGGATCTTGATCGGGATCTCGTCGGTCGAGAGCGCCTCGCCCGCGGCGAGCGCCTCCTGGATCGTCAGGATGCCGTTGTACGAAAAGTTGGTCACCTCGAGGTCGGCGCGGATCTTGACCGGTTGCGGCGTCAGGCGCCGCGCAATGTTGGTCCGCAGCTCGGCGTACACGTCTTCGGGGATGTCGAGGCCGGCAAAGACGGTCTCGGGCTCACTGCGCGCGGGCGCACGACGACGGCGTCAGTCTCGGTTACTGCAAGTTGGCAACTCGAGGGAGAGCGTCGACGCACGTGATGGAGAGCTTGAAGGCCTCGTACGCATGGCCGTACTTTTTGAAGAGGGGCCACGCGACCATGGCGTTGACCTCGTCCATCTCCTTGCCCGTGCGCTCGGCGACATGCCGCATGATGGTGTGCACCGTCTTGGACTTGTTGTACCGCTCCTCGCACTTGATGACGTCCTCGGGCGACACTCGCCGCTTCGACAGGTCGATGTAGCCTGCGCCGAGGGGGGACAAGGGGGTGAGCGAGGGGTGCAAGAGAGTGCAGCGAGGCGGCGGGACGGACCCTTGTCCTTGTCGACACGCATGACGACGACGACCTCGTTCCTCCCGACGCGGATGAGCTTCTGGATCGAGCGGATTCGCCGCCTCGAGAGCTCGGAGAGGAGGATCATGCCCTCGATGTTGTCGTACTCGAGCTGCGGGGCGGGGCAGGAAACAGCGGGGTCAGCTCGGGGGTGTGTGCACGGCGAACGAGGGCGGTTTGGAAGGGTCGACGTGCCAGCTTTACGTATGCGCCCATCTCCTGGATCTGCTTGACCTGCACCATGACCACATCCTCGACCTGCGATCACACGACCGTGCCAGAGCCGAGTCAGCGCGTGTCCCGGGTGAGAGCACCTCGAGGGAACTAGTGCGCACCTCTGGGAACCTGCACGGGACAGTGGGGAGACGGGACGGTGAGCCGTGTGGGTCCCACTTTTGCAGGTGCGAGAGCGGGCGAACGGGGAGCGCACCTGTTTTCGTAGAAGCGCATGGCGGCAGTGAGCGAGTGGATGGGTCTGCTCGCGGGTCTAGGGCGGCGCTGGGCGGGGGCGGGCGGGCGGTGGAGGCGAGCTCGAGGGCGAGGCGAGCGTGTCGACGCGCGGCGGAGTCAAGTCGCGGCGGGGCGATGCAAGGCGGCGTCTTCGCGCGAGTACTAGCGTCGGAGAGACTCGTACTGGAGAATGGGCAGCACACAGGAGGGCCTCAAGGTCGCACTGCAAGCTCCCGCTCCCTCTCGCCCTCGTCTCGGCGCTCTCCTGGCTGACCCTCTCCCCGTCCAACACACTGCAGGCACCCGCAGCCGCTGCTGAGCATCAGCGAGCACCACACCCGCATCTCGCTCCAGTCCGGCGACCCCAATGCCCGCGGTGCGCCCTTTCCTCGTGTGCCTCGGTGCCACCCCCCCTCACTCACTCTCCCCCACCTCGCGTCCGATCCGCACAGTCGTCGGCGCGCTCCTGGGCACCCAGACAGGCAGGGACGTCGAGATCATGACCTCGTTCGAAGTCGTCGCCCAGCCCACCGACTCAGGCGCACTCGAGCTCGACCACGCCTACTTTGTCACCCGCCGCGACCAGTGTCGGTCAAGCTCTCGGTCCTCTGTTCGGGCACAGACTGACGTTGGAAGCTCCTGAACGCAGTCAAGCAGGTGTTCCCGACCTTTGACGTCCTCGGGTGGTACAGCGTCGGCGACGCTCCCTCGGCCCAGGACACGGCTCTGCACAAGCAGGTCTGTCCTCGCCCTCTGACTTCCCGCTCCTTTCCGCCCTTCTGACGCCGTGCGAACCCTCGTACAGTTCTTCGTCTACAACGAGTCGCCCCTCTTCCTCCAGCTCTCGCCCTCGCGCACCCACAGCGCGACAAAGGACCTCCCCGTCGCCATCTACGAGTCGGTCCTCGAGATCGTCGCCGACCAGCCCGAGCCCACCTTTGTCCCCGCCCCGTACGAGATCGTCACGGGCGAGGCCGAGCGCGTCGCCGTCGAGGGCGTCAGCAAGCCCGAAGAGGGCCAGGACGGCGGCGCTTCCGGCAGTCGTGCGTCGCGTCTCTTTCTCCCTTCCCCCTTCTCCCGCAGATCTGACACCAGCTCCCTCCTCGGGCAGTCCTCATCGCCCTGACGACGCAGCGCAACGCGCTCAAGATGCTCTCGGACCGCATCGCCGTCCTCGTCCAGTACCTCTCGGCCGTCACGTCCGGCCACGCGCGCGCCGACCCCGAGACGCTGCGCATGATTGCTGCCCTTCTCGGGAGCTTGCAGGGGAGCGAGGAGGGCGTCGAGGCCGAGGGCGAGCGCGAGGGCAGGGGGCTCAAGGGAGAGTTCATGACGGTGCGTATTGCGATTGCGCAGAGACTCCTGGGCTGCCTCGCTCGCGACTGTTCGTGAGGCGACACGTGCTCATGTGCTCGGCACCCGCGCGCACAGGAGTACAACGACGTCCTCCTCACGACCTACCTCTCGGCGCTCACCAAGCAGCTCCTCACCGCCAACGATGTGCGTCCGCTCTCCCCATTCACCTCCTGCATTCGTCTGACATGCCCTTCCCGCTTCCAGCTCCTCGACAAGCAGCTTCTCCTCGTCAACTCGAACTCGAGCGGGAAAGAAGGCGGCGGGGGCGGAGGCGCGGGCGGCGGTGGAGGGCGGAGCGGCGGCGGCGGCGGCGCGTCGAGGCGCTCCAAGTTTGAGCAGTTTGTCTGAGCGCCGTGCCTTGCCCGTCGTCCGTTGTTTCGTTGTAGCTTGCTTTCTTCGTCCGCACCGTCTCGCCGTACCTGCTGTCCTTTCGTTCGCCCTCGCCTTTGTACAGCTCCACTCGCATCGTCTCTCCTCGTCGTTAACCCTTCGTACCTGACTCGCAGAAAGCATACCCTCGTCTCGCTGTAGGGTCGGATTGCGAGGAGACGTCTTCAACCGAAAGCCCCTTTGCACACACCTACGAAGCCCCCACTCGGCCCGCTCATCACATCCTCCTCGCAAACGGGCTCGCCCTCGCCGCCTGACTCGCCGCCAACCGCGCCGGCGTCCCCTGCGCGCCCGCGCCCGCGCCCGCCGCGTTGCCCGCGCGCGCGCCGATGCGGCCCTGGACGTCGCCGACGCGGCCCTCGAGGTCGCGCACGCTGCGGCGCAGCGCGTCGGTCGAGTCTTCGATCCACTTGAGCGAGCCGAGGTGCGCGTTGAGGATCGCGGCAATCTGCGCGAGCGGGTCTTCACTCGCCGCCGATGTCGAGTCCTTGGAAGCGGGGTCCGAGGACGACGAGGGGACGAGCGCGGGCGAGAGGGCGTTGAGCGTCTGGATGAGGGACGAGAGCGACGACGAGGTCGTGTCGAGCGAGTTGGACAGCTGCGTCGCGAGCGCGTACGCCTGCTCGCGCTCCTTGTCGGCCCCGCCCGCTCCTCCGCCTCCTTGCGAGCGCGCAAACGCGCCGGCGCCGACGGCCGACTGGTCGACGAGGTCGCCGATCTGCGCCTCGTACGCGTCGAGCGCGCTCGAGAGCTCGGACTGCTGCGACTCGATGTAGTCGAGCGACGACGTGATGCCGCTCTGGAGCGGCGAGAGCGGGAGCACCGACTGGTACAGCGCCGAGATCTGCACGTTTCCGGCGCATCACATGAGTACTCCGTGCGAGCAAGGCGCGCGGTCTAACGGCTCTGCGGGGCGGGAATTGACGCACCTGCTCGCCATTTGCGCGCAGCACTCGGTCCCACTCCTTGACCTCGCCCGCAACATCGACAAAGTCCCTCGACCGCTCTTCGAGCTCGGCGCTCCACGCGTTGACAATCTCGTCGAGCGTCTTGCCGCGCAGGAGCGACGGCGTCGGCGCGGCGGGGACCGCGGTCGTGCCGGCGGGGGCGCCGGCGGTAGGGGCGGCAGTCGCAGCGGGCTTGGGTGCGCCAAAGGTCAGCGCGGTCGAAGCGGGCGCAGCGGGCGCAGCGGTCGTCTTCGGTGCGCCGAACGACAGCGCCGGCGCGGCAGCTGCGGGAGCGGCAGCCGAGGACGCAGCGGTCGAGGTCGAGGTGGAAGCCGCTGCCGGGGCACCGAAGGAGAAGGAAGGGGCAGGGGCGGCCGAAGCTGCGGATGAAACGTCATTCTCGTGTAACGCAGGCGTAAGAGGCTTAGTACGCACTGGCCGTCGAGGTGGATGCGGCAGGAGCTGCCGGCTTAGCGCCGAAAAGGGATGGCGCCGCGGGCGTGGCTGCGGCAGGTATCGTCAGTCCCGTCACGTAATGAAAGCCGAGGGGGTGAGACACACCTGCAGGGGTCGTTGAAGCCGCAGCATCGGTCGGCTTGGCACCGAAGAGTGAGGGAGTGGCTGTAGTTGCGGCGGGAGTCGCCGGCTTGGGCGCACCGAAAAGCGAGGGAGCAGCGGGTGCGGGGGCTGTGCGTAACATTCGGTGATCAGATCGAGCTCGAGACAGGAAGACGGAGCGAAAACGCACCGGTACCGGTCGATGCAGCGGTCGACGTCTCGGCCGGCTTTGCACCAAACAGTGACGGGACCGCAGGCGCTGCACTTGCGGCAGGCGCAGGTGCGCCGAACAGCGGCTTGGGCGCCTCGGCAGGCTTGGGCGCAGCCGGCGCGCCGAACAAGCTCGGCGCGGCGCTCGCGGCAGGCGCTCCTGCTGCAGGCGCAGCGGTCGACGCAGCAGCGGGCGCGCCGAAGCTAAAGCTCGGTGCAGGCTTCTTCGCCGCCTCGCCACCTGCGGGGTCGGCCTCGCGCTTGGCGCCAAAGAGCCCTCCTCCCCCCGTCGTCGCTGCGCCCGCGCCGAAGAGCGGCGCGGCGGGTCCGGGCGTGCCTGCCGGGGTAGTCGTGCCCGCCGCAGGAGCGCCAAAGAGGCTCGGCGTCGCTGCGGGCTTGGATGGGGTCGAGAAGAGGCCGCCGGCTGGTGCAGCAGGGGCAGGGGCGGCAGAGGGGGCGGCAGAGGTCGCGGCGGGCGCGCCGAAGGAAAAAGAGGGTGCGCTAGCTGCGGGCGCTGCGGGCTTTGGCGCGGCTGCAGCTGCTCCGCCGAACGAGAACGAGGGCGCAGACGAGGTTGCAGCTCCGCCAAAGAGACCGCCTGCAGCAGGGGCAGCGGAAGCGGCGGGAGCAGCCGGCGCGCCGAAGAGCGAGGTCGGTGCTGCTGTTCCTGGGGCTGCAGTCGACGTCGACGCTGCTCTCGCGCGGTGGTCAGCGCAGAGAGCGGCTCGCGAGATGAGGACGACGCACCGGGAGTCTGGCCAAAGCTGAAGCCCGACCCGCCGAAGTTGAACGCTGCGGGCGAGTCCCAGTCAGTCTCTGGCACGCCCTGCACTGCCCGGCGAGGCTCACCCATGATGTCGCGAGAGACGAGCAAGGTCAACGGAGTCGAGTGAGCCAACGTCGAGACTCGCTCACGCAGCGACGGCAGACTCGGGCAGCGCAGGATGGACAGCGGAGAGTCAAAGACTTTGGTGCAGACAATCGCACGGCTCCTGCCCAACGGACTCGGCGCGCGCGGCGACGAGGAGCGCAATCCCGTCGTCTTCCCGAACCGCAACCTGCACGTCCTCCTGGCGCTGAGCGGGAGCGTCGCTTGCATCAAGGCTCCTCTCATTGTCCGCACACTCCTCCAGGTGCGCCACAGCGGCTCTTGCTGCCGAACTCGACTTCGTCCTCACCCTCTCTTCGCGCCCAGCACGAACAAGTCGACGTTCAGGTCGTTGCGACCAAGTCTGCGACGCACTTTGTCGACCGCAATGCGTTGGAACTGGAGTACGGCAGGCGCGTCCGGGTGTGGACCGATGCCGACGAGTGGGCTGTGCGTTTCTCTCGGGTGCCATCGTTCCGCGTGGACCTGTTTGATGCTCCTCGTTGTGGCACGCTACAGGGCTGGAATGAGATCGGAGATCCAGTGTTACACATCGAGGTGCGCCCATTGCCTGGACCGGCAGCCCTCGTCTCGGTCCTCACCCGTCTCTTTCGCACTTCACTACAGCTGCGACGATGGGCAGACGTTGTCCTCGTCGCGCCCTGTTCCGCCAACACGCTCGCCAAAATAACGCACGGTATCTGCGACAACATCCTGGTGCGCCTCTTCCTTTCGACGCAACAGTCGCAGCCTCGTTGATCCGCTTCGTTGCGCGCCTTCAGACCTCCTTTCTTCGCGCTGTCCCCACCTTCGTGCCCGTCCACCTGTTTCCGGCCATGAACACACACATGTACTCGCACCCGCTGACGGCCAAGCAGCTCGCCGTCGTGCGCGACGAGCTCGGGTACAAGGTGCACGGGCCGATCGGGAAGAAGCTGGCGTGCGGCGACATTGGTGGGTCCGGGCTCTTCTCCTCTCCACGAGACGACATTGACAGCGTCCCGTGTGGCAGGTATTGGCGCAATGACCGAGTGGACGGACATCGTCCAGCTTGTCGTCGCCGAATATGGCTTGAAGCGGCGGACTGACACGCAGTGAACGTCCTTGGCCTGGATTGACGCTCTTTGTGGTTGTTGTAGCGATATGCAATCTTCAGTACGAGCTCTACAGAATCCGGCTCGGAGCCGTTTTTGCAAGTTGACCCTGCAGCAGCTTCCGCTGCTCTTCCTCCTGATTTACTACGCAGTCCACTCGCTCTTACTGTAAGGCTTCTCTCACGGGAGCGTTCCTCAAACGCTGTGCTTCGAAGTCTCCTCCGCTGGTCGGCCTGCTTCACTGTGGACCCGATGCACAGAGGGCGGGACAGCGAAGTGGGGATGCAGCAGCACGGGCCATGCGGCAGCGCAGAAGCGTTGCGAACGAGCTCGAGCTCTAAAGTTCTTCTGCACTCTGTGCTGTGCGGAGCTTCGGCCCGCCGTGTGTCCTGCCGTCGCTCTTCTGCAGCTTGCTCCACCCGCCAGTCCCCGCGCTCTTCGCTGATCTCGCTTCCTGGCTGCTCCAGGCTTGGATGGCTGCCGAGCTCAAGCAGCAAGGCAACGCCGCCTATGGCCAGCAGCGCTGGCAAGACGCCGTCGATCTGTACTCGCAGGCTATCGAGGCATTCGGCTCGGAACGCAATGATGAGGAGGCAGGCGCGGCGCTTGCGAACCGTAGTGCGGCTCTAGTGCATCTTGAGAGACTCGAAGAAGGTGTGGCCTTTCCCTCAGGTCGCAGGAGAACGATGCTGATCGACCTCGTGCGCTTCAACAGCACTGGAGTAGGCGATGCTCGCGGCGTACCGCCGACCGAACTGGGCGCCAGCGCAAGCGCGGTGCGGAGAGACGTACACGCGCCTGCAGAACTTCTCTGCGGCTAAAGCCGCTTGTGCATTGTCCCACTGTCCTCTTCTCAGGCTTGGTTAATGGCCCCCTTCGCCCGCAGACGAACTGGCGATCAAGTACGCCACAGACGACGCGGCGCGCAAGCGGTACCAGGCATCTCTCGACGTGGCGCAGAAGGCGGCAACCAAGTCGGAGGCGCACCGTACTGAAGCGCAGCGTTCGCGGTGGGAGCAGTCCGGCACGGTGCAGGGCTCGTGGTACAGCCGCGTCGTGCGCGCAGTGCAGCAGGAGGGTTTCCGTCCGCGGCCGGATGGCGGGCTCAGCGTTTCGCTCGGTGCATGGGAGGAGTGCCGCCGGGGCATGACGGAGGTCGACAGGCAGGTGGCCGCCATCTTTGCCGACGGCACGATGCATGCGCAGCTCTTTTCGAGCAGCTCACTGTTCGCTATTCTCGGTATGTCCTCTGTGTGTTGACACACTGCCGTAATTCCACTGACACGCTTGTTCTGACCGCTCCTCTGGCCTTCTTCGTGCAGACTGCATCTTGATTGACCCTCTCGGCTTCCACATTCCCGGTCTTGGCGGCCGACCTGGCGTGGCCGAGAAGCTAGCCAACATCATCGCCAACGAGGCGATGCAGGGCGAGACTCTCAAGTACTGGCAAGGCCGCGTCTGGCCCGCGGACGAGGTCATCCGCGACCTCAACGAGCAGATCCCGCTCAAGGGTCGCATGATGTGCGTGCTTACACTGCTGCCCTTCAATGCGCAGGGCGCGGCGCCGAGCAAGGCTGACGTTCCAGTTGCAGGATCCGCCGCATCACAACCAGCCTGATACAGGGTCGCATCATCGACGCGTTCATCATGGCTGCCAAGGGTCTTGATGGTCCGTCCTATTGTCTATCCTGCTTCTGAGCCCCCTACTGACGGAAAAAGTGCCGTTTCAGGCCCAGCCATACACGGCTACCGCCTCGCGCTCTCCTTACTGGAGGAAGGGAATCGCCAATGGGCTCACGAGGACATCACAGAACGTGTAGGTGCCTTTCTACAGGTCGCAGCCCGTAGGCCCACGCGCTAATGTCAAGACCGCTGCAGGGCCGCATCTTCACCGTCTCCTTTGTTCGCAACACCCGCGCCCTGCTCATGAGTGCGCCTTTCCGCCGCTTGCTCCAGCTTCTCAACTCACACCTCTCGAGTACAGAGGCGCTTATGGACGCACACCACAACGCAAAGACCCCTTCTGCAAAGCAAGCTTTCAGGCTCGAGGAGATCGAGCGTATCGCGCACGATATCCTAGACGTAATTCTCGTCCGATGCTGTATACTCTCAAATGCCATTGACTGAGCTTTGCCGCGGATTTAGAGTGACTTGCCGGCATCACTGCTGGCAAACCGGCCTGAAGGATACCGTATCGCTTTCCAGGTGCGACACGGGCAAAATCCTTCCTCCTGAGTGCCGCTGACACTTCGCTTTGCAGGACCTCCCGCGCTGGGAAGCGACCGCGTGCCTCGCCTACTGCGCCGCCGAACGTGCCCGCGAGCCCTTCTCGCGTGTGCTCGATGGAAAGGCACGCTTTGCCAATCTCGAGTGGGCAGAACAGGCGGCCGACCTGTACGACCGTGCTGCCGAGATGATGGAGGACTCGTGGCACGGGAAGCGAGGCATGCTCTGGTGTGCAGCCGAGATGTGCGTGTTGGTCCTCTCTTGCCGGATTTCTGCTGACTGTTGCGCTCCCCAGGTGGTGTCGCGCCGGGGGTCTGTCAGTACAAGGCCTCAAAAGCCGCATTGACGAAGCGCGTCGCATTGACGCTGCAACGGCACGCTTCTGTGCGACTTGCTGACCTGTCTGGCCCCTTGTTCTCGGCTGACGCTCGCTCATCCACAGTCGGTCCGTTGGGTCCTACGCACGCACCGCGCGATCTTGCGCTCTTTGCACTTCAAGGCGCACAGTTGTGCGTTCAAAGCGGCACGAGCCCGCAGTCAATCATCAAGCCCATCCCAAGCGCCTATCTCCCTCTCGGCGCGCCCGAGTCATCTGCCATTTCTGTCGAAGAGTGGGAACGCCTGTCTGGCGACATTGGTTTGCTGGACACGTACCGGCCCAACGCTGGCCAGGCGGTGGGACCGATTGTAGCGTAGCGTACTGCAGCTCAACCCAGTCTTTTCTCCTCCTATCTTAGCGCCTCGCGCTTGACGCACCGGCTTGCCTTGGAGAACAATAGGAGCGTAGTCTCTTTGCTGCTGCACACCAGCCCGCGGGCAAACGCCGAGCTCGTCCCACCACACGGATGTCCCGCCAGTGGTTTCCTCGTGTCCTGCACACTTCTTTGCCCTTTCACTGCCGCAGCGGCTTGCACGGGAGCATACTCGCCGGCGGCGAGTCTCGGTCTTGCTGGCATTCTACGCCTGATACCGCTTCTCATTGCTGATTCCTCCGACTCGCTGCACAGCCTCACAAGCGGGAGACGATGGCCGACGCATTCAAGACGCAGGGCAACGCCGCGATCGCTGAGAAGAAGTGGTTCAAGGCGAGCAAGCTCTACACGCAGGCGATTGAGCTCGAGACGGACGATGAGAAGCTCGGCTCGCTCTACTCGAATCGCTCCGTCGCATTCCTGCAGCTCGAACAATTTGACAAAGGTGCGCGCTGCGTCCCCTTCCGTACGGTATGAACTACCTCGATTGACGTACGCTCGCGGCAATGCAGCTCTCGAGGACGCCAACAACGCCGCGCTGAAGCGTCCCGACTGGAGCAAGGCGCACGCTCGCGTCGGCGAGGTCTACGCCCGCCAGCAGGATTTTGAGCTCGCTGTCATGGCTTGTGAGTCCATCGAAGAGACGACGTCGTGCGCCAATTGACCACTCAAGCGCACAGACAAGCGTGCTGTCGAAAAGGCCGAAGACGATGCGAGCCGCTCGCGCTATCGAAAGTCGCTTGAGGTGACGCAGACGGCCTGGAGCAAGGCAAAGGAGCACGCCCAGTCTAGGCCGAACGTCTACACTTCGAGAACCGATCTGAGCGAGCACTTTATCGTCCGCCTCAACATGGACATCGCCCGTGGCAACTACGTCCTTGATCCCGAGTCGCCACTTGCGGCTTGCGTCGTCGCGCACCGCTGCTGCACGACTGGCGGGCAGTCTGTCGACAAACAGATCTCGCTCATGCCGGACGGGAAGAACGTGTCCATCACGAACGGCGATGCCCTCGCTGAGCTGGCTGGTGCGTCCCCATCGTGTTCCTTCTCGATGAGAGCGCTTATCCCGCCGAACAGAATGCCTTATCCTCGACGAGCTCTCATTCTACATCGTCGCCGGGAACGACCCGAAGTTCCCTCTCCCTCAGAAGTTGACCAAGATGCTGGTGGGAGAGATCGAGCTCTTCAAGGCGACGAGGTACTTCACGAACGCCGTCTGGTCGGCACGCGACATCATTGCCGACCTCGACAAGCGCATCGCGAAGGAGGGTCGCCAATTGTGCGCTCTTCCCTAGTACGCGTTCTGCGCTCCAAATGCGACTCACTCCCGTCTCCTCTCGCAGCGTCCGGATGGCGACCGCGAGCCTGATTCGTTCGCGCATTGTCTCGAGCGCGATCCTCAATGTCAATGGCGACCGCGCCGCAGCTGTACAGCACCTTAAGCTCGCGCTCGGCTTGCTCGAGGAGGGGAACAAGAAGTGGAAGCACGAGCCGTACGAGGACAAGGGCATGACGCTCAAGCCCACTATGGTGCGCGGCGTGCGAACGCTCTTGCTGAGTGCGTTTCAAAGTTTGATTACCTCCCTCAATCGCTGACCTGGCACCGAACCCAGAGAACCTCCTGGCGGCTCACCGCGACGCCAAGACCGCCTCCGCCAAGCGCATGTTCAAGCTTGAAGACGTCGAGAACCTTGCAAAGGGGATCATCGAGGTGCTTTGGTTCGCTGTGCTCGCCGATGCAGCTTGCTCAATCCCCTTGTGTGCAGGAGTGCCCGGAATCCGTTTGGCCGAGGAGGGACGGAAGCCACCACCGCGTGGCGTACGGCATGATGCCCGTCTGGGAGGCCTACTCGGCCCTCGCCTACTGCAACTCGAACCGCGCCATGCAGCCGCTGCACAACGTTCAGCCCGGCCAGATTGTCCTGGCCGATCTTGACGCCGCCCGTCGCGCAGCCGAGTACTACGACAAGGCCGCCGCGCTTCAAGGCAACCACCACAGTCGTCGCTTCATGATGTACTTTGGCCTCGAGTGCTGGCTGCGCGCCGGCGGGCTCTCGGTCCGCGAGGTTCGTCGTCGCAACGCCGAGGCGAAGGAGGTCGACCGGGAGACGTCCCGGTGGTGTGAGTTGCCGCCCGTGCTGCACATGCACTGCCTGCGCTTTGAGCCTGACAATTAGCTACCGCAGTCGGCGAGATGGCGGCCGACACACCCGCTCGGCAGTTCATTGAATCGCAGCTCGACTCGATCACGGAGCACATGCGGCAGGACCCGCGTGTGCGCGACACGGCCATCATCAAGCCAGTTCCCACCTTCAACATGCGTGTCACGAACCCGAACTGGAAGCCGTCTCAGGTCGCCGGTCCGGACTTTTGGCTCCCGCTTCCTGGCGAGGTGGGTCTTGCGGACTGCCTCTTCCCGAGCCGCACGTAGGGAACTTTCGGTGCAGTCTATACTCGAGTGCTATCATTTCTTTGGCCAGAGGTCGAGATAGGAAAGTAGCGGAGAGGTGAATCAGCGGAGGAAGCTCTGTATCGAGACGAAGCAAGTCGCGGAAGCGAGGGCAGCTCGTACCCCGAGCTTTTGGGAAGGGCCGCATGACACGAGATGGAGGCTGAACTGGAACTACTCCTCTTCGTACTTCCGCCATCGACTGAAGTGCTGCTCAATTGCTTCTCGTCGCTGAGCCTTGTGCAGGAGAGCGGGTTGTGCCTTGCGATAAATGCGATGCAGTGCGGTTTTCTATCAGATCCTACTGCGCACGACGCGCTCGAGAAGCGCGCGCTGCTTCTCCTCGAGACCGCCCTTCCCGCGCGGGACCCTCCCCGCCCGGAACGCCGCCAGCAAGATGCGCTTCTCCCAGTCGTTCAGCTCGAGGTCACCGCGTTCGCCAACGACGTTCTTGACCGCACGAGGGAGGCGTTGATGGAAGGACTGGAGGTGCGGGTCTTGCGCAGGCGCGACTGCCCCGGCGGGCGAAGGCGAGGTGTCGCCGTTCATCGTCGCAGCCGCGTCAGCCTTGCCGCCGGTCGCACCCGTCCCATTGACCTTCTTGTCACGCGCCTTGGCGTCTTGCGCGCCGCCGCCTGCTGCGCGTATGAGCTCGTGCAGCGGAAGGCGCTGCAAGCGCTCGACTTCTTCGAGCGGTACGCTGCGCTCCGCGTAGAACCGGCCGAGGGCGGAGGGGGCAAAGTCGGTGCGACCAGAAGGAAGGATGGCGCAGCGCGACTCGAGCTCGTCGACGACCGAGTCGGCGAAGCGAGAGAGGAGGCTGTCGAACGAGCTCGAGGCGGGGGACGACAGGTCGGGGAGGTAGTAGGACGGGTTGGCCTCGAGGCGGCGCGAGGCGAACGTCCAGGAGAGCTGGTCAACAAGGTCCTGACGATTCTTGACGCGCCCTGCCGTGACGTCTCCGAAAGCCGTGGTGGCAACGAGTGGATCGAGCGGGAGGTGTGACTCGAAAACGACGCCCTGCTGGAAGTACTTGCCGTAGAGCTCGGCCTGGTCCTTCTGGCACAGGACGAGGAACACGGCTGACGACTCGGGCGAGGGCGGTACAGCAAGCGCCTGCATCTGCAGCAAGTCCGGCATCGGGTACTCCTGGACTTCGCGCTCGTCCTGCCCGTCCGCACCTGGCCGGATCGCGACGTATTGTGCGCTCATGACGATGACGAGACTCGAGCGGACGGGAAGCGTCCAGCAAGCCTCGCGCGAAGCGACGAGCACGCGAACAGCGCCCGAGCCGAAGAGCTCGAGCGCGAGACGCTGCTCCGCAGCGGGCAAGCCTTCGTGGAAAACAGCGATGCCGTGCGTGAGCGCCTCGGCGAGGTCCGGATCCGTCACCGACTCAGCGAAAGCGATGACTGTGTCAAGCGAGCCGTCGGCGACGAACGAGTCTTCGAGATCGCTGGCCGAGTGCGTGACGAGGTCCTTGGCCGTGATGCGACACTGCGAGCGCGACGGGACGAAGGCGATGGTGGAGCCCGCGGCAGTGCGCATGGCGTCGTACGCTGGCTTGACCATCTGGCGGAGCAGAGCATACGAATGCGGGGTCGTGAATGGCTGAAGGTTGGTCGTAAGGGAAGTCGTGCGGGTTCCGGGCGCGAACGAGTAGACCGAGTGTTCGGGCACGTCGAGCCAAGCACCGACGCTCGTCGCGTCGGCCAGCGATGCGCTCGATCCGACGATGCGCGTGCCCGGGTAGGCCCACCGCAAGCGCGACAGGGCGAGCTCGTACGCCGGGTCCAGCGCATGCAGGTCGTGCGCGACGATGAGATCAACGCTTTCAAGCGGGCGAACCTCGCGACGAAGCCGTCGCAAAAGCGGGTTGGGCGAAGAAACGCCGATCGACGGGGACGCCGTGACAAGACTGTCAACGTCTGCGTCGCGGCCGATGAGGTAGACAGGGATTGCCGACGTGCGGGTGAAGGCGTTCTTAAGGCGGAACATGACCTGCCGGGCGAGGGCCTTGCGCGGCGTGAGGAAAAGAATGCGGGCAGAGGGGTTGATGTTGAAGGTGCGCCTGCAGAAGCTTCAGTCAGCAGCCTGCGAGGCGAGCCTTTCATGGAAGGAACAAGCGAACCACATGGCAAGCTCGAGCAGCGTTCCACGGCTCGGTGCAGATGGCGAGCAGAGGAGGACATTCGCGGCGGAGTGGAACACCGCGTGGAACGCCTGCGTCTGAACCGGGTCGAATGTCGGGCTCTCGCTACCGTACAACTCGCGAAGCTGCGGATGCTGCTTAAACGAGTCGTTGGCGTTGAGCAAAGGAAGCTCAAGAAGCGGGAGGTGGGTCGGCGGCGCGGGCGGAAGGACGAGGCCGCCGAGGTCGACGTAGTGCTCTTCCTCGGCACCGATCCAGCGGTCCGAGACGGCGCGCACATACAGCGCCTTGGGCGCATTGACGACCGGGATGGTGAAGTGGAGCTGCAGCGTCGTCGTATGCGGGCGCACGAGCATGCGCGCGAGCTGCAGGATGGCGAGGTTCTCGTCGTCCTCGACCCAAACCCAGAACGCCTCGAGCGAGCCGTGTTGCCTCTCAGACCACTCAAACGCCTTGCGGAGCTCGAGGCGCACGCGGAGAAGGTCGTGTGCGAGAGGCTGAAGCGAGGCGGAGATGGCGAGCGAGGGGAACTGCCGCGCTGCCTGCGTGGCAAGACCGCCGAGACGCTCGTTCTGGTGCACGAGCGTTCCAAAGTCCTTGTCCGACATGGCCGCGACTTCGCTGATCGGCAGGTCGTCGGCCCATCGCTCGATGTTGTACAGGAGGTCGGGCGGGAGGGCGAGCTGCGAGAGCGGATGTGCGAATGGCCACATGCGCTCTGTGCAGGACAAGCGTGAGCGTCTGGCAAATCCTGGTCGAGAGTACGAGACACGGACTCTCGATCGACTTGCTCATGTTGAGAAGGACATGCGAGACCGGCGCCCACCGCTTGGCCATGGCGATCTCGAGGAGCGCGCGGACGATACGCCCCGCGTTCTGCGAGACGTACCCCGTGTCCGAAACGAGCGCAAAGTCTTCGATATAGGCGCGCGAGATGTACGCCTGGAGGAGCACGTTGACCTTGCCGGCGCTCGATTCTGTCCCGCCGCGGACCTGGCACGGGCACGCCGTCTCGATGAGCTTCTTGAGCTCCTCGACCTCGTTCTCGCGGACCTGGATCTGCTCGAACTCGACGCTCGCGGCGATCAGCGCGAGGATGTCGGCCTCGCTCATGCGCGGGCGGAACATCTTGTTGAAGATTTCGATTGACGCGTCGCGGATGTAGTAGCGCGCGGCGATGCGCCCGAGGTCGGTTGCGGTAAAAGTGCCGAGGTCCGGGTCGTGCTTGATCATCTGAACCTCGACGAGTCGCTTGGCCGCGTTGTTGATGAGCGCAAGGCGTTTGCTGCCCAGAAGCGGATCGTCCTCGACCTCCGCGGCCGTCATGCCGTACACGAGCGGGTTCTTGCGCATGCGGACGAACAGGTACGAGTAGCCGAGCCAGCGCACGCCCTCGTCCATGTTGGTGACGGTGCCCAGGCTGATCTCGGCGTTGAGCGAGTCGACGAGTCCAGCCGTGAACCTGCGGAGGCGGAGTTAGCCTCGACTCGAGACACTGTAGGCATCAAGCTCACTTGGACTCGATCGGATGTTGCTGTGTGATGGCCGAGACTGTGGACGATATGCATTAGTCTTGCGAGAAGATAGCGAGAGTAGGCAAAGCGGAGCGCACCATAGTGGTCAATCTTATCGCTCGTTGTGCAGATGTAGCCGACACCCTGGTCCTCGTACTGCGGGCGACCGGCACGACCGAAGATCTGGAGGACGTCGAGGATCGAGAGGTCGACGAAAGCACCCTTGCCCGCGTCGTACACCTGCGTGCCCTTGATGACGACGGCGTACGCCGGGAGGTTGACACCCCAGGCGAGGGTGGCCGTGCAGCACAGGACCTGCGGGCCGAGAACAATAAGGATCGTCATCGAGGACGAAAGTGTGGCATGGAGCGCACCTTGGTGACGTTGATTTCGAACATGCGCTCCGAGATGTTGCGGTCCGAGCGAAGCATGCCAGCATGGTGAATGCCGAAGCCCGCCGCTGCGAGCTCCTTGAGTTCGCGATTCCTACTGCTCGCGAGGTCGCGCTTGAAACCGAGCCACTTGGCGTTCGTGTCGTCTCCGGCGCCCGGGTCGAGCAAGTCGGCGATGCCCTCCTCGATCGCTTTCTCGCGGAGCATCTGCGCAGTCTTGACCGTGTCCTTCCGCGCGTGGACGAAGACCATGCACTGATGCCCCGCCTTGACGAGCTCGGCGACCTTGTCAAACGCAGCTTCATCGAGGTTGTTGCGCGACTGGATCGAGCCGGGCTTGCCCTTCACGCCGACGAAGTGCTGCTCGAGTGGGACAGGGCGGAAGGACGAGTCGAAGAAGAAGAGACCCGTGTAGCGATTCACGCCGAGGAAGTCGGCAACGTCGACGTAGTTGGGAAGCGTCGCCGAGAGCCCGACGATGCGGATCAGGCTCTGCATCGACTCGACTTGACGCTGCGTGCGCGCAACGATAGACTCGATGACGGCGCCACGGTCTTCGTGCAAGAGGTGAACCTCGTCAATGATGAGGAGCTTTACTTTCTGCAGGTGCGTTTTCTCAACGCATCAGCGACCGCATTCTCGACAACGCCGCAGATGGCAGGAAGCCTCCGCACGCACCTCGGCAACCTCGCCGTCTCCACTGCCCGCGCCCTTGCGCGTAACGACGTCCCACTTCTCGGGCGTCGTGACGATGACGCCCGTCTCGTCGACCTCCTTCTTCGTGAGCTTCATGTCGCCCGTCAGCTCGCGCACCTTGACGCCAGCCCATGCGAGGCGCTTGGCAAATTTTGCGGTGACCTCGGCCGCGAGGGCCTTGAGCGGCGCGACGTAGACGATCTTGTAGGCCGAGGGTGGCGGGAGAGTCGGTGGCGCGGAAAGCGAGGCGAGAGGGCTTGTCGAGAGATTGGAGAGACAGCGGAGGATCGTAAGGAGCGCAACGTCGGTTTTACCCTGTCAAGCAGGCAGAGGTTCAGTATCTTTCGAGGATTGCCGTTGGCGCAATTTTGGACGAACGGCACCGGTGGGAGCGCAGACGAGCATGTTCTCGTTGGACTTGTACCCGACAGGGTAGACGATCGATTGCAGCCGGTTGAGCGTTTTGTAAGCCTGTGGTTGACGGGAGCGTCAGTACTGACTTCGCCATAAGGAAGCGCGGCTCGACGAACGTGGAAGGTGCGTTGCCCCCATGCGTCCATATCCTTGATCGGCACAAGCTTCTCGTTGAAGCGGAAGGGCACAGCTTTCGGTGCTGGGATAGAGATCTCTTCGTAGTGCTGCATGATTTGCACATCAGTCGGAATCGGACCATGCGAAGAGGAGGAAGACTCACATCCTTCGTCTCGCGCGTTGTGCCGAGCGGCAGCGCGAGCTTCTGCCCTCCGAGACTCACGCCGCCGCTCTTGTTCGAAATGTAGACGTTCGGGTACTGTGGCGCATCTTCGACAGCAGGCTGCATGGGGCAAGGCGTAAGCTAGGTCTCGAACATATCTGTCGCACGAGACTTGGTCCTAGCCCAGGCTCGTAAAACATCACAGGAGCGAGACGCACCCTGCGGCCCGACACGAGCGCGCCTGGTCCCCTCGCAAGCTGCTCCTCGCGGATCCGCATCCACTCTTCGACATCCGGCTCGTCGAAGGCCCCGTCCGCCGCGCGCCCCTTGCCCTTTTCGCGCTTGGCCATCTTGCGGGCCATCTTGGCGGCTTGCACCTCCTCGGCCGTCGCGAACGTGAGCTGCGAGCCAGGCGTGTAGTCGCGTGCTTGCGCCGACAATTGCGAAGGTCCATCGAAAGCGGCTCCGGAGAGGCCGGCATGCGAATGCATGGTCGGCGGCGCAGCGGCAGAGAAGGCTTCGGCAACGATATCTCGCCGCCGCCGCACGGCCTCGCCCATGTCGTCGAGAGCGTCGAAGCCCCAGATCTCGAGGAGCTCCTCCTGAATCTCGGCGTCAGAGCGCGCGCTCTGGAGGACTTCGAGCGCGTGTGCAGCCCTGACCTGGTCCGGCAGGGACGAATGCAGCCATGCGAGGGCGCCAGAGCTGGAAGATCCGGGTGCGGCAGTCGACGTCGAGGGAACGGGTGCGGGCGAAGGGGTGTGCAGGAGGGAAGGGTACGGGTCGCGATCGAGCGCGGCGACCGGCGCTGGTGCTTGTGCGAGAGAAAGGACTGTGTTGGGCGGAAGACTTGCTCGCACGAAGCTGAGCGCGGCGTCTACGGGCGCATCCACCCGAGTCGCGACGGTCGAGGCGAGCGCGGCGACAAGAGCCGCGGGAGAGTCTGGCTTTGGCTGGGCCATGCCTGCGTGGGTGCACTCGAGCTGTGCAAGCTCTGTCCCGTTCGTTCCTCGATGCGGGGCGAGCTGCACGAGGTGGACTCGGGCGTCATGAAGTCGAGTCGGCTCGCCTTCGCCTCGCCGACACTCGCCAGCTCACCCTGACTCGCTGTAGTACGGTGAAGCCCCTTGGACAAGCAACTTCAAGACCTGCCACGCTTGATCGGCCGGTCCCGCGCTGATTTCAACTCGCTTGCTTCTTCATCAGCTGTGTCCGCGAATGTGATCTTTCTGCTCATAGCAGCCCGCTCTGACGAAGCACGAGACTTATGGCATGCGCCTCAAAGCTGCTTCAACGCGATGCGCAGCCAGTCCCGCTGCTCAGCACCTGACACGCAACCTGGCCATGCATCCTCTGACTCCTGCACTCCTTTGATGTCTCGCTCGCCTCGTTGGTCCCTCGAGGGCATTCCGCCGTCGTACACAGCGCTGCCGTGCGGTCTTATCGTGACGTCCACATTCTTCCTCAGGGCGGTCTCCCCAAAACTCGAAGCGTGCACCAGTCTGTAGACTGGGTAGCCGTGCGCCATGCGCGAGCCACGTGCGGCTTCATCGAATCACCTAGGAGCACGCGGAATGATCGAGCATGGAATTGTTGCGCGGACGCGCGTTTCCACGCGTGCGAGCGTGAGGCGACCGCTTGCATGCGCATCTCTCCGCACGGCTCCAGGAGAGCCGCCAGATTTGCGCGCCAGCTCATCTCGTCTGCATCCGCCTTCTCTCTGCTTCCGCACAGTCACTAGAGTCCGGAAATGGGTGGCTTAGAAGGCGGCTGCCAGCTGACCTTCGCGTATGGCCTCGGCGTCTCGCTCGTCTCACTCCGCGTCGCGCTCGGCGCCTACACCCTCACCTCCCACGCACTCTCCTTTGTAACGTTCCTCTCGGAGCGTTCGTTCGGCGGTGCAACGGACAAGGCGAGCCTGCGCGTGCCGCCCGAGGTGTGGGCGCTCGTGCGCGCAGAGGTGATCCGCCTCGCGCTCCTGGACGCGGACGCGGCGTTCGCCCGCAAGGTCTGGACGGCTGCGCGTGACGCGGACTGTCGCCGTGGCGGCAAAAGGCCGACGAGCATGCATGACCTGCTGGGTGACCGCCCGTGTGGCTGCGTGCAGAAGGTGCTGACGAAGGAAGCGAGCGCGGTCAAGTGCGCGAACCCGTATGCGGGCGAAGGCGGGGAACAAAATGTACGTGACAGGTCACGGCGTCAGTCTCGAAGCGCTGGCTAACCAGGACGACCGTGCACAGGCACTCGCCAAGCTTCTCGGCTCGTATGGCTTGCTTGCGCTCCGATTCTTCCCCTGCACCGATGGTGCGTTATTGCAGCCACCTGTGGCGGGTGTGACGCTTGGCAGTGGCGCGAATGGGACACCGGATGGCGATGAAGATGACGAAGAGAACGAGGATGACGCCGAGTGCAGCGAGTACGGGGACGACGAAGACGAAGACGAGGAGGAGGATTCCAGCGGAGAAGGCTTCGAGTCCCGCTGGAACAGCGGCGTCTTCCTCTCGTATCCAATGAACCGGTCGTACATCGACTACGATGCCTGGTTCGACAAGCCCTCGTCCTACTATACACGCGTCGACACCTCGCTCCCGCCCGACCCTACCGCTCCTTTCGACCAACTCGTACGCGAGTGGAATCTCTGCCTGTCGAGTCCGAAGCTCGAGCCGACAATCGCCCGTCAGGCACGAGGCTCTCGGCCGGTACTGGCTTCAGCGGACGACGCTCGCCCCGGATGGCACCTGTTAACTTACTGTTATGTCCTAGTCTAGCGAACCAGAATGATCTTCTTCTCGTTGACCGTCTCTGCAATTGTCATGTTCGCGTGCCGTGCATTTCCCCGACCCGAAGAACTCCCCGAGGGACTACTCGCGATGTGGCGCGAGCCTTTGTTGCCGTTCAAGACTCCCTCGACGCGTTCATGTACCGCAGGCAGAGTCTGATGGCGGAACGAAACGTGGTCGCGAACCGGACTGAGGACAGCGGGAGCGTCGAAGGGCATCGTGGACCTCGCAACGATCTCGGGCTGCCCGCGTCGGAGCAAAGGTCCGCGTTTAGCCGTATTTTATGCCCAAGACCTGGACCAAGACCTGGAAGGAGAAAGACAAGGCGTGGTTCTCCTCGTTTCCGTTTGACTTTCGCTTGCAGTCGCCCTGAAGCACTGCCCTCCTCAGACGGTGCGGCGCTCAACTGCTAGCCTTCCAGCTCGAGTGCGCACAACCGGTGTCTGAGCGCGCCCCTCCCGACGTCTTCCTGTCGTTCGATCCCATCGCTCGACGACGTGGCGACGCTGCTCTGGCTCCACTCCGCTGACACAGTTGGTGCGTGCAGCCCGGCATACACCTGTAAAGCTCTGAGATTGCTCACCGGTGCTAGCGTCTCTCGCCTGCAGCGCCCTCCGCCTCGTCACGCTCACTTTGCAGCACGCACCACCGCGTCCGCCTGCCACTACCGAATCTCGCCACTCGACATGTGCGCAGCTCACGCCATTTTTGCCTACGGCATCACCGTGACCACGCCCTCGCTCGTCAACGCCGCCGACCGCTGGCCGAGCTTGCAGGGCCCGTTCCGTTTCTTCGACCTTATCGCGCTGCGCAAGCGTCGCGACACCCTGAGCTGCTCAATTGGAGGACCGACGACCGCAGCGAGCCTGCCGATTGAATTGTGGGACGTCGCGAGGCACAGGCTGGTCGACAGCGAGCTCAAGGATGCGGCCCTCAGTCTGGCAGAAGAGCTGCACTGTCACTCCTCGGACGGCAGCCACAAACACGTGTGGGAGGAGTACCACACAGGCGGGATCGCGCCGTGCTACTAGTGCTTTGACGTATTCGAGGGCATCGGAAACAAAGAGCGGCTTCAGGTTCGCACACTCCCGCCGCACCGAAGTCCAGATGTCATCAACTCTATCGCCTCCCTACAGCGCATTCACACCCTGCTTTCCGAATTTTCCTTACACTTGGCAACCGACGAGCCGATCCGCGCCGACATGCCGTCCAGCGCCTCAGTCTGGTGGGATGCAAAACACGATCCGGACACCGCTTTGTTCGTCGTGTTACCCTCCAAGCTCTCGAAGACGAACCCACGCACCTCTCCTTTCACGATCACAAGCGAATGTGGCGAATACGGCGGCCCGAAAGGGCAAAGCATCTATGACGTCTCGCTCGAGGTGCCGAAAAACGCTGAGCAGTGCTTTTCCCCCCTCCTGCGCCTGCTCCACGTCGTGCCCGTCGACGTCTCGGACGGTGCGCTTGCTCACTTGTGCGCTGAGAACGCCGGCCTGTCGGACAACCAACTCGTGCTCAGGAGCCGCCGCTTCGAGGTGCTCGACCTGACAGAGGTCAAGCCGTCCTGGAAACTCTTCGTTGTCGACGAGACGAGTTGGTAGTGCGGTAGCTCTGTTTCACCTTGTCCAACGCTTGCTCACGCGGTTGAGGGTAGCAAGTACTTGAGGAGCATGAGCGAGTCTTGAGTCTCTTCCGCGTCGGTAAGAAGTTCGCTTGCGCTCGCAGCTCACGACCTCGCTTCTCGGCTGACGCCCGGCGTCCCGAGACCGCTGGCAGCAGTAGCTTGTTGACACACATATCTGTCGACGTCGTTGACACAAAAGTGGAGGAAGAGCGAAGCACGCAGGAAGCGACAGAAGTCCTCGCCGCCGGGAAAATCCGAGAGAGAACTAAATGTGCCTCAGTAGAGTGTACAGCCTGTCAAAAGCCAGCAAGAGAACCAAAAAGGGCGACCGAGTGAGACTGATTTTCGCGTCTGGTGACGACGCGACTTGTCAACCTCGCTTGTCCTCCCGTCACCTCGCTTCTCGCGTCTGCTCACTCGGAGAGACGCGCAGAGGTCATGAGCTACCAGCAGGGCTTCGGCCAGAGCTCTCACGGCGACTCACGCGGCCGCTACGACTCGCCCCGCTCCGGCTCACCGCCTCGCTCGACCCCCGGCGGCAACTACAGCGACTACGGCTCGGGCGGGTACGGGCGCGGCGGAGGAGGCTACGACAACGGCTATGGATCCGGTCAGGGCGGGCGCGGCGGCGGCTACGGTGGGCGGGACGGCGGGAGGGACTCGTACGGCAGCGGATCGGGTGGGGGAAGGCGCGACTCGGGCTACGGCGGCTCGCCTGGCCGCGACAGCTACGGTACTGGAGGAGGAGGGAGTGGCTATGGCGGCGGTGGAAGGGGCGGCGGGGGCGGCGGGCGCGGTGGGCGCGGAGGAGGTCGCGGCGGGTTCGGAGGAGGAGGCGGCGGCGGAGGGCGCAACCCGCCGACTGCGCCGCCGCGCTGGGTCGACCTCCCTCGTCTCGCCCCGCCCGTGCACGCCGACCAGGCTATCGTCAATGGGTCGAAGGCGGCCGAGCCCGAGGCGCGGCTCGACTACGGCAGGTGCGTCCGCTCACTTTCCTCCGCTCGGACGGAGCGCGCGCTGCCTTGCCGAGATTGAACGCTAGCGTGTAGACGCGGGGAACCTGTACCGAGCGCTGACCGAGCGATGTGATGCGGCAGCAACAACGTCGTCCCGGGCAAGGCGATTGAGCTCCTCACGAACACGTTCGACCTGAGGATTTCGGAGAGTGCGATGACCTGGTACAAGTACGAGGCACGTCGTTCTCGCCCCCCGCCCGCTTACGTTGGCGGCTGACTCGCTTGTCGGCTCGCTGCAGGTCATCATCGCCATCGAGCCCCGCCAGGCGCCCGACGGCTCGACCCGCAACCCGCGCGGCCCGCCGCCGAAGAGCGTTCTCCGCAAGGTTTGGGCGCAGATCGAGGGCGACGAGGCGCAGGGCCGCACCAACTTCTTCGGCGGCGTGCGCCCTGCCTTCGACGGTCGCACCGCGGCGTACGCCAACCGGCGCCTTCCGAGTGACCCTGTCAACGTGCGTTCCTTCTTACTTCTCGTAACGCAGCGCATGGACTCGCGGCTGAATCGGAAATGCTTGCGCCTGCAGATCACGGGCATCGCGGCGCCGGACCGCCCCAACATGACCTTCTCGGCGACGGTCCGCAACGCGATCGCCATTCCGCTCGCCTCGATCCGCCAGTACTTCACGGGCGGTCGCAACGCTATCTACAGCGAAGGCGAGGTCAAGGAGGCGCTGCAGGCGCTCAACGTCCTCATGTCGCACGCGCCGGCCAACCTCTTCTACTCGACGCGCACGTCCTTCTTCGTCTCGGACGAGGCGGCGCGCAAGGTCCGCATTCCCGGGGTCGAGAAGGTGGCGCTCGAGATCGCGCCGAATTTCCTCGAGCTCTGGCGTGCGTCTTGATTTTTTGCTCGTCAGTTTCAAGCGAGACTAACGCTTCACTGTCGCAGGCGGTTTCTTCCAGTGCGTCGTGCTACCCCCGGCACCCCTGACTCACCTGTTTTGCTCTGTGTCTCAATCGGCTGACTTCTTGCACTCAGGTCGGTCCGCACGTGCCCGCAAGGACTCCTCCTCAACCTCAACACCACCTCGACGGCCTTCTTAAAGACGGGCTCGCTCGTCGACTTCGTCCTCGGCTACTTCCAGACCAAGAACATGGCGGGTCGCGCGCCGCATCGCTCGGACCTCGAGGTCGGCCGCCTGCAGGGGCACGACATTGTGCAGATCAACCGCCTGCTCAAGAAGCTCGAGTTCGAGGTGCAGAGGGGCAACAGTGCGCCTCGCATCCGCACGAAGGTTCGCGCCGGCGGCATTCAGCAGCAGCGCCCGCGCGACCACCAGTTCCAGACGGCTGACGGAGCATGGACGGATGTCGAGGTGCGTCGCTTTCCTCCCGCTGTTACGACACCGAACCGGTGCAGTGCAAAGCTTGGTACTGACGCAAGTTCACCTTTCCCAGCGCTACCTCCAGCACCACTTCGGCGTGCGCCTCAACTACCCGGACCTTCCGCTGGTTGAGACGAAGTCGGGAACGTACTACCCGATGGAGCTCGTGCACGTCTACGAGGTGCGGCTCTGTCGAATGACGAGTTCGCAACGAGGCTGATCAAGACAGGAACGCTTCGCAGGGCTCGAAGTACATCAAGCGCCTCACGCCGCAGCAACAGCAGCTCGCGTCGGGCTTCCAGACCCTGCCGTACATTCGCCCTTGTCGGCTCCTTGCGCTCGAACTGACCACTCATTCGTACAGTCCGGGCCAGAAGCTCGCCGCTGTGGTTCAGACGCGCGAGCGCATCGTCGCGAACATCACCCAGGACCAGTAGGTCGCGCTGCCGCTCGCGTTCAGCTGGCCAGACGTTTCCAAAGGCACTCTCGCTGACTCGTCACGCTCCGTCATCTCCGTCTCAGCCTCGACTCGTTCGGTGTGCAGGTATCACTCTCGCCCAAAATGACGCTCGGCCGCATCCTCGCACCGCCTGCCGCCGAGTACTCGAGCCGCTCGCCCGGCAGCTTCACGCAGGTCGCCATCAGGGACGGAGAGTGGCAGATGCGGTTCGACAACCGCTCGCAGGCGTTCGAGCAGCTCTTCATCACGGGCGCCGCGCTCAAGAGCCTCATCTGCATCGTTCCCTCGGAGGGCGACAAGCAGCGCGCGCACGTCTGGCTCGACGGCCTCCTCGGCAAGGCGGCTGGTCTCGGTACGTTGCTTCAACATGTCTGCTCGGGTTATCGAGGCTTGCGAGAACCCCAACTCACTCGCCTTCGCGTGTGTAGGGATGAACCTCTCGCAGTTCCCGCGCAACCTCCCAAGCGACGCGATCATCGTGCGTCGCCCGGGGACGTCGGTGCATCAGACGCTCGACCACGCCCGGCAAATGGCTCGCCACCTCTACCAGGACAGGGAGCTCGACTTGATCTTTTGGTGCGCCGAAGTCGCTTGCCTGCATGCAGACCGGCGGCACCCTAACCATTGGTTCCGCGATGTCAGGGCCTTCAAGGAGGCGAATAGCCCCGAATACGCCGTCTTCAAGGAGGTCTCGGCGTCGTACGGAATCGCGTCGCAGGCGCTCCAGACGAGCCTGCTCAGCAAGACCTCCGTGCAGGTCTTCCTCAAGTGCGTTCTCGTCACGGAGTCATGAACTCTTGCACACGAGCTGATACTGCTCTCACAGCGTCGCCATGAAGATCAAGTGCGCTTCCCATACCCCACTTTACCCTGCCGTGCTGCTGACATCGCTCGCGCCCGTAGCCTCAAGCTCGCCGGCTCGTGCTGGAGGCTCCAGAACGGCACTATGGGTGGGTGGTATGAGAGCAACACTCCCATGGTCTTCATACGTCTCGGCCCTTCCCCCGTCTCGTCGAATTCGAGCCTAACGTCTCACGATCTCGACAGCACGGCGCAGACCTCTCTCACGAGCCTGAAAGGCCCTCGGTCGCTGTTGTCGTGGGGTCGATGCACGGCCTCGGCATGCTCTACGAGGAGACGATCCGCGTTCAGCGCCTCCGCGAACCGACGAACCGCAACGACCCGCACGGTATGTTGTCAGTTCTACATTCCATCTTCAGCGTACGAACAGCCCTTCGTGCACAGCCAAGGCGAAGAAGAGCGAGGTCATCATCGACCTGTGCGACATGGTGCTGGCAAGTTGCTTCAGCGTCTCGACCCGGGAGAACCAGTGAGGATCTGACTCAAAAGCGTTCGCAGTTCCTCCTCGAGCGCCGCGTCAAGTCGACGAGGCGCTGCCCGCCCGACTCGCTCGTCTTCTTCCGTGACGGCATCAGCGAGTCGGAATTCTCGGCGGTCAAGACCTTCGGTTCGCTGACTCGCTCAGTTCGTTCAATCATACGGCACTGACTGCCGCGCCGATGCAGAGGGCAACGCGATCTCGAATGCGTGCCAGCAGCTCAAGGCCGACCACGCCATCAGGAGGCACCTCGGCGAGAGCGAGGTGCAGAAGCTCGACAACTGGCAGCCGAAGGTGTGTATGCCCTGCCCGACCGAGCTTGCACTTGCTGACTGAGTCTCCCACGCAGGTGACGCTGATCGCGGCGCTCAAGAGACACCATGTGCGCGCGTTCGTCCCCGACCCGCGCGACGCGAAGGACTTCCAGCGCGCCGGCAACATTGTTCCGGGCACCGTCTTTGACCGCGATGTCACCGACGCCAAGGGTGCGTAGCGTAGGCGATCTGCGGAGAAAACGAGCTTACTGTTGCTTCGCAGTGCTCGACCACTACGGCGCGTCCCACAAGGCGCTCATCGGCACGACGAGGGCGACGCGCTACGTCGTGCTCACCGACGAGCAGGTTCCCCTTCTCCGGTGCGTCTTTGACTGCTGTCCTCTTGAACCAACGCAGCCTAATCAGCGATACTCGAGGAGTAGCGCCGACGACGTCCAAGGTCTGTGCCACGCGCTCTGCCACGCCTACCAGAGGTGCAACAGGGCCGTCTCAATCCCGGCGCCCATCTAGTGCGTCTCGGGCAGTCCTCTCGTCATTCACTCGCAATTAACTTGATGCGATCGTTGCAGCTACGCCGACCTCATCGCGAATCGCGTACGGGGCTGGTTCGCGCTCGCCGACGACTCGATGTCGCAGACGGGCACGCAGCACTCGGCGACTTCGCAGACGCGCGACCAGGACTACAACCAGGCGAAGGTCGTGCTCGATCAGACCGAGGCGGGCCGCAACTCGTTCCGCGGCGACCGCACCAAGCCTAAGCCGCCGGCCATGTGGTGGTGCTGAAGTGCGCCACTCAACGCTGGAGGGACCGCTTTCGCTGGAGGAGCCGCTTGAAGGGAAGAGCCGCTTTCGGGTGGAGCAGCAGTGGAGGCTTTCTTCGAGGAGGTGCGCAAGGTCTTCCTCTCTGCCCACCGCGCCTCTCTAATCTCGCGTCGCCGTTCTTCGCAGTTGCTTGCGTACCGTCATCAGTACCTTTGTCTCTCAGTTCCGCCATTCGCTGTCGCGTAGTACCAGTTGTCTCGCCTTTCAGTCGTCTTTCTTTCGTCGCCGTCGCCGTCTTTCGCTTCTCGAGGAATCGCAACATCCCTTTCGGCAGCTTTCTCTCGACGCCTCTAGTTCTGTCTTCCCTCCTTTTTAAGTAGCGGTTCTGTCTCCTCTGTCTCGCGGGAAACGCTTGTGAACCTCGCAGTTTTTGGTCGTCGAGAGAGTTTCCGCGCGGCTCTGCCGGAACTCTGACTACATGACGCGCAGCTGTGCAGACGAGATTGTACAGGCTACGTTGTATAAGAACAAAAGGGTGAGACGGTTCGCGGAGACGATCGAGGCCCTCGAGACGTTCGCCCGTCGCCGTCGCTCAAGCTTCCGCTTTCCCACCGCCGGCTTCGCTCCCGAGCGCTCGCCGTGATCAGCACAGGAAGCAGCGAACCGCTCAGAGGGTAGTCGGAGCACCCTGCCTGTGCTAGAAGCTTCAGCTTCAAGCCGCTGCCCCACCTCGTCTCCATCAACTCGCCTCCCCGCCCGAGGCCGACAGGCTCGCGAGCAACATGAAGTGCGTTCCTTGACCTTATCCGCACGCCCTGCTGAAGCTCACGCCCACTGCGCACAGCTACATCCAGCTCGAAAAGCTCGGCGAGGGCACCGTGAGTTGCAGCACGTTTGGAGCGTTCGCACATGCTCGCCTCGACGAGCCACGACCCTGCGCTTTTGCTGACCTGCCTGCTTTGCATGCGAGCAGTATGCGACAGTGCACAAGGTCCGTGTACAGCTCATCCCCGCTGTCGTTGCTAGAAAGTCACTGACGCTCCCTCGCATGCAGGGTCGCTCTCGCATCACCAACGAGCTGGTCGCGCTCAAGGAGATCCACCTCGATGCAGAAGAGGGCACACCCTCGACCGCCATTCGCGAGATCTCGCTGATGAAGGAGCTCAAGCACCCGAACATCGTCCGCCTGTACGACGTGATCCATACCGAGAGCAAGCTCATGCTTGTCTTCGAGTACATGGACCTCGACCTCAAGAAGTACATGGACTCGCACGGGGAGCGGGGTGCTCTCGAGCCGGCGGTCGTGCGGTCCTTCATGTGGCAGCTCCTCAAGGGCACCGCCTTCTGCCACGACAATCGCGTCTTGCACCGCGACCTCAAGCCGCAGAACCTCCTCATCAACAAGAAGGGAGAGCTGAAGCTTGCCGACTTCGGGTCCGTTCGGCGTAAGTCCCGCTTGATCCGCTCAAGCTGATCTCCTTGCTCCGCAGTCTCGCGCGCGCTTTCGGCATTCCCGTCAATACTTTCTCGAACGAAGTCGTCACGCTGTGGTACCGCGCGCCCGACGTCCTGCTCGGGTCGCGCACGTACTCAACCTCGATCGACGTGTGGAGTGCGGGCTGCATCATGGCGGAGTACGTGTCTCGCTTTCTCCCGAGGGCGGCAGTGGGACTTACCGTTCCGCGGTACAGAATGATCTCGGGTGTACCGTTGTTCCGCGGGAGGGACAACAACGACCAGTTGAACCAGATCATCCGCATCCTCGGTACTCCAGATGAGGCGACGCTGCGGAGGATCGCGTCTGAGTCGGTGCGTGCCACTCTTGCACACCTCAGAGTGCGGTACTGACGGTTTTACATCTACAGCCCGAGGTCCAGCTCCGGCCGTTCCCGCGAATGCCTCGCATCGCATGGCAGTCGCTGTATCCGAAAGCACCCTACCTCGGTTCGTGCAATTCCCCGTGTCATGTTGAGTATCACGCTGATTGCCTGCATTTTCGCAGCTCTCGACCTTCTCGACAAGCTCCTTCAGTTTGACCCCGCTCGCCGCCTCGACTGCACCTCCGCCCTGCACCAGTCCGTCTTTCCTACCTGCTCGGGCCCGCATCCTTCGACTCTGACGCTTTCCCCTGTCCGCAGCCCATACTTCTCTTCCTCGTCGTCTCAGCAGCAGCAGCAACAGCAGCAGCAGCAAGCCGCCGAGCAAGCGAGACAGATGCAGGCGCAGCAGCAGCAGGCGGCGGCGCAGGGCGCCAAGGCGAGTGGGTACTGAGCCGCGCCAGTCGGTCGGAAAGAGGGAGGTATACACGATGACGCGTTCTGTCTTTTGTTCTCTCTGCTGTAATATTCACGTTGTAATGATCCGATCTACACGAGGAGGCTTTCGCGTTGCTCCCGCGAGACTGCGCAGTCGAGACACCGGCGGGCTGCGCAGAGTCTGGGCCGGCCATGAATGCTGCGCGCTGTGGAACGTTGAGCTGCGCTTGCCGGCGGAAGGACTGCCCACAGTGCCCCGTTGCTGCACTAGCCAGCGCTGCGTGCTTTTGTGGGGATGCTCTCGCTTGTGAGCATCGCAAGCCGGACTTTGCTCGAAAGGAACGTGACGATCCATGGGCTCGCAGTGAGCACATGCGCGCCTCGAGCTTGACCTTTGTGATCGGGGACAGACGAATGTTGAGCGACGACCTACGCGGAAGGCTCGGCCTCCTCTCGGGGCGGCCCCTCTCCCTCTTTTCCCTCTTTCTCTTCACTTCAGGACTTCCCGTTCACGCTTTCGCAGACAATCGACGCGTCAGCTTGCACAGGACCAACCGAACTCCGTCTCGCTCGAATCAAGCCAACACCGCAGCAGACCCACTCCCCCTCTCTTCACTCAACGTACCCACTTCAACCAGCACAAGATGTCGTCCCGCGTCCTCTCCCTTGCTGCTCTCATCCTTGCGGCGTCGTCGACCGTCACCGCCATCGGCGACTTCCCCTGCTCGGGCTCGAGCGACTCGCAGTCGTGCGCGGCTTGGAGCACCGACCCGGATGCGCAGGGCGAGATCTCTGCCACCGCCGTGTGCCAGCCTGGTACGCTTGGCTCGACACTCATGAAGAAAGAGACTAATGGAGACTGTGCCTGCCCGCAGACCCGATCAACCCGTCGGTCAGCTACTGCGGTTACGCTCATGCGGCGTGCACCCAGGCGACTGACTGCGACTACGGTGCGTACATCGTGATCGCCTCACGCGCGGCGTCCTCTGACAACTGGCTGCTGCAGGTTCGTGCGGCTCGGACGGGTTCTGCCGTGGCTACCTCGGCGACGCCTGCTCGTCGGACAACGACTGCCAGGCGTTCTTCTTCTGCGGCACTGACGGCACCTGCGGCGGTGCGAGCGCTGCGTGCGCGAACGGTGACCCGAGTGCGCCGATCCCCAACCCAGAGCAGCAGTGCGTGAGCCAGACGTGCGACGCGGCGACCCAGACGTGCGGCACCGCTCCTTCCGAGGGTGTCCCCAACGGCTTCGGCTGCAGCAGCAACGACATGTGCGCGTCCGGTGTGTTCCCATTGTCTTCGTCTTCCGAAATTTCCCAACGGACATTGACCCTCATTTCTCGCGCCTGCAGGGTACTGCTCGACGTCGCTCGTCTGCGCTCTCCAGGCCTCGGCTGCCGGTAGCCGCCGCAAGCGCTCGACGGACGTCTGCCCTGCCCACCAGGTCGCCTGCGCGCTCGGCAGCTCGCTCTCGAGCGGCTACGAGTGCATCGACCCGCAGACCAACCTCGAGCAGTGCGGTGGCTGCACCGCCGACGGTTCGGGTGTCGACTGCACGGCCATCTTTGGCGTTGAGAGCGTTGCTTGTGACGCGGGTCGCTGCATCGTCAGTACGTCGCGCCTGTTCTTTACCAGTCTTTCGTAGGGGACGATCCTGACCCGCCCGCCTTTCTCGCAGTGTCGTGCGCGCCCGGTCTGAGCGTCAATGGCCTGGCAACCGCCTGCGTCTAAGCAGGCTTCCTGCCTGCTGTGACTCCCGGTTCCCCAGTCGTTCTCGCATCTCTCGCATTCGCTCGCATCGCTTCACCCGCCGCAATTCCGCCTTTGCTTCCGCTACGTGGTCGTCCGTGTACCGGTCTTCAGCTGTACAATTAGGTGTACTCGTACCGCCTTCGCCAATCCCAGCTCGACCACCGAATCCGCCGCCGACTTCGCCTCTCCCACTAACTTATCCCTCCCCCTTTTTCAGCCCACCGCCTATCGCCACCTCGCGCGCCACTCGTCCGTCTGCTCTGAAGGAGCCCCCAGTTCCCCATCGTCATCGCCACCCGTCACTCGTATGCACCCCTTGGCGCGCGAGAGCCATTCGCTTGGCTGCTCCGGTTCCTCGTTCTGCGCGCCCCCACCAACACGTCCTGAAGTCCTCCCCGTGTACTCGTGACTCCCTCTTGCTAGGTCGAGGTCTGCTTCATTGCATGTACTTCCCTGTCTCTCTCCTGTGCGATAACCTCCCTCCCCGCCTCCCTTCACGACAGACATTGTTCCCTTTGACTAGTAGCGCTTTCCATGGAACGATTGGCCTCTCTTTCCAGCTGACTGGAAGCGCGCTCAGCGACCACATCGCGCGACAGCACAGGCTGCGCACATTCCGTCTTCCCGATTTTCCGCAGCGCTTGTCCCACTCAGTATCGCGCAGAGAGGAGCGGATAAGAGGGAAAGATGGCAATGGGAATGCTCAGTATATGCTGCAGGGATGGTACACGGATAGAACAACGGATGATGCGGTATCGAGAGAGTATGCACGCGGAAGTAGTGCCGGTCAGGGTTCGACGGCGACCTCATGCAGCAATCGTTGCTCCGGGGAAGCAAACGGAAGGTGCAACCTTGGGGTGCTTGTTGGCGTGGCTGTTGCGCAAGGCAAGCACAGCAGTGCGCGAAGTCAGCTCATCAAGTCAGAGGAAGGGAAGCGGCACCCTCCTAGCGGAGCCAAATGGGCCGCGCCGGGAGCAGCGTCGGCAGGAGGCAACGCACTCGCGCAACGAGATGGGCATGCTCGCGATGATCTCCTGCTTGCAGACGGTGCATGCGATCTTGGGCTTCTCGGCCTTCTTAACCACGCCGCCCGCCGTCGTCTCGACCTGCGCAATCCGCACACGAGTCAGCACGGCGAGGCGCAGTCTGAGTGGGTAACAGCTGCACGCTGCGCGGCTTACCTTGGTGCCGTTGGCTGCGGCCGCCTTCTGCTGCCGGGTGCGAGCGTCCTTCTTCGAGAGACCCATGACGAGCGCGAGGTTGGTTGGAGGACGAGCGGGGGGCTCAGGCGAGCTCAAAGCAGTAGCAGTACTGCACACACAAGCGCAGAACAGTGCCGGGCAACGAAAGCGAGGAGAGCGAACCGCCGGCCGAGCTCGACTGATGAGACTCGAGGCGGTGCAGCCGTGTGGGGGACGTCGCGAGCCCTCGTTTCCTCGCTCTCGTCTGCGGGCTGCTGCCGGTGACGCTGCTTCGACTCTTCAGTAGATGCAGGGACGCAGCCTCGACAGTCAGTCGGGCGTTTTGCAGACGGGCGAGTCGACCTCTTTGACGCGGCCCGAACTGCTCAGAACGCATCCCTGCACGGCCCGCTAAGTGACAGTCGCGTCAGATGCGACAGTCTGTAAACAAGGACGCTCGTACAGGCGCATGTGTCGTGGTGTATCTGCAGGCAGCGGGGCACGCAGAGGACTGGCCTACCGCGTCGACCACCTCTCGAACCGGGTTGATCTCCTGCTCGGCTCGCGCTTCGGACTTCGTCTCTGAACATCGTTGCTAGGGGTACGTCGAGCCCAAGACTGAGCACCGAGACCCTCTCAAACGCTCACGGCGACAGCTCCGCCCCGTTCTCATGCTTCATACTTCGCTTTTTGAAGGATCAGCACTCGCTTGCCATGCTGATTGCCGTTCTGAGCCTTCCATGGCGCGCACTGGCCGTCAGCGACTGCTTCTTATCCAGCACAAGGGATTTGCAAGCGTGCAAGGCGCCAAGTGTTGACAGGAATGCGCCGGGCCACAGTTCGCCTTGTGTCGTTTGTGCACCTATTCCGTCGGCCCTGAACGAAAGCCCCATGGTAACGTGAGGTACGAGACAAGACGCCGACATAGTTGGCCTCCAATCTTTGGCCGCATGCTTCGTCTTTCCCACCGATCTCGCGCTGCGTCGGGCGTCGTCTTTCGAGTACTTCAGCACGATTGACGGCTGTGATGCAGGGGAGAACCCGGTCCGCATCACGCGTAGGCTTCAGCTCATCCAATGGAGCTTTGAGCGCGAGACCCGCTTGGCGATCGTTGCACGCACCTGAGACGGCGGACCCTTCGTAAAAAACTCCGGCGAAAATCAGGCCCCGGTAAAGTCACCTACTTAGAAGCATAGCAGACAGCCTGGTGCACGTCGTGCGCCCCAGAAAGGCGAGACGAGGACAAGCGGTGGCTGCACCGCCTCGGCCCTCATCACTCTTGCCTCCGCCAATCTCGCTACTGTCGCCTGCTCGCCGCTTAGGAGCACAGAGCACACGCTAGCAGATTCCTGAGCACAGCCAGAGTACCACCAGCACTTCCGCAGGCTCACCGCACTCGCATCTCGCGCCGCTCCACCTCAGCCCCCGCTGTCCTTCCCGACACCTCGTCCGCCTCCGTGTGACCCGCCGCAAGCGCTAGAGCCAATAGTACACCATGGCGTACCCCGGACAGAAGTATCACATGGGCTACAAGCACACCATCATGCCCGAGAACCAGGGGTGCGTACACTCTCCCTCTCGGCTCGCGTGTCATGACGCTCACGGGATCGCTCGCCAATCCGCGCAGCCACGGTGCCCCGTCCGGACCGCCTCCTCAGCAGTACGGCTACGGCTCAGCTCCCGGCGGTCCTTACGGCGGACCTCCCCCTCCCGGACCTCGACCCGGCCAGTGGGGCGGCGGATCGGGCTACGGCGGTGGCCCTCCTCCGCCAGGCCAGTACGACGGCGGCTACAACCAGGGTGGCTACGGGCAGGGTGGAGGAGGCGGCGGAGGATATGACTCAAGGGCGCACCCTGGCCCGGGGTACAACCCGGGCTACTCCGGCGGGCTGAACCCGCCGCAGGGCTACCAGCAGCAGATGCCGCATCCGCACGCCAGCCAGCAGCAGTGAGTCTCGAGGCCTTTCTACAAGCGCGTGTCTCGTCGACAAACGAGTCGACAGATTCGCTAGCTGATTGTGTGGAATCGAGGTCTAACTCCGTCTCGTCAACGTTCACAGGTATCAGACGCCTTCGCAGTATGACGGCGGATACCCGCAGCAGCAGTTCAACCCGCCGCCTGGCCGCCCGCCGATGCACTATGGTCAGCAGGAGCAGCAGTACCAGGCGCCTCCGCAGTACCAGGGCGGGCAGTACGAGCTGCACACGGCGCCGCCGAGCGGCATGAGCCAGTACTACTCGACTCTGACGGGCAAGCGCAAGGCGCTGTGCATCGGCATCAACTACACGGGCACAAGCGCGCAGCTCAACGGCTGCCACAACGACGCGCGCAACTTGAGCAAGTTCCTGTGCGAGCGGTACGGCTACCGCGAGGAGGACATCGTCATGCTCATGGACACGCCCGACGCGCGCGGGATGAGTCTGCCGACTAGGGACAACATCGTGCGTTTCCACGCGTGTTCAGCCCTTTCCTTCGCGAATGCTCATTTCGGCCTGCCCTCCCCGTACAGATCCGCGCGATGCAGTGGCTCGTTCAGGGCGCCCAGCCGAACGACTCGCTCTTCTTCCACTGTACGTCCCATTTCTTGGCATCTTTCTTCCGCATCCCTCTCACATGCTCTCCCGCAGTCTCGGGCCACGGCGGACAGCAGCGCGCAACCGAAGGCGACGAAGAGGATGGCAACGACGAGACGATCTATCCGCTCGACCACAAGACGGCGGGCATCATCGTCGACAACGACATGAACCGCATCTTGGTGCAACCGCTCCCGCGCGGGTGCCGCCTCACGGCCATCTTCGACTGCTGTCACTCGGGCTCGGCACTCGACTTGCCGTACATGTACTCGACGCAGGGCAAGCTCAAGGAACCGAAGTGCGTCGAGGGTGCTTCTTCCTTCGCACCCCTCTTCGTCGCACTGACCTGGCTTTCGGCCGCACAGCATGCTCGCTGATGTCGGTTCGGGTGCAATGGGCATCGCAACATCGTACCTCAAGCGCGACATGGGCGGCGCGATCAAGGGCTTGATGGGAATGGGCAAGCGCATCATGAACGGCGACAAGGCGACCGAGGTGACGAAGCAGACCCGTTCCAGCGAGGCAGATGTCATCACTTGGAGCGGCTGCAAGGACAGCCAGACTTCAGCTGACACCTCGTTCGCCGGGGAGGTAGGCGTAACACCCTTCGCGCCCGCTTCCGCCTCAGTCGGAGGTGAGCTGAGCTGACGCCTTCTGCTTCCGCACAGGCTACCGGAGCCATGTCGTACGCCTTCATCCAGTCGCTCTCGCAGTTCCCGCAGCAGTCGTACCTGTGCGTTCCACCCTTTTCCGCATACCCTGCTGAGCGGTGGCTAATTCGCTTGCTCCGCTTGCCTACCGCATCGCAGCCAACTGCTCAACACGATCCGCGACATCCTTCAGAACAAGTACAGTCAGAAGCCGCAGCTCGCATGGTCCGTCCTTTCTCCAGCAAACGGTCGAAGTCGGGCGCGGGTTCCGCTTCCAGTGCTGCTCGACCGGTGGTCCATGTTCTTCGCGCTGACTCTTCTCGTGATCTCAGCTCGCACGAACTCGATGTCAACCTCATGTTCGCGTGAGTCGGCGTCCTTCTGCTGTCCCCAGCGGAAAGTGCCGCACGGAAAGACTGACCGACTGCCTCCGACCAGATGCTGAGAAGGTCGGCCCAGCCTTCATTCGGCCCGATCTCCCGCCGCGCTTTTCCTTCTTGACACACTGCCCTGCGGCCGTCGGATAGCGCAACAGTCAGTGCAGGCGTCTCGCCTCATCGCATTGGCTTCAACCTGGCTTCTCCTTCTCGTCCAGCCTTCCTCTCTGTACCTCCGTGTTCCCTGCCGTTTTTCGTTACGCAACATTGTTTCAAGTCTTTGCGCTCGGTCTCTGCTGCGTGCCGAGCGTCAGCGCACAAGGTGTCGGCAGATAGCGAGAAGCATGTGAAAGCGATCGTTCCGAGCGCCTGCACGCCTGGTTTTCAGTCCTGCACGACTAGCATTGTTCGAGTGAGCTATATAGCCGCGAGCGGTGTCGCAGCAGCGGTCAGTTTAGGTCCCCCGCCTGATCAGCAAGCATCGTTGTCGACGTCAACGTCGAAACCGCTTGCCTCGCGCCGTCTCGTTCTCTCGCTCCTTCCTTCGCTTCGAGCTGCCCAGCCAGCCATGGCCTCTCACTTGACCTCCCTTGCTGGCACCGCGTATGCAAAGGTGGCGGTGGGTCTTTTCGTTTTGACAAAGGAACTGCACCGCCTCGCCGCCCCACTTCGCGACTCTGCACGTTCGCACAACTCCCTGCGAGCCACGGAGGGCTAGACGAGCCTCACAACGGCGCGCAGACCACAGACGAGGGATCTCAGCACCCGCAACTGCGCGCTGTCTTCCCGCTCACTCCCACCCTCGCCCCTTCTCGCAGAACCAGCCCGACCTCAAAGGCCCGTCGTTCGCCGACGCCGAGCTCGCGGTCAACAACTCAAACTTTATCAAGACGTACGACGTGCTCGTCGGCGACAAGGGGCGCGCGCACCTCATGCCCAAGAGGGGGATTGCCGTCATTTGCTGTGCGTCGACGACTGCCTGTTTGACGCGAGAGGGACGGGAGTGCCTGCTCCGGTCCCTGCTGATTGAAAGGTCTAGCGCTGACGGGCGCGGTCGTTGTTGCAGGCATGGACGCTGTACGCCCTTTCATCGTTCCAGCCGGCCCCCCCCCCCTCCCACGGTAACTCACGACCCCTCTGCCACGACTCCTCTCCCTGTTCCGTCGTGCAGCGCCTCGACCCGAACGCCATGCTAGGCCTCGAAGTCGGCGACGCGCACATCATCCGGTGCGCCTCTCCTGGCCCCACCTCAGCGTCGGAAGCAGAGCGAAAGCTGACGAGGGTGCGCCGGCAGCAACGGCGGCGGGAGGGCGGCGGATGCACTCAGGAGCTTGAATGGCAGCCAGGAAGGTGCGTGCGAGAATGGCAAGAGCTCAAGCAAAGCGGCGAGACGAGAGACTGACCCCCTCCTGCGCGCCCCTCTCCAGCGCTTCAAACGCGCGAGATCGTCGTGATCCACCACGAGTACATCAAAAGGCTCAGCCAAGTAGGGAAAGCATCCAAACTGACAGGGTGCGCCGTGCAGGGACTGCGGGTTCTCGCACGCCTCGACGACGGTGGTGCAAAAGGCGCTCAAGGCGCGGACGCCGCTGAGCGCGCACCCCTTCGTGGACGCCGTGTCGCTGCAAGAGTTCTCGGACCCGCGCGAGAGCGTGCAGGAGGATGTAGCGTTCCTACGTGAGCACCCGCTCGTGCACCCGGACAGCAAGATCAGCGGGTGGGTGTACCGGGTGTCGAACGGCGAGCTGCTGCAGGCGTGCTGAGCAGTGCAATGGACCCGTGTGTGCTTCGTAGAGCGTGGCCGAGCGAGAGGTGGGCGAGGAAGTGGGAGACGCGGTTCGCCCCGGACACGGCTTCCGAGCGTCGAGGCAAGCAACCTGGGCCGTACCGGCGCGGCGCCTCTACTTTGCAACCGCGTCCGTTTACCGCACAGCGAGCCATGGCCATCAAGCTTGCAGCCCGCTCTCTCCTCCAGCAGGGTGCGCCCCGCGCTCGCCCGCTCGCTCGCTCTGTCGTCGTCGCGCGCTCACCCACCTCGTCGTCGTCGGCGTCGTCTCGCCCGCCCGCAGTGCCGCGACGCGCCTTCTCGTCGACGCGGAGCGCGCGCGACCTGAGCCTGTACGACAAGACGGTGCCCAACCTCCGCCTCCGCCCCGACTCGACCGTCATCTGCCAGGGCTTCACGTGCGCTCGCTCTCTCCGTCTCTCGCTCGGCGCCCGCTGCCTGGCCCGGCAAAGGTCGCAACTCGCACCGCACCGCAGACAGCCCCGCCTGCGCAGCTGCTGTGCTCTCGCTGCTCGATGCTGACCACACTCGACCTCCGCCCCCTTTGCGACGCGCGCAAACAGCGGCAAGACGGTGCGTCTCCGGCTCATCTGTCTCCGGCCCTCCTCCGGCTCGTCTCTCTCGACCTTTCGAGCTGGTAGCTGACCTGAACTACGCACAGGCCACGTTCCACTGCAAGGAGGCGCTCGAGTTCGGCACCAAGCTCGTCGGCGGTGTCTCGCCCAAGAAGGCCGGCACCGAGCACCTGGGTCTCCCCGTCTTCGGCTCCGTTCGCGAGGTCCGCTACCTTTCTGCTCCGCTGTTGAGCTTGGCGAGAGGGTGCTGACGCGCGCGCACACGACAGGCCAACGACAAGGTCAAGCCCGAGGCGACCGTCATCTACGTCCCGCCGCCTTTCGCGGCCGACGCCATCATCGAGGCCATCGAGGCCGAGATCCCCCTCATTGTCTGCATCACCGAGGGCATCCCCCAGTCGGACGAGGTCCGCGTACGTCGTTTTTCGCCCGCCCACCCCTTGCGAGCGTCTACCTCTCGCTAATCCAGTCTGCACGCGGTACACAGGTTGCGCAGGCGCTCCGCGCCCAGTCCAAGTCGCGTCTCGTCGGCCCCAACTGCCCGGGCATCATCGCGCCGGCGCCCAACGGCGGCGGGTGCAAGATCGGCATCATGCCCGGCAACATCTTCACGCCCGGCTCGGTCGGCGTCGTGTCGCGCTCGGGGACGCTCACGTACGAGGCCGTCGACGCGACGACCAAGATCGGTCTCGGTCAGAGCCTCTGCGTCGGCATTGGCGGCGACCCCTTCCCCGGCTCGCAGCACATTGACGTGCTCAAGGTCTTCATGGAGGACGAGGCGACCAAGGGTGCGTTTCCCTCTGCCCTCCTTGAATCCACCGGCTGACGACATCGCGCTATCGCAGGTATCGTGCTGATTGGCGAGATCGGTGGCTCGATGGAGGAGGAGGCGGCCGAGTACCTCGAGAAGTACAACGTGCAGAAGAAGCCCGTCGTCGGCTTCATCGCGTGCGTACTTGTTCGGGCGTCCTCATTCTTCGTGGACTCGCAACTCATGATGTGCACGACCCGCTCGCAGTGGCCGCACCGCCCCGCCAGGCCGTCGCAGTGCGCACCGTCTCGTTCGCTCGCTCTCGCTCCCCTTTTCTGACGCAATTTCTCTTTCTGTGATATGCAGTGGGTCACGCCGGTGCCGTCATCTCGGGCGGCAAGGGCAAGGCCGAGGACAAGGTCGCCGCGCTCGAGAAGGCCGGCGTCATCATGGTCCCGTCGCCCGCGCAGCTCGGCTCGAGCCTCAAGAAGGTACGCCGCGCGAACCGGTCTCTCCTTTTCGACAGCTCGACGCAGTTGTTGACCCTGGAGGCTTGTGCCGCGTGAAATACAGGCCATGCAGGAGGCCGGCCTCGTCTAAGCCCGCTCCCCTGCAATCCTTCTCCGTCCCTCCTCCTTGCGCCTCCGCACACCGTATATCTCGATATTCCCCACCATTTCCTCCTCTTTTGGTTCCGCGCGCCTCGTCTGCTGCTGTCCCGCCGTGTGCAAATGCCAAGATCCGGTTGAATAGAGCCTCGCGACTCTCTCGCTGCTCGCTTCTCGCTGGGCTTCGCTAAGCTCGATCGCGCGTTCCGTTTCTCGCATCTCCGAGCAAAAGGGGGTCCACCGTTGCAGGACGACCCCCGCGACCGTGTCTCATGTCCGCTTCCACGGGTCGCCCGAATCCGCTCGTCTCACGTCTCGGCAACAACATCGCTTCCTCCGTCGTCAGCACTCTCGTCAGGTCGTCGCATACCTTTCGAGCCGAATGCGCTGTCACGACATGCCCAACGCGAGATTCTTCATGCTCGAGCACGCCTGCTTCCTGGTCGGCAAGCCTGTCGGCTCTTGGCCTCGCATTGACCCGTCATGACCGACTGTGCCCGACACCTGTCGCGGCCGCCGACTTGGCTGTGGTGGAGCCGCTGCTGGCTTTCTTCGGGGTGGGACACTTGCCCGAGGAACGGATGAATTATGAACGACCAATGACAACCTACTAAGAACTCCAGTACATGAACGGTCAAGTGCCTCAGAGACCGTTCCAGCGGATCTCCCTCTTGAGCTCGACCGTGTTCGAAAGCTTGACATCCTTGTCTGCCGCCGACGTCGCGATGCGGACCTCGTACTTGCCCGCCGGCGCGACCCACGAGTTGCGCTGCTCGTTCCAGTACGAGAACGCCTCGCGCGAGAGCCTGACCTCGACCCTCTTCGACTCGCCCGCCTTGAGCGCGACCTTCTCGAACGCCTTGAGCTCCTTGGGCGGCGACGCGATGCGGCTGCCGTCCGACGGCGCGGCGATGTAGACCTGCGCAACTTCGGCCCCGTCGATGCTGCCCGTGTTCTGGACCGAGAACGAGACGGTAAAGTCACCCGCGTCCGAGACGGCCGAGGTCGACAGGCCCGAGAGCTCGAAAGAGGTGTACGAGAGACCGTGGCCGAAGGGGAAGGCGGGGGCGAGCTTCATGCGGTCGTAATGGCGGTAGCCGACATAGATGCCCTGTAGATAATCGATGTCAACAGGAGCTCGTGAGGCGGAAGGGGATTACGGACGCACCTCGCCGTAGAGGACCTTGCCGGGCGTCTCCGAAGTGATACCAAAAGAGTGGTATGCAGGGTTGTCCTCAAGGCGGGCACTGTGCAGAGAAGGCTTCAGCAATGTCGTGCGGAATGCAAGCGGAAGGAAGACGCACGGGAACGAGAGCGGTAGCTTGCCCGAGGGGTTGACCTTGCCGAAGAGCACGTCGGCAAGACCGTTGCCGAGCTCGTTACCGCCAAAGAAGGTGTGGACAAGAGTCGGTGCGTCCTTGATCCAGGGGAACTCGACGGGCGTGCCGGACTGGTTCACGACGATCGTGTTCGAGTTGGCGGCGAGGACCGCCTTGACAAGCTCGTCGGATTCACCTGGCAACCTGCGAGCGAAGAAATGAGAATCGGATTGTCAGAGCAAGGGAGAGATAGACGCACCTCATGTCCCGGCGATCAAAGCCCTCCGTCTCCCAGTCCGGGTTGGTCCCGACGACAACGATGGCAATGTCGCTTTTGGCAACGAGGTCGGCGGCCTCCTGGCGCGCCTCAGCCGGGATGATCTTGCGGAATGCGCCGATGCGGAACGACGAGCAGAACACAAAAGGCGGAAGCCCGAGCGCGTCTGCGTCGACATAGCCGTGGAGCACGAGCTTGTACGACTTGCCGGCCTCGAGCTCGACTTCGCCGCGGACCTCTCCCGAGCCCATAGTGAAGAAGAGCTCGCCGGCCTTGTACGACTTGACGTTCTCAACGATGGGCTTGCCATCGAGGAAAAGCTGCGAGTAGCCGACGGAACCGAGGCCGAACGTCCACGTGCCCGACGTGTCGGGAGTGATAATTGTCGTGTACTGCACAAGTAATGCTGCTCAGAGAAGGAAGCTGCGGAAAGCTCAGGGCAGAGACGAACGCGAGTGAGAACATGGGCCTCGAGCTTGTCTCTGGGGATGCCGTCAATCATGAAGCAGAGCGAGGATTTGGTGTCCACAGCGTAGTCGGCCTTCTTCTGGGCCAACGAGTTGACATCGGCGAAGAACGAGTCGCTCGGCTTGCCATTGAAGAACTCGACGAGGGCGCCAGCCTCCTTTTTGGTCGGGTGTGTGAGGTAGGGATCCATGAGCGGAACGTAGTGGAACGCCGAGACACCGACAGCGAAGTCGACGGACGCCTTGACCGCCTTGGCAGCCTCTGTGATGGCTTCGAGCGGCGAGACGACCCAGCTGGTGGACATCGAGGCACTTCCGCCTCCGGACGGGAAGGCAAGCTTGGCGTTCGAGCCAATGACGGCAATCTTCTTGCCCTTGGCAGACTCCTTGAGCGGGAGGAGCCCCTTGTCGTTCTTGAGGAGGACAGTTGCGTTGGCAGCCGCCTCGCGGAGGAGAGCACGGAGCTCGGGGGTGTCGACCTTGTCCTCGCCGGTGTAGAACGGAATGCCCGACTCAATCGCGATGTTGGCAAGCTTGAGCACGTTGCGGACGCGGTCGTCAATGTCCTCCTCCGTGAGCTTGCCGGCACCGAAAGCGCGGCTGACGGTCGCGCCGCGCATGACTGGAGGACCGGGCATCTCGAGGTCGAGGCCGGCTTTGATCGACTCGGTGACCGAGTAGACACCTTCAAAAGCCCAGCTACGTCAGCGGATTGAAGCCGGTGTATTCGTGTGTAGACGCACCGGTCCAGTCGGACATGACGAGACCATCCCAGCCCCACTCGCCGCGGAGGATGCCGTCCAGGAGCTCCTTATTCTCCGAGCAGTGCGTCCCGTTAAGACGGTTGTAGGCGGTCATGAAGCAGCGGGGGTTCGAGTGCTTGATGGCGAGCCGGAAGGGCTCGAGGTAAATCTCGCGAAGAGCGCGTTGCGAAACCACACCTGCGCGAGAATGGGATTGAGTGCTTGCTCGGTCCGGTAGCATGGAAAGCGCACTCACTGTCGGCTGAGTAGCGTTTAAACTCCTGGTCGTTGGTAACAAAGTGCTTGATCGTCGACGCAACACCCTTCTCCTGGAGACCGTTCACGTACGCAGCAGCAACTGCACGGGACTCCGGTAAGTACTGTACAGCACAGACAAGATGCAGAATAGACGGACTGAGACCGCTGACGAGCGGGTCCTCCGAGTACGACTCGAAGCCGCGGCCACTAAGCGGACTGCGCTGGATGTTGATGGTCGGCCCAAGGAGGACGTGCGCGCTCCTCGCGCGGCACTCGTCCGCCAGCGCGCCTCCAACACGGTGCATCATTTCCCGGTCGAAGGAAGCAGCGAGACCAGTGCCGCACGGGAAGCACGACGAAGGGACGCCATTGAAAGACTTGCGGCCACGAACGCCGTTGGGCCCATCGGACATGCGCACCATAGGGATGCCGTCCTTGGGCGAGTCGTTCAAGCACCAGAAGTCCTGCAGGGCCGGCGCGACGGGTGAGCACAGTCCGGGACAGCGCGCACACCGCACGGAAGACCGACTTGGCCGGCTAGCAGCTTGATTTTGGTGGACAGTGGCAGCTCTCGCAGCTTCTGCTCGACATCGAAGGGTGTGAAGGTGGTCGAGGTGGAAGCCATGGTGCACGAGGCCAGCTTCGAGACAAGAAAGCGACCGCCTGCGGAAGCGGGAGCGTGGACACCTGCGCACAGCAAAGGCAGAGCCACAACACAAGCCAACAGTGGCAGCAAGGACAACAGTGGGGGTCCCGAAGGCGCGGCGGAGGAGACGGATGCACCGGTGGCCGCTGGGGCGCAGATCTGTGCGGAGCGGGCAGAAAAGCGCCGGCAGGCGCACAGGCCTTTCCAGTGCTCTAGGCGCCATGTCAAGCAGAGCGATTCGAAAAGAGCCGTCGTCGTGGCCGGGGCAAACATGGGCCGCCGTCTCCCCTCCCTTCTTCTCCCCATCCTCCGCCCTCCGCCGCGAGCGGCGGAAGGGCTGTGAGGCTCACAGCATCGTTGCAAATGCGTGCCGTGGCCTGCGGCCCCGTCCTTCGCTACAGGCTCCACCAAGTCCGCGCGAGCAGTTGTTCGGACGATCAATCCGCGCCTGCTGCCGCCGCCTGGACCGGTCTTCCTATTGGCGTGGTGGATAATGCTGGACTCCGTGACTGAAAACTCGCGCGCTCGCTCGCCCGCTTGCTTGCGTACTCGCTTGGCGCGTAGTTCTTCGATGGCTTCCTCGTAGATGGGTCGGGTATAGGCGTTGCGGCAAAGTTTGCGCCGGCTGGACCGTCTTCTGCATCACGCTGAAAGGGCTCGCATGGGCGATGCTGACAACCAAGACCTCCTCGGACGACGTGCCATGTTTGTGAACGAGACACGATGCGTTTCTCGAGGGTCACGCTGTCAACTGCAACAAGATGGACGGGATTCGTTTGCGATCAGCCGTGTGTCGAGTGTCTTTCCATCTCGATTCCGTCGCGCCTCGCTCTCGTTAGAAGCGAGGCCGCACAGGTTACTCACCCTCGCTCCCTCACTTCCACAGGTCAAGGAGCAGGACTTCCACGGCACTGCACTGCGTCGAGCGCACCATCCACAGGACTGACGACGACGTCTGCATGCTCAAGCTCACGAGCCTGCACGCTTTCTCACGGGGGTTCAGCCGTTCGAAGCGTCGCCGAGCGATGCCGCGCAGAACTTGAGCCGTCTTTGACGCTTCGCGGGGGCTCTTGTCAACTACGCCCGAGTTCGATACAGCTGGCAATGAAGTCTGACCTGTTGTTGACATCCGCAAGTACGAGAAGCGAAGCATAGTCGGTCGAAGCGAAAGCGGAACTCTGAGGTCGGCCGTTTGTTCGGAATTGTGAGTGTTCGCCACTGCTAGTGGCTCGTAAGTACTGTCCCTAGCTTACGCAAAAGCTATCCGCAAGGCAGCCTGAGCCGCAGGATAGGTGCACAGCGCAACTCGGAGGACTCGCACGGAGCTCTCACGCCTCTTCGTCTCGCTATCTTGGGTCTTTGCAGAGCCAGAGAGTGCGCATTCCCCACAGCGCGCTCGCAGTAGCCTGCTGTACAGCCGTGCACACCTAGCGTGCTGAGCATACGACTCGTCACCCCCACCTCGTCCTCATCGCTCGACCCTCGCTCTTCCTGTCGCTCCAGCGCCGCTGAGCGCGCGAAACGCTGCCCACCATGGTCAAGGACGACATGCGTGGTCTCACGGTGCGTGGGCGCCCCCACCGCATCACTGCTCGCTTCGCTGACCTCGTCGTTGCATGGCCCCGGCGAGCAGCAATACATTGCCGACCTGCGCGCGTGCAGGGTCCGCGAGCTCGAGGAGAAGCGCATCAACAAGGAGATGGCTCACATCCGCCAGCAGTTCAAGAGTGCGTCCTGCGCTCTCTCCCACGCCTCAGGTGGTGCTCACTCCCTCCTCGGCTTGCACGTTGCAGACGGCAACCTAGACGGCCGGCAGAAGAAGAAGTGCGTTATCGTGGCTGCGCTACTTGTCGATCGAGACTGATAAACGGTGGCTGCATTAGGTACATCTCGAAGATCATCTTTACGTCGATTCTCGGCTATCCCGTCGATATCGGTCATATGGAGGCAGTCAACCTCATTTCGAGCACGAAGTACTCGGAGAAGCAGATTGTGCGCTCTCCCTTGCCCAGTCTTGCTGCGGTACGCTGACTGCAGCACGTGAAACAGGGCTACCTGGCGCTCACGCTTCTCATGCACGAGAACTCGGACATTGTGCGCCTCGTCGTCAACTCGATCCGTAAGGACCTCGACGAAATGAACGAGACGACCAACTGCCTCGCACTGCACGCCATTGCGAATGTTGGCGGAGCCGACATGGCGGAAGCGCTCGCACCAGACGTCCACCGCTTGCTCATCAGCCCGTGCGTCTGGGTCTTGTCGGCTTGTAAGCGGTGGAAGTGCTAATTTGTCTGCCGAGGCAGGACGTCCAAGTCTTTCGTCAAGAAAAAGGCTGCACTCACGCTCCTCCGGCTGTACCGCAAACACCCCGAGGTCATTCCGGCGGCCGACTGGGCGCTCCGCATCGTATCCATCCTCGACGACCAGAACCTCGTACGCCATCCGTTCTTTCTCTTGAACCAGATTCTGACTGTTCCGTCGTGCAGGGCGTCGTCGTCGCTGTCGCGAGTCTCGTTCTCGCGCTCGCGCAGGACAACCTCGAGGCATACAGCATCTGCTACCAGAAGGCGGTGAACCGCTTGAGCAAGGTCCGTCGCGCTCTTGACTCCTGCTGCAGTTCAGTCGCTGAAATTCGCCGTCGCAGATCATCCTTCAGGGCGAAATTTCCGCCGACTACATCTACTACAAGATCCCCATCCCCTGGCTCCAGGTTAAGCTCCTTCGCCTGCTGCAATACTACCCACCATCAGGTGCGCATTCGCTCGCTAGCTCAAGCGACACGCACGTTGACCCCGCTCATTCACGCAGAGGACCCGACGCTTCGCCTCGTCTTGCACAACGTACTCGAGCGCATCCTCAAGAACTCGGGCGACCAGCACCGGAACGTGCAACAGAACAATGCGCAGAACGCCGTGCTCTTCGAGGCGATCAACCTTGCCATTCACCTCGACACCGAATCTGCCGTCGTGCAGCAGGCGGCGCACCTCCTCGGGCGTTTCATCATGAGCAAGGAGACGAACGTGCGTTACCTCGGCCTCGACACGATGGCGCATCTTGCGGCGCGGAGCGACAATCTCGACGCCATCAAGCGGCACCAGGCGACCATCATGCTCTCGCTGCGCGACAAGGACATCTCGGTCCGGCGGCGCGGGCTCGACCTCCTCTACTCGATGTGCGACACGAGCAACTCGAAGGCGATCGTCGGCGAGCTTCTCAAGTACCTCGTTGTCGCCGACTACACGCTGCGCGAAGAGATGGTGCTCAAGATTGCCATCCTCACCGAGAAATTCGCGACCGATTACCAGTGGTACCTCGACACGATCCTCTCACTCATGAGCACTGCAGGCGACCATGTCGGCGAGGAGGTGTGGTATCGCATCGTGCAGATCGTCACCAACACGGAGGAGCTGCAGGAGGTGGGTTGCTCGCTCAGACCCTCGCCGCTGTACGCTACTTACGCGAATCACCTGCAGTACGCCGCGCGCAAGGTCTTCGAGGTCCTGCTCAAGCCGTCTGTGCACGAGAACCTGATCAAGGTGGGCGCGTACATTCTCGGCGAGTACGGCCACCTAATCGCCGATGAACCGGTTCGTCTCCTGTGTGCATACGCGAGTCGCACTTGTGCTCACACTTTCACGCCGCAGGGTCGAAGCCCGATCGAGCAGTTCCAGATTGTGCAGTCGCGCGCGAACCTGTGCACCAACGCGACCAAGGCGCTCCTCCTTACGACCTACTTCAAGTGGCTCAACCTGTTCCCCGAGATCCGCGAGCAGCTCGTTGCCGTCTTCGAAAAGTACTCGCATATCCTCGACGCCGAACTGCAGCAGCGCGCGTGCGAATATCTCGCCATCGCTCGTTTGCCAGACGAGGAGCTTCTCCAGGTCGTCGTCGACGAGATGCCGCCATTCCCTGAGCGCGAGAGTGCTGTGTGTTGCTCCGTGCATTCGAGTAGAGCGCCCGTGCTGACGCCGCTCTGCGCAGCTCCTGAGTCGGCTGCTGAAGAAGACGGGCGACACGCACGACAAGCGAACGTGGCACATCGGCGGCAAGGAGGTCAACCAGGGGCAGGACGCTGCGCGCTACCAGGGCTTCGGGCGACGCAAGGGTCGTGACGCACCCGGTGTGACAGCAGGACATGAGGCGCTTGGGTCCTCGGCCGCGCCGACGCCGGGCACCATCGCCGACGACTTGCTCGGGCTCGACATGTCGGCGCCATCCAATGGCGTAGATTCTCCGCCCGACTCGCCCGTCGAATCCAGGACGCCCGCTGCTGCCACCTCGCCTGTCACGGCGACCAAGCCGCTCCTTCCGACTGCAACCGGGACAAGCTCGACGCCAACGCCGCGAAAGCAGGTCAGCCACGGCGCCGACAAGTGGCTCACGCGCTTGCAGTACAACTCGGAGGGCGTGCTCTGGGAGGACGCGCAACTCCAGGTCGGCGTCAAATGCGAATTCCACGGGCACCTCGGACGCATCGCACTCTACTTCGGCAACAAGATCTCGGTCGCGCTCGAGTCGTTCACCATGACGGTCGAGTCGGACGACGACGACGCACTGCGTGTCACGTTCCCCAAGATCCCGACGGCCGAAATCAGCGCACTCTCGCAGGTGCAGCAGCTCGTGCACGTCGAGTGCCGCGAGCTCTTTACGACGCCGCCACTGCTCCACATCTCGTACCTCGCCGGCTCGCTCCAGACGCTCACGCTCCGCCTGCCCGTCTGGCCGACCAAGTTTGTCGAGCCCGTCAAGCTCGACGCTGCCGCCTTCTTCGAGCGGTGGAAGCAGATCGGCGGCGCGCCGCGCGAGGCTCAGCAGATCTTCCCCATCGTGCTCGACGCGAGCGGCAAGGTCGACAACGCGAAGAATAGGCGCGTCGTTGGCGGGACGAGGCTGGGCGTTCTTGACGGAATCGACCCGAACCCGAACAACGTTGTCGCGGCAGGCGTGATGCACATGTCGAGCGGGGGCAAGGTCGGGTGCTTGCTGCGGCTCGAGCCAAACGCTGAGGCCAAGGTGCGCTATTCTCACTACGACTCTTCGCATGTGCGCGGCCCGACTGATTTGCGTCTTCTCTGCCAGCTGTGCCGGCTGACGGTCCGCACGACCAACGAGGCCGTCTCTGCCGAGGTGCTCAAGATTCTCGTCGGTCTCCTTTCCAAGTAGCGTCTTGTGTGTGTGCATTGCAGGCGTTGACACCGCGCACGCGACCGAAGCGACGAGATGGCCTGTGCGAGAGGCGCTTGCACGCCGAGGCAGCTCGGCATCCGCGAAGCCGCGGCATGCATACATGCATCGCTCTCGTCAGGACGATAGGAGACCTATGAACGTTCGTGGGCCCAGCTTCATGTCTGTGTCTCGGCAGACCAAAAGCGAAACATCTCCGCCGCTGTCTCTCCCACGACACACTCGCGCGCTTCTCGCAAGAACGCTGCCTCCTTGCGGAAGACCAAGTGAGCGCTCAGCGCGATCCCAGCAAGCGCCTTCAGCCCCCGTAACGAGCGCGCAACCGCCCGCCCCCACCTCGTCGCGACATCCCCGAGGACTCGACTCCCCGCTCCTCGCTCGCTTGATCCACGAAGGACTTGGACGGGCGAGTGAGAACATGGCGCTGCTCATCGACCGGCGGTCGGCCTCGACCGTCACGAGCAAGCTCAAGGAGGTTTCGCTCCCGAACGCCGGACCCGCTGGATGTGCGTGCTCTCACGCCCTTCCGGATCGCTTTCGCTGACGACGATGCTCGCACAGGCCCAGTCTATGAGCTCGACGACGATTCGGCTTCGAGCGGCTCTTCCGCGATGTACGACTCGGACGACGACGTCTGGCACGATGCCTTGGAGAAGCCGTCTGTGCCGCGAGCACCCGTGCGATTGCCCGAGGAGCTGCTCGACATGATTATGGCTGCTACACAAGAGCCGTGGGGCGACTTGCCGACGCTCGAGGCGTGCTCAGTCGTTTGCAAGGAATGGTCGCTACCTGCTCGTCGGAGGTGTGTCTCTCCGTTGTTGTCCATTGAAACTGCCTGACTGATGAAGTCCCGTGCAGACTCTTCGGTCGGACATTATCGCCGCACGGGCCGAACGCGATTCGGAGGTTGCGACACGTTCTTGACGACCATCCCGAACTGTGTCCCGCCGTAAAGGAATTCGACCTGGGACTCACGGCGCCGTTCGACGAGTGCGCGGGCGAGATGTTCCGTCGGATGGCCGGCGTGTTCCGTCAGACACCGTGTGTCAGGTCGCTCACGATGCTGCACATCCCCTTGAAGGACAAGGTGCGCTCCTCTACTTGCGCTCTGTCCTGACGTGAAGCCTCACCTCCGCGACGCACAGGTTCGCGCGCGGTTCTTCGGCGCCCTCAAGACGCTTCCGCTCGAGGACGCGCGCTTCTTCTCGTCCTCGTGGCCGAGCGTCGGCCGGTCCACACCAGCTCCCGCCAACCAGGCGGGCTCCGACACCGGCGCGCTCGTCGACTTGCTGCAACATTGCACCACGCTCAAGACCTTGGGACTCACCGGCTACTCATCCCAGCCGCGCATTTTGTCAACCGCCCTGATGGAGCGAGCGCCCTGTCCGCTCCCGACGTACCAGCTGCGCGAGCTGAACCTTGTCTCGTGCGACCTGTCGGGACCGGCACCTCTTTGGCTCCTCGGCTTTTCCGTCTTTTCGCTCAAGACGTTGAACATCGCCGCGTGCACCGGGTTGACACGAGGTGTCCTCGAGCGCCTGTTCATAATCATCGGTCACACGCTCAAAAGTCTGCACCTCGCGATCGACCTCGAGGACCTTGCCGACGATTCGAGCTCGCGGTCACTCGAAAATTCCGTCCTTCTTCCGTTCACGGAATTGACCGACTTCAGCTGCTCGACGGACTCCCTCTTTGGCGACGAGGTCTTGTCGACGCTCGTCACCCTCCCCCGCATGGAGCGCATCACGCTCTGTTTCCCCTCCTTCTCTTCTGCCTCCGTCCTCCGCGCCTTCTCCGCCGTACCGCTTGTCGCGCCTCCCGAAAAAGGCGGACAAGGAGACGGCCCGCGGGCAAAACGGCTCAAGCACCTTACGCTCGACGCGTGGGAGTCGCACGAGCTGTGGGACGAGCCGCAGAGGTGGGCCGTGTCACAGGCGAGCGAGGCAAAAGGCGTCGAGCTGCTGCTGAACGGCGCGTCGAGAGACGAGATCGAGCAAGGTGCGCTTTCGCTCTGTTCACGTACATCCCGCTGTCGTGCATGTTGCTCACGAAGATTCTTACTGCTCCCTAGACTGGTACGGCGAGGACCTCGGCGTAACGTGGCGCATGCTAGAACGGCCGAGGAGGACTCGGCGCGACGTGGCCTAGTCAAGTAAGCATCAAGTATGCGCTTGCAACGTTGACATGCTTGACTCGTGACGCAATGCCTAACGCCGTGTGTCCCAAGATGCGCAATATGCAAACCTTCTTCCCTTCGCAAGACAACCTGTCAGAAGCAGTAGCATTGCAAGGCGCCCTCGTTCATCAACGACCCTGGTATACCGGCTTGCGCTTCTCGGCGAACCTGTACGCGCGCCGAGTTTGGGTCCGTGAGCTGCCAAAGCGTTATAGCAGAGGACTCAACGTACGCTCGCAAACCCTCGAGACGGTCCTCGGTCTGCAGGATCGTCTGGTACGCCAGGCGCTCGACGTCGAGCCCGGATTCACTGGTCGCGCGAGCGGGAAAGCCGAGTGTCAGCGTCCCCTACTCAAAATTGCTCAAATACCGCTCTCTCGTACAGGTCTGCCTCTGCTCCGACGTCCATTGCGACCTTGGCCGCGCGGAGGGCGAGCGGGCCTGTCGTGAGCGAGAATCGTCAGATCCGCCTTCAGAGCGCTGACACGCGGTACAAGCGCACCAGCCTGCAGCATCTCCTTGACAACATCTTCCGCCTTCTCGCTTGCACTCTGGCCTTCCTGCGCGACATAGTTGACGATCCCTGATCGAGACGCACAGTCAGCCCTCGCTTCCGCGTGTTCGAGGGGCAGCCTCAATGCACCCGCTTCTAGTGCCTGCTGGGCATTCAACACCTTGGCACCGAAGATGAGATCTTTTGCCCGAGAGGTGCCGATGAGGCGCGACAAGCGTTGCGTGCCGCCGGCTCTGCGGCGTGAGGTAGATCAGCGCGGAACCAGGTTGAGTTCGAGTATGCCCAGCGTACCCAGGAATGATGGCGAGACGAGTCTCTGGCAGACCCATCTTCGTCACAGTCGAGCCTGTGGGGAAGCAAGTGAGCGCCAAAATTCCAGTGAGTTGTGCGAGAGGACGAACCAGCGACCCTCAAATCGCACGCCAGCGCAAGCTCCAATCCTCCGCCGAGCGCGGGTCCATCAATGGCCGCGATCGTAGGTACTGGCAAGTCTGCGAGCTCGCCCAACAGGCGGCGAAGGTTGTAGAGAAAGCGCGCGACCTCGAGCTGCGACATGCCCTTGCGCTCTTTGAGGTCGGCGCCCGCGCAGAAAGCGCCGGGAACGGCCGACCGCAGCACGAGAGCTCGTGTCCATCTGTGTGTCCTCGGATGGTCAGCCACGAAGCGACCGTGAGAGAAACGGGATGCCGAACCCGTCGAAGCGGACGTCCTCGACCGCCTGGCGGAGCAAGTCGACGAGCGCAACGCTGAGCGCGTTCTTTGCAGCGGGGCGGTTGAGCTCGAGGAACGTGAGGCCGGCCTCTGCACGCACGAGGGCGGCCTCCGGCGTGGCAGCGGGCGCCGAGTAGGGGCGGTTCGGCAAGTGGGGAAAGCGGCGGGCGGCGAGAGGGCGGTGAGCGCGAGAGAGCGTCTGCGGGCGCGGCAGGTGCATTGAAGCTGGTCTTTAGTCTGCAGCGGTGAGCTCGGTGCAGCAGTTCGGCCCGTGCGCGGCGGTGTGGGGACGGCGAGGCGAGCGAGCGACCTCCGGGCTTCTCGACGACCCGGGCCCCTCGCCTGCTCCCCTCTTCCTCTCACGATCACTCGTGCGACCTGTGACCGCAATGTACAAGCCTCCAGCACCCCAGCGATCGGTTCAGGCCTGCGACCGCATCCTTGCAAGCCCCGCCTCGTGCGCACTTGCCCTCTCCTCCCCGCCTCGACGTACTCAACGTTGACAATCCCCTCTGCACCCTCTCGTAGACCTTTTGCGCTCGAGGACCGGCTCATTGGGTCGCGCAGGGTGAAAGTCTACCGCAACCTGCCCGATTCGATTCGCGACTACTGGCTCACCGCCGCACAGGTGCTTCCGCCTGCTCACTTGCGACAAAGAGCGACGGACCACTCACGCTTCTTTCGTTAGTCCTTCGGCCAGCGGAAGTATCTCGTCTACGAAGATGAGCGCTTGACGTACGCAGAAACGCATGAACGGGTGCTCCACCTCGCTTCGTTGCTGCACGCCCGCGGCGTCAAGAAGGGCGACCGCGTCGCGCTTGCCCTGCGCAACACGCCCGAATGGATCGTCGCGTGCGTCGCGTTGCTCGCGGTAGAGAACAAGACCGTGAACTGACGGTTTCTTGGCCTTTGACTCGGTGCGGCAGATGGTGGGCTTGCCACTTGCTCGGCGCCATCTCGGTCGCAGTCAACGCCTGGCTCTCGCCGGAGGCCTTCTTCCACTGCCTGTCCATCACCGAACCCGCTGCCATCCTTGTGGACGATGAGCGGCAGCAGGTCCTGCGCTCGCGCGTTGCCGACCTGCACAAGCTCGGCTGCCGCACCCTATTGGTCACGCGCACAAGCACTGCAGTCGCAGGCTTCGAGCCGCTCTCCGCCGCGCTTGCCGCGCACGCCCCCTCCGCTCTGCCCGACACTGCCATCGGGCCCGAAGACCTCGCCTGCATCTTCTTCACCTCGGGAACGACGTCGTTGCCTAAGGGTGTCTTTTCGACGCAGCGGCAGTGGATGTCGAACCGGTGGAACACGGCGACGGGCAAGGCGCGCATGCTTCTGCGCCGGGGCGAGGACCTACCCAAGCCGGACCCGAACGCGGAACCGCCGAGCGTTCTGCTGACGGTCCCGCTTTTCCACGTGATCGGCAATGTGCGTTCTATAGCTTCATTACAGCTACTGGGCGGAACTGACACCGCTCGCTCCCGCAGCAATCCTTCCTCGCCCTCATGACCGCGATGGGCGGGTCTCTCATTCTGATGCACAAGTTCACGCCCGCCCGTGCCGCCTCGCTGCTCCTCTCCGAAGGATGCACCATGACGGGTGGCGTGCCCAACATGGTCTCTGCCATGCTCGACGAGCTCGACCGCCGCCCGGGTGCGTGGGACAAGGTCCGCCTCGAGAGCCTGAGCTATGGCGGAGGGCCGCCGAGCTCGAGCCTGCCCGAGGAGGCGCGGCAGCGCGCACCGCGCGCGAGTGCGAGCCAGGGCTACGGCTTGACCGGTGCGTCGTTTCGTTTGTACCCTGCAAGGCGCGGAACTGACGGCGTTCCCCACTCGCGGCGACAGAGACCAACTCGGTGGCGACCACCTTTGCGGGCGAAGACTACCTTGCCCGTGAGTCACAGTGTGCCTGGCTTCGACAAGTGCAAGCTGACCGCTTGACACCGGCGCTCGCAGGCCCGACCTCCTGCGGTCTTGCCGCTCTCGCCGTCCGCATCAAGATCATCCCGCCGACTCACGACGGCCCGGCTTCTTCCGCACCGTCGCTCGCGCCGGGAGAGACGGGCGAGATTTGCATCCACGGCCCGAACGTCGCGCTCGGTTACTGGAGGGACGAGGAGGCCACACGCAAGGCGTTTGACGACGAAGGGTGGTTCAGGTCGTACGTGCTCTTTTTCCTCTGGTTCTACGTGTACGAGGCATCCGATTGATCATGCGTGCCGAGTTGCAGAGGCGACCTCGGCTACCTCGACGAAGAAGGCTTCCTCTACATTTCCGACCGCGCAAAAGACATCGTGCGTCCCGTCCCCCTCCTCCTCAGCTCTTCTCTCAGGAGTACTGACTCAACAAGCATCACTGATCACCACCAGATCATCCGCTCGGGCGAGAACATCTCGTCGGTCGCGGTCGAGGACGCGCTGCTGCAGCACCCGGCCGTGCGCGAGTGCGCCGTCGTGCCCGTCCCGTGCCCGCAGCACGGCGAGCAAGTCGCGTGCGTCCCCCTTCCTCCCCCCTCTGCCGTCCTATCTGGTCCCGTACTGACGGGTAAAAGGGACCCCGCAACGCACGCAGCGCGCTCGTCGTCCTCCACCCTCCGTCGCACCCCTCGCGCCGCCGCCCCTCAAACGTGTCCGAAGCCGCCCTCGCCGCGCACTGCGCAACCCTCCTCCCGCGTCACGCGGTGCCCGCGCTCGTGCACTTTCCGTCGCGCGAGTCGGGCGCGCTCGAGGGAGAGGAAGAGGGCGGGGGGTTGATCAAGAACGCGACGGGAAAGGTGCTCAAGAAGGAGCTTAAGGCGGTTGCAAGGGCAGAGTGGGAGCGGAGGGGAGGGGCGGGGAAGGCGAGGACTGTGCCGGAGGGACACGAGGGGGACAAGGAGCCGAGCGGGACGGAGTGGAACGGCCTGCGGATCAGGGCAAAGCTGTAGCGTGGCGCAAGAGCCTCCCGGTTTTCTGGTACAGAAGTTTTTGTCGTTCTCCTTCGTACGGAATCGAGTCTGTGCAGTATGAGCTGATGTTACAACAAGGTTCGGGGCGTCACGAGTCCCCGAGACACGACAGGATGATCTAGTCGTCGCCCGCCGGCATCTCCTCCTCGAGGTACCGCACGAGCGTGACGCGCAGCTCGGTCTTGTCGTCGCCACGAAGCGCATCGGACACGATCTTGGCTTCGACGCTCGTTTGCACCTGCGAAGTGAGGGCGCAGGCGCGGAAGCACGGTCAGCGGTCATACAGCAGATAGTGGACGGATGCTTTGTTCAAGACAACGATCTGCGTCCCTGTCGCAATCTGCCAGGTGCAAGCCGGTGCGCGAGGTCGCGCGTGATCGCGCAAGCAGAAGCTGCGGAAGACGGCGAGAGGGAGAAGAAACACTCACCATCTCCATGGCGCCCCTGACGACGCCCTCGAGCACCTTTGCATAGACGAGGCCGCCCTCGACGGCCTCCTCGGGCAGCTCGACAAAGTCGGTCAGCGGGTTCTCGTCGAACACGAGCGAGAAGGCCGGTTGCGGCTGGGCGGGCGGGGCGGGCGCGTGCTGGATCAGGGTCGGGGTGATGGAGAGGAGCGCTCGAAAGGCGACCTGCGCGATTCGAAGAAGAGCGTCAGTGCGAAGAGACAGAGGGACAGGGAGCGAGAGCAGCGCACTTTCGACATGACCTCGCCTACTTCGCTAAAGTCCTTGCAGCGGCCTAGCCCTGTCCGTGCGAGAAAGTCTTCGACGAGGCGCACGCCGATGTTGTAGCCCCTGTTGCGGGAGACGGCTCATCAGCTGTGCTGAGAGGAGGGAGGGGCGGAGCGCGGAGCGCACATGCGGTCGAGCTGCTTGTTGACCTCGGCATAGTCTTCGTAGTCCTTGATGAGCTGGACGACGAGTGCGCCGTACGTGAGGGTGAAGAGCTCTGCGTTGATCTGCACGGCGAAGGGGGTGAGTGTGCGCGAGGTGTGTCCTGAGCGGAAGTGCGCATCCCCACCTTGTCCGACTTTTTGTAGAGGTCGTCTCCGAGCTGCTTGTAGCGCGCCTGCGCCTGTGCCGAGGGCTGGAACGCCATGTCGGGGAGGCAAGTGGGGGAGAGACGCGGCGGCGCACGCGACAGAGGGCGCGCGGCGGGGCGAGGCTAGCGTGTGCGTGTGCAGAGCGTGTCTCACTCTGTCCCGACTGCGACTGAACGCGTCTGAGCGAGCAGCGGGGAAGCGTAGCGGGCCAATCTGCGCACCTTCGCTCGTCTCGTCGACTCGAATTGCTTGCGTTCGCTCTTGCAGAGCCACAGACGCGCCAGGATGAGCAATCCCGTCAACGCAGTCATCGACTCGCTCGCCAGCCAGCTCCCAGACCTCCGTGCGCCCTCGCTCCTCCCCCTCGTCCCCGCTCAGGACCCGATCCGCTCTCTCCCGCTCAGCGCGGCAGCTGACAGGCGCTCGACGACACTGACGCTGTTCACACTACAGCACAACCCTTCTCGAGCCTCGACTCGCTCGCAAAGGCCGAAGAGGAAGACTCCAAGGTCCGCCTCTTGTTCCGCTCGCTCCTCGTCTCGCTCGCTTTCCTCACCACGCCCACCCGCAGCGCATCCGTCCTTCCCGCGTCGGCTGGTGGCGCGACGCCCTCCGTATCCGCGGCTCGATCATCGGCCGCTCGTGGCAGTCGGTCGCCTTCTTCACCCTCTGGGCCGCCGCCGTCGCCGTCCTCGACCTCGTCTACGGCCGCAGCCTCAGCCTCACCAACAACGTCACCCCCATGATGAGCGTCGTTGTCGGCTTGCTCCTCGTCTTTCGCAACACGAGCGCGTACGGGCGGTGGGACGAGGGGCGCAAGGTGTTCAACAAGATGGTGCGTTCTCGGCTCGTTGTCGAAGCTGTCCCCCTTGCCTGTTGTAGCCGGGAGGGTCGTGCTTCCTCTGCAGACTCCTCACACGGCGTTCGCTATGCATGCAGATGACGACGGTGCGCTGCCTGTCTCGCACCGTCTGGATCAACGTGGGCGCTCCCACGCCATCGAAAGGCCGCCTCGCGTCGGACGGCACGCTCAAGCCCGACAGCACCGACGGCGGAATGTCACGCAAGGACTACGAGGACAAGGTCAAGGCGCTCAGGCTCATGTGCGCGTTCGTCACGGCGACCAAGCACCATCTGAGGGGCGAGTACGGCACCGACTGGCCAGGTGCGGCTTCCCGAGCGCTAGCATCCGTTCTGTACTGCTGACGCGTCGCAATGCTCCGGTGTGATCCGGCTCGGAGTCGCACAGATCTCCAACCTTTGCTCGTGCGTTTCTTTCTGTGCGGGCCTTCTCAATGGCAGCTGATTCCGTACACGTCCATTCCTTCCCGCCGCTCAGCCGCCCAAGTTCAACCAAGTCACTCGCACCGCCGGCTTCGGCTGGGGCGCCGCCGAAGGTCCGTCTGCATACGCTACCCCGCCCCGCTTGTTCGCCTTCCTCACCTCAGGCACTCAACAGCGGACCATGCTCCCAAGTCCACCTCTTCCACGCCGACTGCCCGACCCGCGCGCTCGCGCTCCCTCTCGCCCTCCGCCCCGCCGCAGCCGCAGTCCCCGCGCACCCGCGGCGCCGAGAGCCTCGGGACCGAGATCCGCCGCCTGTCCTCGCGCGGGTCGCACGCGTCGCTCCTTGCGAGCGCAGAGGACGGAACGCTCCGCCCGCCGGAGAGTCGGGGTGACGCTGGTGGGAGAGGCGGAGGGGGAGAGAATGGGGAGAGGAGGCCGCTGCTGGGCAAGAGGCGGTCGACGGGGATGAGCACTGAAAGCATGGTGCGTCTGGCGCTGATTTCATCTCTTCGCACAAAAGGGGTCCGAGAAGGGAAGTGCGCCAGACGATCTGACGGGCTGTGAGACGAGCGCGGACGCAGGTCATCCTCAACGACTACATGGCACGCCCGTCGTTGCCGCTTCCGCTCATCATCGCGCATCAGCTCGGGCTGTACTTTGCCTCGTGCGTCCGCTACTTCCAGCCAGCGACTAAACCTGTCATCACAGACTGGCTGACTCGTGGCGATGGTTCGGCAACTGCACAGCTGCAAGCGCCGCAACCTGCTCGAGTCGGTCGGCCCGGCGGGCTACAACGCGCTCGTCGCGTCGCTCAACGCGCTCGTCGAAGGGTTCACGACGTGCGAGCGTCTCGCGGGCGTCGGGATCCCGACCGTGTACGGGATCCACCTCAAGCAGTGCACGAGCCTGTTCCTGTGGACGCTCCCGCTCGTGCTCGTCGAGCTCATGGGCTTTTCGGTGCGCTGACTGCGACGGAGTCGCTGTCTGTCTGTCTTTCTTGACCTGTGCTGCAAGACTGACTCGAGATCGACGGTGTGGTCGCACAGATGATCCCCTTGTGCGCACCATCCTGCTCCTTGGCGCTCTTCTCATCGTGACGAAACAGTAACGCTCCTTCTGACGGCTCTGCGCCCGCTCACAGCGTCACAGTCGTCGCCTTTACACTCGTCGGCATCGAAGCGATCGCCTCGGAGCTCGAGCAGGTGCGCCCTCCTCTCTCCGCTCTCTTCCGCGCACGCCTCTCCTGATACATGCCGCTCTCCTCTCCCTTGCACGCACCCGCAGCCGTTCGGCGTCGACGACTCGGACCTCCCGCTAGACCTTTTCTGCGCCGAGCTGCGCAACGAGGTCGAGCATACGATTGCCGTGCTCGGAACGGCGGCGGGTTCGGGGCTGGGCCCCGACGGCGAGTGGGAGCTGTAGATTCGGTATGCACAAGTGCATTGCAGGTGGATATGCTGTGTTCCTCGGACTCTGTACGAGCGACAGGAGACGGGGTCGCCGGGTGATCGGATCTGCACGACGCAGAGAGGAGAGCGAGGAGGGCGGCCCCGGGTTGTCCGGACGTGGTGATTTTCCCTCGACTTGCTCAGGTGGTCCTGCACTGCTAGGATGCGCGCACTTGGCCTCTGACGGGCGGTGTGCGGGTGAGACCCGCGTGCGGGTCTCGAAGGGGGACTCATCGCGATTCCGCGTACACTCACCTCGCTGCCTCGTCTCGCGCTCGTCCTGCCGCTGTGTGCCGCGGGCTGAGCCGTGCAGCTTGCCACTAGGGACCACGTGCGCGCACTCGCTCCTCCCGCCCGCCGCGTCGTCGCCGTCGCGCTCATCTCGGAGCCCTCCCCCGGAATCGCGGGTCGCTCGCCTGCTCGTCCTCGCCGCGCCTGCAGCGCACCGAGTGGCCGAGCCAGCCTTTCCGACGACCCACACCACGCTGCGCGCAGCCCCGCCCGGCCCGAGCCAGCGAGCGAGCGTTGCCGGTGCACCTCGCCGTCCGCCCCCGCTTCCGCTCGCCAGCCCGCGTGCGACGCGTCTCTGCGGTGCACGCACGGCCAGACAGCGTCCAGTCGAGTGTAGGAGCATAGCCCACCCGCGAGCTGCACCCGCCCGGCGTCCGCTGCACGTCTCCGACTCGCCCTCGTCCCGCGTCCCCGCGTCGCCTTATCCACCGCGTCCACCGCGCCAGCAGGGCCTGCACCGCGCGCATTCGCAGCCTAGACCGCACCTCGCACCGTCCCAGAGACACCGCCCGCTCGCCTGACTCCCGAGACCCTCCTCCGGCTTGACCCTCTCCTCCTCGACCGGCCATGGCACCCGACGCGTCTCCCCTCCCGAGGACCGGCACCTCGCCTGCATCTCCCAACTCTGCCGCCCCCGGCGCGCCCTCGGCGGACCTCTCGCCGACGCAAAAGCCCGCAGCAGCCCTCTCCGGTTCCTCCGACGCCGCCTCGCCCGACGAGGGCGAAGACGATGTCGCGACCCCACTCGACCGCACGCTGGCGCGCCCCGTCCCGCCTGCACGCTCCATCTCGTACAGTGCGCGCGAAGGCAGCACGGGCTCGACGCCCGCCGACGTCTGGGGCAGCGCCGACTCGACCTCGCCGTCGTCGCGCTTCTCCGGCCCGGGCGGATTCGTCAACCAGCCCAACGGCTCTGGCAGCTCGGGAGATGGCCAGCGCACGACCCGCGCCGCGTCGGACGGCGCCATCCTCGGGTCGTTCTCGACCTCGCCTACGTACAGCGGCGAGGCCAACTCGCGCCTGAGCAGCCGCCTCTCGTCGCTCGGCAGCAGCAGCAACGACGACACGTCCCCCTCGGGCGCTGCCGGAGCAGGCGGTGACGAGCAGGCCTTCTTCCGCGAGCACCAGCGCCGCAGCCTCGAGCACTCTGCGAGCCAGCGCCTGTCGACGACGAGCTCGTCGGCTGCGAGCAAGAGCGCCTTTTCGCCCCCGCTCGCGAGTGCGCGCCTCACCAACGGCGGCGCGGGCGCGGCGACGAGCCCCTTCATCGCTCCGCAGCAACAGCAGTCGAGCCTCCTCTCGTCGGCGGCGTCGGCTTCGTCCGGCACGAGCCCCGCGCTCGGCGGTACGGCCGCGCTCCTCTCGCCCACGTCTACCTCTCCTCCTTCGCTTTCGAACCTCCCTCCGCCCCCCGCAGCGCCGTCGAGCGGGCCGGGCACGCCCTCCGTCGGCGGCGGCGGAGGCAACCAGGACGGCGGCCCGCCCGGCAGCAAGGGCGCGACGCTTCACCTCGGCGACCTCGACGTGTGGATGGACGAGGCGTACGTCCGGGAGTGCTGCGCGCTCATGGGCTGGGACAACGTTGTCAACATCAAGATGAGCCGCGGGGCGAGGTGCGTCACTCGCTTGTCCACTTCTACCTCCCCCGCCTCTGTCGAGAGCGTGAGACTGAATGAGCAGAGCTTGTGTGCACGCAGCCCCTCGTCCGGCTACTGCTTCCTCACCTTCCCGAGCACGGTCGACGCCGCGCGCGCGCTCGCGCGCTTCAACGCCGCGCCGCCGACGCTCATGCCGCGCTCGGGCCGCACGTTCAAGCTCAACTGGGGCACGGGGCTCCCCGGGCTCCAGCCGAGGTGGGACGGCGAGTGGAGCGTGTTTGTCGGCGATTTGGCGCGCGAAGTCGGCGAGGCGGACCTGATGGTGAGCGCCCTTCCGCTCTATCCGTCTGAACCCTCGACCTGTGTCGGCGGTGAGGCTCTGTTTAGGCCGAGGTGTGCTCATCCAATGACTTGTGCAGGCCCTCTTCACTCCCCTCTTCCCGTCGACCAAGTCGGCCAAGGTCATGTGCGACCCCTCGACGGGCCTCTCGCGCGGCTATGGCTTTGTGCGCTTCGCCGAAGAGTCGGACATGCAGCGCGCGCTGCGCCTCGGCACGTCGTCGCACTCTGGCCTGCTCCTCCACGGTCGCACGATTCGCATTAGCGAGGCGAGCGGGCCGAGCGCTGTCGAGGGCCTGCCGCACCTCCGTGAGCGCACGCGCACGCGCAGTGGCGACGGGCAGTTTGCTGCGCCGGGACAGCAGCAGCAACAGCAGCAGGATTATTTCCCGCCGTTCCCGCCTGCGGGCGCCGAGGGAGCCTACGCCGCGACCGAGTCGCACGTCCCGTTCGCCTCGCCGTCGATCGCCTCGCCCGGCGGCGCCGCTGCGTACGGCAACGGCTCGAACAACGGCAGCGCCGCAGCCGCCGCGTTCCCTTCGCCTCTGTCGCCCTATGGCGGCGCGCCGCCCGCGCTTGGCCATGCCGTGTCGCCCTCTCTCGCGCGCGGCGGCCCGCTCAGCCCGCGCGAGAACAGCGCAGGCAGCTCGTCGGGCGGCGGCGCGGGTGCCGGTCAGAGCCAGGGTCGCCAGGCGATTGGGATCCCGCAGGGCGCAGTGCCGCAGGGCGGAGACCCGAACAACACGACGGTGTTCGTCGGAGGGTTGCCCGCTTGCATCAGCGAGGAGACGCTCAAGGTGCGCTGTCCTCCCAAGCCATCCTGCAATGAGCTTCACTGACAAGACTCAACCTCCGGCCTTGCAGAGCTTCTTCCACCACTTTGGCGAGATCACGTACTGCAAGATCCCTCCCGGCAAGGGCTGCGGCTTTGTGCAGTTCGTGCGGCGTCAGGACGCCGAGCTCGCCATCGCTAAGATGAACGACTTCCCGATCCACGGCAAGTCGCGCATCCGCCTCTCGTGGGGCCGCTCGCAGGGCGACAAGCAGGTCGAGCACGTGCGCAAGCTCGCGAGCGCGCTTGGCGTGCCCTTTGACGCGGTGTGGCGCATGGTCCAAGGCCAGGACAACTCGACCATCAAGCAGATCGCGAGCGCCGTCGGGAACGGCGGGCCGGGCTCATCGTCCGCCACGGGGCAGCAGCAGCAGTCTCAGCAGCAGCAGCAGCAGTCGGCCGCGAGTCGCATGGACCTCCGCGCCGTTGCCAATGCTGCCGGGCTCAGCGAGTCCGAGGTCCTCGACCTCGTCAAGAACGGCAACGGCGCCCTCCCGCAGGCCGGCGCGAACGGTATCGCCCCGACGAGCAGCAACAGCAACTCGACGGCTGGTTCCGACTTCTTCGCACGTGGCTCTTCCGGCGCGACTTCGCTCGACTCGGCGACTTCGCCGTCGTCGTCGGCTTCGGGTGCGGGCGACGCGCAGCGTGGCTCAAACGGCGGCAATGGCGCGCCGCACTACTCGCGCGTCTCGCCGTCGTCCTTCTCGGCGGCGTTCGGGCCGGCGGTGTCGGGTCCGCCGGGCATGCTCCCGCTCTCGCCGCCGCCGACGGCTGGTCCGAACGGCACGGCCTCGTTCGCGCACCACCAGTCGCAGCCGCACTTTGTCTCGCCGAGCGGCAACATCCCGCCTCCGCTGCACTCGCCGTCGCCTTACACGGCCATCCGTCCCGAGTCCTACCTCGTTCAGCCGCCGGCGTCGTCGCCCTACGAGCGCGTCGACTTTGCCGACGGGGGCCGCCCCTCGCCGAATGGCTTCGGCGGCGGCGCCGGCGGAGAGCGCTACCAGTCGCAGGCGGCGTTTGGCTTCAAGTGGCACGATCACGCGCACGCGCACCCGCACGCGCCGCACCAGCCGCCGCCCCCGCCGCACATGTACGACGGCGGGTACACGTCGATGCCGCCCCCGGTTGGGATTGACGAGTCGTTCGCCAACCTGTCGCTCGGCGCGCCGCCGCGCAGCCTCCCGCCGCCCGCGCGTGGCGGCCAGCACGCGTTCCAGCCGACCGCGCCCGACTTTTTCCCCGGCGCGCTTGCGAGCCCCACGACCCAGGGCCAGGTCGCGCCGGGCCTGGTGGGGCACGGCGCTGATGGCGCGGGTGAGGCGAGCTGGAGCTGGGGAGGTGTGAGCGCTGCTTGAGGTGCAGCGCTCTTATGAAGGAGATCTCGACGACGACGGCCACGGCGGCGGAGGCGGAGGACGCACGATTCGACCAACGCAAACTCTCATCGCACACATCGCCCTTTTTTTGCTCGCGCACACTTGCAGGCTCGCACGCTCGCATTCGTTCAGCATCCGCAACATACGGCCTGCGTATGTGCGCCGCAAAGGGGGCTCGTTCAGCATGGTCGTTTCGTCTCTTTCGTCACCATCTCCTTGTCGTCGTCGCCGCCAGATCTCCTTCAGAAGGAGGAGGTGGAGGGTTTGAACGGTTCTTCCTCGGTTTCTTCTCTTCTTTCTCCGGTCTCACGGTTCAGTGTCTTTCTCCCGGTTCAACCCCTCGTCTCCTCTGTGCTTTGCTTCCACTCGCGTTCTCTAGATTCCTCGCCGCTCCCCGCGTCGTCCTTCATACCCCCGTTCTCTCCCTGCACTCGCTTTCGCATCACCCATCCCCCAACCTCCCATCCGTCGTCTCGTTGCCTGCCTTATCATGCGGTTCTCATCCTGGCTTAGTAGATCCAAAACACACACCACACACACACACACATCCCGCCCCCTCTCGCCGCGTTATTGCTCGCCTGCTCGCCCTCGTTCCATTCGTCTCGTCTCGTCTCGTTCTCGTTCTCGCGTCTCGTGTCTTCTTCGTTTCCGCTCCCGTGTGAATACCAGGTTCTCTCCGTCGCGTCATTGACGAGAGCCAGAGTGGCTCCTGAGTCGCCTACTCGTCGTTAGGAGCCTGCGTGCGAGAGACACGGACGAGCCAACGGGGAAGGTGTGCCGCCCGCGCGGAAGGGCCGGCCGCGGTCGAGACGCCAACGAAGTGCGCCGTGAACGGGCGGCGCCGCCTTTCTTGCGGCTGCTGGCGCTGCTCGACTGCAGATTGAGAGCTGCACGCCCCTGCCTGACCAGGTGCGCACTTGCCGGGCGCCGCCGGCCAGCACAGCGCGAGACTCCGGAACTCCTCGTCGGCCCCGGATTTGATTCCGCTCGCCCCGGCTGTCACTCGCCTGCACCGCGCTCTGCAGCACCGCGCGCGCTACAAGTGCAGCTGCGAGGCGCTGCACCCGCTGCCTGTGCGCTCGGGCCCGCTGCACGCCGCCGTCCGCGCCGCGTCGCTCAACTGCGCCAGGCCGCCGTCGTCGACCTTGGCGGCCCGTCTCGCTCGTCCCGCACGCAGCAAAGAGCGTGCAGAGCGGGCACACAGGCAGTCGATCACGCAGCCTGAGCCGCTGAGTCGCTCGCCCTGACGCTGCGGGCTCGGCGCACGCTCATCTCGCCTCGTCGTCGCCGTCCGTCCGCGACCTGACGCCGTCGCTCTCTCGCGACATCCCGCCGGGTCCAGCGCCTGCGCTGCCGCTCTAAGTTGCAGAAATCGCCCTCGACCGCTCACTGCCCAGGCAAAGCGCTCCAGCTTCGACGCGGTCGAGCCGGCATGTTCTCGACCAGCGGCGCGAGCGGACCTATGCCGCTCGCAACAGCTGCGAGCGGGGCAGGCCAGCATTCGGCGCATCTGCAGCAGCACCAGCAGCAGCGGGGACCGCCGCAGCAGCTTGTGCAGCAGCAGCAACCACACCGGGCAACGTACGGCGCCCCCACTTCGTCTTCTGCGTACGACCATCAGGCGCAGCAGCAGCAGCAGCATCAGCCGCGCGCGCCCGCGCAGGGGTCTCCTCCGCATCATGTGCATCACGCGGGCGGAGGAGGAAATGGGCCGCCGCCCGGAGCCTACGCAGGGCACGCGCAGAGCAATTCGCCGCATCTGCAGGCGCGAGTACTGCCGCCGTCGATGCAGCCGCATGGGTCGCCGCTGCAGCACCATCAACAGCCGCAGCAGATACAGTACGTGCAGCAGCGCCAGGGACCCCCTCCGCCTCATCAGCAGCAGCAACAGCAGCACTATGTAACCTACCCTGCGGCGGGTCCTTCCGCGACACCGCAATACGCCTCAAGCGCCTACTCTGCGCCTGGACCTGCACCGTCACCTCGACTTCCCATGCAGCGGGTGCCCTCACATCCTTTCCCGCCTCAAGGGCAACCGCCTTACCACCCGACACCTTCTCCCGCCCCTCCGCCTTCTCAGCACCAATATCCAAGCCCGACCCGGTCCGCGCACCATTTTTCCCCTCAAGCCCACTCTGCTAGCCCGCATGCCCCTCCTAGCCGCTCTGCCGCCCTCTCGCAGCTCCCGCCGTCCCACCAGCAGCTGCATCCGCCGCCATCGCGCGGCGTGCAGCACTCGCCGTCGTCGACCGTCCCACCCGGGGCGCAGGCGTCTTCGGCGGCGCTTCAAGCGCAAGCTCAAGGCCAAGCACAGGCGCAGGCGCAGCTTCAGGCACAGGCGCAGCAGATGCGAACGAGGGCAGAAGGGCCGGGACCGCCGCGCGAGGGCGAGCTTCCGATGCCGCCGCAGGGGGCGAGGCTGCCGCCGCCGCACCTCAGGGTTAGGGTGCCGGTAGAGGATTCGAGGCGGTTCGCACAGGACATCGGGAGCTCGCCTGAGGAGGCGGGCGCGACGGGCGAGGGCGAGCAGAGGGCGCAGCTTCAGTGCGTCACCAGTTTCGCGTCCCAGAGGCTTGCGCGCGGCCCAGACGCCTGACTACTGTTTGCCTTGCAGCGTGTACCTCCTCGACTACCTGCAGAAAGCAGGCTTTCACTCGACCGCTGCGGTTCTCCTTTCCGAAGCGCCCGAGATCCCGACGACATCGTCGCGGACCTATCCCGCATCCACGTCTGTTCCGCCTTCCGCGACATCCGCCTCCTTCCCCGGCTCGGCGCGCAACTCGCTTTTCTTCACGTCGCCTTCCTCCTTCTCTCCCCTTCCGCTGGGCCCCGCACCTCTGCCACAGCAGCAGCAGCAGCAGCCGCACCAACTGCAGCATCCCTCTCCTCAGCGCAAAGATGCCGCCGCACTTTCGCCCATCTCCCCCCTTTCTTCCTCGGGTGACGCGCACATCGGGAACGGCGGTAACTCGGCGGGCGGTGGGAAGACTCACCTCGACACGGTCGCCAGTACGGCGAGCACGGCAAGCACGACAAGCCACTACGGCTTCGACGCGCTCGGCTTGCGTGTCCAGGACGACGAGTGCGCAAGCCCGGCCAAGAGCCCCATGAAGCGCAACAGCGCCGGCAGCGGCGGCTCGTCACGCAAGCCTCCCGCTGCGCGGACACCCGCTGCCCAGGTGCAGATCGACGCGCCGCAAGGGTTCCTCTTCGAGTGGTGGTCCGTCTTCTGGGACGTGTATCGCGCGAAAGCGGCATCGGCTTCGCGTCCGGGCGCGGCGGCCGCTATTGGCGCGGCGAGGAGCTTTGTCCAGTCGAGCTCGGCTGCGGTCGAGGTTGCGCTGCAGCGGCAGGCGGCGCTCGTAGCGCAGGGGAGGGCTTCCATTGCCGGCCCGCCTGGCGTGCCGATGGGCAGGCAGCCGCCGCCTCCTCAGCAGCAGCAGGTCCAGGAGGCTGTGCGTATGCGCGGCCCGCTCGACCATCAGCACCAGCACCAGCAAAGCGCGCCCGGACCGTCCTCGGCGCGTCCGCCGATCCCGCTCCGGACGACGGCGCTCGACGTTGCTGGGAACGGGTTCGGCTCGGGCCTGGTCTCGCCCTCGAAAGGTCCGATCCCACCTGGGCCCGCATCACCTGTAGTGCAGCAGTCGCGAGCACCGAGCCGGATGATCACGCGACGAGGCGCAGTTCCGTGAGTGCCGCCTGTTCACCAATCGGTCTCCTGCAGCACTCCTGACGTGCACCGCGCTCGCAGACCTGAAGCTCTCCCCGACGAAGCCCTCCCTGCCGCATCCGGCCCGCTTTCCCGCCGCCCCTCTTCCGCCCAGGCTCGCTCGGCGCATGCACACGCCCTCGCCCTGCAGAAGCAGCAAGCGCAGCAGGCCGAGATCGACTTTCGCATGGCTCAGGCTAAGGTGCACGCGAAGCAGATTACCGAGCGGCAGCAAAGCCAGGGCGCGAGTCCGGCCGGGCACGTCGGAGCGCAGATGTCGAGCGGACCAGCCGCGAGTCCAGGAAATCTTGGGGGTGCGTCCGATTTGCGCTGTCAGTAGAAGTGCGCGAGGTGCTATGCTGACTCACGTGCTCCGGCCTCAATCGCAGCTACACCTCCGATACAGGCCTTCTCGCCAAACGCGCTCGACTACAACCCGGAGCGCTTGCATCAAGCTTCGGAAGCGCGCAACCAATACCGCGCGCGCCTCGTCGCCAACCAGCAGACGCAGCTAGAGAACGCCAAGCGCGCCCTGTCGGACAAGAAGGGCTCTGCCCCGGCCCGGCGCGCGTCGGCATCGGCTGCGTCGGCCGCGCTCGATGGCCCTGCGGGCGACGGAGACGCAAGCAACATGCCTCCGCCGGCTTCGGCGAGTCGACGGGGCGTCATGTCGCAGAACAGCACGCCTCAGAGCAAGGACCTCGTGCTACCGCCTCTGCCCGGCGCAACGGGCGAGGCCGCGATGACACCTGGGGCTGGGAAGCGGAAGCGGTCGTTGCAGTCGGTGGCAGAGCTGCGCGATCCGAAAAAGGTACGTTCCGTAGGCGAGCGATACTGTTCCCCGACGTGTGCTGACCTGTACTCTATTCTCAGCGTGCTACGGAGGATGCCGAGCAGCCCAAGTCAGGCGCTTCAGCACCTAGGCTCGATCTTGAGGCTACCACGTCGAGCGCGGCGCCGGCAGTGACGCTCAAATCCGAACCTGCGCCAGGCGACACAACTTCCGGCGCACCTACCGCGGGCGATCTCGACTTCGATGCGAGCGACGCCTTTGACTTCGGCGCTCTTGACCAATCGGGCAGCGCGCTCGGCTTTGATCCGACGTCGCTGGAGTCTGATCCTACCGCGCAACACTCGAACGGGCCGGATGAGCACTTCTCGCTCGAACAGGTGCGTTGCGTTGCTTTCGCAATTCGCATCTCGCAGCCGGTGCTTCAGCTGACGCCTCTTACTCGGCAGATTGACGCACTCCTCTTGTCCACTTCGGCGAATGCCGCCGCTAGCACTTCTTACACGGGCGAGGACACTGTCGCACAGAACGGCGGCGGCGACACGGCCGCGTTCAACTACGACGACTTCATGAACTCGTTCGGCAACGATGGCGCGACGTCGTACGATCCCACAGTGCGAGCATTCGACCTTGCCGTTTAGTCGACTGGTCGCGCTGCTACAGACCCTGTGAATCTTTATTTGCATTTCCTCCTCTGGCTATTTTCCCTGCTGTGGGATGCCTACGTCTTTGTATGTGTCTTTCCTTCGCATTATCATCTCCGTACTCGTCCATTCGTATCTCTTGTTCGTATCCCTTGCCTACCTCTCCTCGCAGTATCTCTTTCGCCCTCTTATTCTTTCCGTCTATGCGTTCCGCTATCTCGGCACGCCTGCAAAGGCCCTCTCCCTGTCCTGTCCTTCGGCGTGCGAAGAAGAGTAACGCGAGCCAATTCTATCGCTGTTGCCCGACGCCTACACGTACACCTGCCTCAGCCGCCCACCCGACTGTTTCGCCGCGTCCAGGAGCCACACAACCTCGTCCTGCCTCAGGCGTTTGCGCGGCCCAGCGACCTCCGCAGCAGCTGCTTCGCGCCGCTCCTCTGCATCGCGCGCTCCTTCCCGCGATGTGGTGGACAATGAAGGGCGCGAGAAGACGCTGAAGCGCCGCTTGAGCCAGCCGGTCTTGCGCTGCGACAGTGCAGTTCCCAGCGATGTTGCCGGACGCGCCTCTGGGGAAGAGAAGGGGGCATCGCATGGGAGGGGTACGGCTCCGATCGGCGGCGAAGGGAGGCCGTCGCGCGCAAAGGCCGACTTGGTTGCGAGCTCGAGCCGGAGGTCGGGAGTCCGACTATTGGACGGGAAAAGAGCCGATGCGACCCGCACCGAGGCAGGGAGAGCGAGGCTGTCGTGGTGGAAAGGGGAGAAGAGCGGGCCGACGAGCGGGAGGAGATTGAGGGTCCCGCCGACGAGGCGCCGGATCAGCGCAGCCAGCTGCGCCGACAAGGGGGTCGAGGCGTTTACGGCGTGAACGGAGAGCGCCACGGCTGGCAGCTCGTCTGACAGGCCCGACGTGCCGAAGATGCTGACTTCCTCGAGGTCCTGTGCGGCGACGAGACACTGGAGGAGCGCGAGGGATGGAAGGGCGGTCGAAAGAACGCTTCTGCTGAGGTAGGGAGCGAGGTGCGCGGGGGGTGCGAGGTGAGGCGGCAGAGCTGAAGGGAGAAAGGCGTCCTCGTCGAGCGAGGGCGATGAAGGCAAACCCAGGCCCGTGGGAAAGGAGAAAAGAAGGCCGGAGACTGTGAAGAACAATCAACACACGGCGAAATGGGGAGTAAGACAGCAGCAACGCACCGTTGTAGACTGCGTCTCCCAAGCGCGTCCCATCAAGCGTGAGCCTCGCCAAGCCTTTCCCTCCGATCTCTTCTCGCCCGAGCATCGCCAGCTCCCACAAGGTGCTGAGGGGCAGGCCAGCACCCCTCCCGAGCACGCTGAGCTGCCGCAGCGCGCGACAGCCGGCGCCGAGATCCGGTCGCGCGTCCGAGTCAACAAAGACGGGCACGGCGCGGATCGAAGGGCACTCGACAATGCGCAAGCGAGTTATCGAGGTGAAGTGCGAGAGTTGTGCCATAGTCACGTCGCAATGCAGGAGGGAGAGGGCGCGGAGAGAGGCATGATGCGGCGAGGAGAAGAGGGAAAAGGTGGCGGCGGGAAGACGGGGCAGTGAAGCGAGGTGGAGCGAGGTGAGGCGGGACGAGAGCGCGAGCGGCGCTTCTCGTAGGAGCTCGATCGGCGGACCTCGCAGGCGCGGTGTTGCAGCCGGCGCTGATTGCGAGATCAGGGTATCGAGGCGCGCTTCGCGAAGCTCGGGGCAGAACTCTTCGGCGAGGAGGACGACGCGGGCATCGAGACCGCAGCCATCGAGGACGAGATGACGTAGACATTCGCCGAGAGTCTCGAGAAAGACGTCGACGGTCGACAACTTGAGCGGCGTATTGCGAATTGCCAGCGACTCGAGCCGCCGCAGCGGGCGCGGTTTGTCCGCGAGCCCGCCACCTCGCGCCTGCACTCGCTCGGCAAGCTCGCGCAGTGCCTGTGCGACCTGCCCTTCTGGCTCGTGATCGAGCAGGCGACGGCGACGTGTGCGCTGGTCCTGCCCGACGATGGACAGGCTCCGGAGCGCTGTCAGCCCTTCGAGCGCGACGACGATCGACGCCGCGTCGAGAAGCGTAGTGCTCGCTGCGAGGTGGAGCGAGACAAGGTTGGGCGTGAGAGTCGGAAGAACGCGGAGTAGTGGGAGCGAGCAGCTGTGCGAGGCGAAGACCGGGTGAGCGCGACCTCAGCAGGCAGAGGTGCAAGGGGACGTACCGGGTGACTGTGAAGCCTCTGACGCGCTCGGCGAAGTTTCGCGCGCTCAGAGTGCGCCGTTCGAACGCTGCGACGCTCGCCGCCGTTTCGAGGCAGACGTCTTCGAGCAGCCGCCTCTGCGCCACCGCGGACCACAGGCGCGACACCAGGCAGGCCGACAGAAGTGTGCGTGTCGGTAGCTGTCGGTACAATGCGAAGAGCCTTCCGTGAGCGCTTGAGTCGCGAGCCGCGAGCACGCGAGCCCGAAGGCGATGCGCTCACCTCGGCGAAGACGGCCCCGAGCAGCACAGGATCGCGCACGAGCGCATGAGTAGCGTTCAGGACCCTCTGCGGGTTCTCAGCAGCAAGTTTCGCGGCGTATCGGTCCATTGCGGCGGGACGCAAGGAAGACGAGGACGATAACGAGCGAACCCCGCGGGACAACGGAAATGCATGTACTGACTGACATCCAATGGAAAGGGATACAAGGGTGTCTACAGACCTCTATTACAGATCTAGTACACCGCCAAAAGCTTGGGCTGGCGAAGGAAGCGAGCTGGAAAGAGGCGAAACTCGGGTCAGGCAAACTGGCGCTTGTAGAGAGCTGACCTGAGGAAGCGCACCTGGAAGAATGAGCAATGCTCCGCCCAACATCATCGCGCCAGCGTAGTAGCCGACGTTGCTGTACTTGCCCGACGACGACAGGACAACGCCAGAGACGGTGGCGCCCGCGAGCTGTCCGGGCGACTGTGACGCAACGACGTAGCCGGTGATGGTCGCCAGACCGCGCAGACCGAAGAGCTGTGTGCGAGATAAGCGCAGGATGAGCAAAAGTTGCTTTCCAACAGGCGGAGTGAGTAGCCGTGAATCGATTCGGGCCGTATGCCGTCCGTGAGTCTCACCAAGAGACTTCGCACGAGGAAAAGAAGCACGTACGTTTGCAGCCACGCCGGGCCTGCGAGTGAGTAGGAAAACTGGTAAGCAAGAAGGAACACAGAGGTTGCGAGGAGTCCACTTCAACGTACATGAGCACTGCGCGAGGAAGGGTCGGCATCTCAGCTTGCGTTCGCTCAAATACTCTGAGCAATGGGTCAGGTACGTACGGAAGAACCACCCTCCGAACAAGCCATACAGCGCCGCGAACGCCATCAGGCCCCCATAGCTCGTCACATGGCTCCACATCGCAAGCTGCAGCACGCCGCCCGCGAGGAAGGTGAAGAACATGGCGTTGGCCGGGCCGACCCAGTCGGCAATCGAGCCTGCGGCGATGCGCCCTATGCCGATACCGAGGTTTTGAACGATGAGCGGAAGCGCAGTTGTTAGGGCGTTGGGGTCGCGCGAGGGGTCCATGGCTGCCGTGTAGTCCGTCAAGTAGTAACTCGGAGTGAGGAAGCTGCGTGAGGTATCACTTGAGTTCGTAAGCTCGAAGGAGGAAACGGAACTCGCGCACCCCCAGACGGCGATTGAAACGCTCGCCATCAGGCTGTAGAACGCAGGGTCCTTCCAGATACCAGGCGGTAAGCCCGTCTTGGTGTCGTAGCGAGCGGGGACGGCGCGTGCAGGAGGCTTGCGAGTCTTGAGGAGGAACCACGCGCAAACGTAGGCGGCGGCGCTGATACCAGCGTACACGAGGAGCGTGTTGCGATACCCGAGAGTCGGGAGGATACCGCGAATGATGAGAGACGCGATGGCGCCGCCAAAGCCGGTACCGGAGACGGTGATTCCCGTTGCGAGACCTCGTCGCCGCGAGAACCATTGCGACGGGATCGTCATGAAGAGTGGGAGGGAAATGCCGTGCGCGACGCCGAGGAGGATGCCTTGCAGGACGAATAGTGCTGGTAAAGAGTCCACTGCAACAGCGGAGCAAACGAGGAGGATGACGGAGAGGACGGAACCGATGGCAATCATGCGCTGAGGAAGAGAGGAAGTCAGTCGAGCGGAATCGGCAGTAGAATCCGAGGACTGCACACCTTGAAGCCGCTGCACGAGAAGGCAAGCAATCAGTACGAGTGCAACCGCCAAACAGAAGAGCGGACTGACAAGAGCTCGCCTAGCCGCCCTGTCAGAAACGGGCTTGCGTTCAAGCCAAAGTTTTGAAGTCCGACGATGAGGTTAATTGTCGCAAGGTCGGTACTGGGATGGTGTCGTTGCAAATCTGACACGAGCGCGCCCCAGCACATGCCGTAACCTGGACAGAGGAGAGTGAGCAAACGGATGGCCGCACTCAGACCGCCGCAGTCAGCCTCGATGCGGTCGACAGTGTAAAGGTACCTTGTACGTTGCACGAGTACAACCAGCAGCCCTGTCGAGCGAGAGAAGCGAGCGTGAGCAATAGTCGCCGTAACTCCTCATCCAGACAACCGGGGCGACAACGCACAAAGATGACGCTCCACGCCTTCCACCCGCCGTCCGGGAAGGTCCACTCTTCCGCGATCTCCTGCCCCTTGCCCTCGACAAAGACGGCGTCCTGCGTCCCGCCCGCTCCGCCTCCACCTCCCGTCTCTCCCTGCCGTTCGCTCTTCTGCGCCGTCAGACCCGCCTCTATACCGCGCGGCTGCGGCCCAGAAACGTCCTCGTCGCGATCCTGTAGCTCCTGCTCGCGGCCCCGGCGCCCGACGAGCGACTCGGTCGGGAAGATGTCGTTGCTCGTGATGATCCGCGCGAGCCCGCCTCCCTGGTAGCCGGTCAGACGTCGATCAGGCGGCGCACAATTAACCACGGGTGTAGACGAGCTCATTGTGGCTGGCTTGGCCAGACGACGAGAAGTGGCAAAGTCGCAACCGCCCCTTTCGACTCTTTATGCAGCGTGCCGGCGAACGTGCCGGCCGGGATGGGCCCGGGATCTCGCCAAAGGGTCGCGAGGTGGACGAACCAAATCGTCGCTTCTCTCGCAACGCAACTCGCACACAGCGCAAGAGAGGACAGTCGAGCCCGTTGCATAAAAACGCCGAGTCCCACCGCAGCGCCCGCCCTCCAGCCAGCTACAGCTCCTCCTCCATTCACGAAACCGATCGGAGCGATTCCAACTGACGAGGACGGACAGGCTTGCCCGTCGCTTAGGCGAGGGGAGCAGCCTCGGCCGCGACAGCGTTGAGCGGGCAGTCGCGAGCGATCTGTGCGTACAAGAAGGGGTCAGACGTGAAGTAGAGGGGCGAGGTGGATCCGAGACTTACGTGACCCTCCTGCTGGCACTGTCGAGCGAGAAAGCGCGAGGAGAAGCAAAAGGGCGTGAGTAATCGTTCCTGCTGTTTGCCGAGATGTAGGGCCTACCTTGTAGCACAGCTTGGGGCCGCGAGGAGCCGCAAAGTTGGCCGCAGTCGGGCAGTTGCGGGCGAGGTGACCGAAGCCACCGCAGCCGTAGCAGCGGCCTGTGAAAACGCACGTCCCAGCGATCAGCAAGTCGATCCGGAAGAGCAAAGTCGTCCAGCGCAAAGTCGACGTACCGCCACGAGCACCCATGAAGCCGCCGCGGGCGCCCATAAAGCCGCCACGGGGCGCGAAGCCGCCGATGCGCGCGCCGAGGGGCGCAGCGCGCGGGATCACCGGAACGACAGCGACGGGGGCGACGGTACCGTCGACGCCCGCCGCGACAGCGGCACCGTCAGCCGGGACGGCGGCCGCGGGCGCGTTCGGGCACGAGCGCGCGATGTGACCGAACTGCTGGCAGTTGTAGCACTTCGGGCCGGCGGCGTTGAAGGCGCTGGAAGGAAGCCAGGATCAGTATGGAGTCTGGACAGGGTCAGTGAGATGGTCTCGCACCCGACACGGATGCTCGGGCACTCGGCAGCGAGGTGACCCATGCCACCGCACGAGTAGCACTGCTTGTTGTCCGTCACCTTGGGGCTCGGGCTGCAAAGAGTGCGCGGGTAAGCACGTGGGGAGACTGGGAAGGAGCAGCAGATGCGCACCAAGCGTTTGACTCGTGACCCGGCTCCTACAGAAGCAGAAAGAACGTCGTCAGTACTTTGTATCACATGTAGGAGACACGCTGTGGACGTACCGAGCAGTTGAAGCACAACCTCTCGGTCGAGCTGCAAGCCGCGGCGATGTGGCCAGGCTTGCCGCACACGAAGCAACCACGACGACTCATCGGGAACGCCATCTGCGAGTCGAGCGAACAGCATGGGCGAAGCAGAGCAGCCAGGTGCGCGGGTGACGCCCGAAGAGGTCGAGAGGAGATACCGAAGGAGATGAGGGCGGAGGAAAAGCGAAGGTGGCAGCAGGCGGAGTGCGGCGCGGGCGGGCGATGCGCAGATGCGACAGAGAGCGGCAGACAGGGCAAGGCAGGCGCACAGAGTCAGCGGCGAGCACGACGACGCGATCGAGCAGAAACTTGGAGGAGCGAAGCGGGGCGGTGGCGCACCTTCGACTGGGGTGGATCTGACTGCTGCTGCTGCTGACTGCTGCTGCTGACTGCTGCTCTGACCTTCTCCTCCGGACTCGGACGACAAGGGAAACGGGGCGGACGCGGTTGGTGGCAGCTATAGGAGTTTGTATTCCCGCCTAGCGCGCGAGCAGTTCAAGCTTACCTCGCCTCCCCTCAATCTGGGGCCCTTCGGATGCAAATTGGGCTGAGCGCGCCGAGCACCGCCACGCTGCCTCCGCCGACAAGTGGTCCCACTTCCCAGCATCGCTGCTTGTCCGCCCGTTGTCCCCTCCCCCGCTGCTTGTCACTTTGCCTGAACGGACGGCAACCCTTCCTTCCACCGCTCGCAACACCGTACAGCTTGCAAGAGCAGCCACACTCGCCCCACATTGTCCTCCCCACCTGCACCCGCTCACGCGCATCCTTCAACGCTCTTGCCCACAATGTCGACCTCGGGTTATCACGCTCCTGAACCCGTCAAGGGTGCTCCTCTCGGCGGCGACGAGGCTACGACGATCGGCAGCAATGGCCCACGCCACAACAACCCTCAACAGTGCGCTTTGCCTTTCGCGAAAGCCCAGGATCGGTCAACTGACTTGGGCTTGTTCGCTCTCGCAGGGGCATCATCCAGGTTCAGCCGCTCCGCAAGGATGACATGCAGCCCTCGTATGCGCAGGTGCGTTCACTTGAACGGACGGGACGGGGCAGCGGCCTTTATTGTTGGTCTCGCGTCGATTCTCGGAGCCCACGAGCTCACCGGTCCGCTGTTTCGCAGACTATGCCGGCCGACAACCTCGAGTACGGGTGCTACGGAAGGTGCGCTAGTGGTCTTTCAAAATCAGGACAACGTCGCAATGCTGTCTCGCTTCCCATCGCTGACTTCCTGTCCGATTATCCACCTTTCATTTCCGTCAATGCGACCGCTCCTCATGCTGCCTGCGCCCTTTATATTGCGTCCTTGACATCGTCAGCATGATCAACTGCCTCGGCTCGTGCTGCGGCACCCTCGGCTCCATCCCCTGCTGCTGTGCGCTTTGCCTTCCGCCTTCCTCTAGTTTTCCGCCGCCTCCTGGCTCCGAACCGTACTGAAGGCGTTCACATGTCCACAGTCTGTTTCCCGAACCCGTACAAGTCGGTCGGACAGGGCAGCGTCGGTCTCATCGAGCGCTTCGGCCAGTTCGTCAAGTCGGTGTACGGGCCTTCCCTTTCCGTCTTCCATCCAGAGCGGCGTACTCACCCCCTCCATCGTGCAGTGACCCGGGTCTCGTCAAGGTCAACCCCTTCTCGGAAAAGCTCTCGATCGTCGACGTCAAGATCCAGGTCATCGAGCTCCCGGCGCAGCAGGTCCTCTCGAAGGACAACCTCCAGTGCTCGATCTCGTCCGTCATCGTCTGGACCGTCACGAACCCGTACCGCTCCAAGTTTGCCATCGCCGACGTACGCAAGGCGCTCGTCGAGCGCGCGCAGACGACCCTCCGCGACGTCGCGGGCTCGCGCAACCTCCAGTCGCTCCTGACCGAGCGCGAGGCGGTCGCGGCCGAGATCGAGCAGATCGTCGAGTCGGTCTCGGAGCGCTGGGGCGTCAAGGTCGAGAGCATCCTCATCAAGGTGCGTTCCGCCGAGGCTGGCTGTCGAGGTCTCTCCTCCTGCGGCCCGCTGGCTCCGGCATCGGTCAGGCTGTGTGTGATTTACTGACTCTCATTGTACAAACTCCACGCAGGACATCGAGATCCCGCCCGACATCCAGAACTCGCTTTCGTCGGCCGCCCAGCAGCGCCGTCTCGGTGAGGCCAAGGTCATCCAGGCGCAGGCCGAGGTGCGTCGCGACCGATCAATAGCTGTCTTCTTGCCAGTTCTGACGCACGGGTCGAAACGCAGGTCGACAGTGCTCGCCTCATGCGCGAGTAAGCTCTCCGGCCCTTTCTCTTCCGCTTGTCTTGCGCTCGACGACCTTACTGACCTCTCTCCTTTCTCGCTTGTGCAGAGCGGCTGACATCCTCAGTTCGCCGGCTGCCATTCAAATACGTCAGCTCGAGGCGCTGCAGTCGATGGCGCGCAACTCGGGCTCGAAGGTCATCTTTGTCCCGGTACGCCCGTTTCCTCCCCGCTTCTCTTGCCTTTCTCCGTCTTTTCAGTCACACTCGACGCTGACAAGCACCGCCACCTTCATTTGAACGTGCACCGACGGACTTTGCAGATGAACCTAATGGGTGGCTCGACCAGCGGGTCCGACAGCGGCCTCATCAACAACACGGCCATGGTGCAGGCGCTCAACAACACCGGTTACTAGGCGGGTAATCCGTCCACCAGTCATGCCCCAATTGCTGTCGCCATCAATTCCGCCCGCTGCTGTATATGCGCCCTCCTCCCGCCACAACTCGCTTGATCCGCACTCGCCCTTCCACTCTCAAAGCTCGCGACAGTCGCCCTGAACTCTAATGCAGCTGTAACTTTCCTAGTCAATCAAGTGCCGTAAATATTCTAATTGTGCCGTTCAAGCATCCGCAAAAACTGAGCGAGCGGGATCTTCGCGTCAAAGGCTCGCCATCGGCTGACATCAGCAAGCAGTCCCCCGAGTCAGGACCCGGTGGACATCCGAGACGCTTTCTGGAGGCTTGTCGGGCAACAGAGAGCGCAAAAAACACACGTTGTGACCGGTCTTCGCATTTGCGCACACCGCGGGTCGCTCCCCTTCACTCGCGCTTGCGCCGGCTCGCCACACAATGCTCGAGCCCTGGTCACGACACAGCAATTTCACAGGCATTCTGCGGTGAGCGTGAGCGCTGCTGACGCCCTCAAAAGGCGCGACTCGACGGCGCTCCCTTCTCTCCTTCCGCTTCCTCCACAACGCCTTACTACCTCCCACCACTTCCCCTTGCTTCTCTCAAACATGCACATCTTCAACACGCTCGCCCTCCTCGCCTTGGCAACGGCTGCAACGGCAGTCCCTGTCGCGGATGCGGGTACGTTCCTTATTTGACCGGCTGACGGCAGGCGCAATATCCGCTGACCCGCAGAAAAGGCGCCGCAGACCCTCTTCACGCCGACCTTGCAAAGCGCCAGTGGGGCTGGGGCGGCTACGGCTTGGGCTGGTATGGCGGTCAGTCTTTTGTCTTCTCTTCACCTCGCAAGCCGTCCTGACTTGGCGGCTTGTCCTGCAGGCTGGCGTCCACATGGATACCGTCACGGCTGGTACAAGCGCGACTTCGGCATTGCGCATGTACACGACCTTGCCAAGCGCCAGGGTGCGCTCCTTCCCTCACTCTTCCGTCTCGCCGCGTTAGGCTCACCCTTGCTCGCGCGGTCGCTCCGGCCGTCCTTCACGGCGACGAGAAGGACGACGACCGCAAGATCGACGACCTGGAGGACGAGCACGACCTCGACAAGCGCCAGTACTACGGCGGTGGTGCGCTTCGTGTCGCGCCCGCCGTAGCCCTCCTCTCGCCCTGACGTCCCGCTTCGCCTCCGCAGGCTACGGCTACGGCTACGGGCGCGGCTACGGCGGTGGCTGCGGCTACGGCCGCGGCTATGGCTACGGCCGTGGCTATGGCTACGGCCGTGGCTACGGCGGCTACGGCTACGGTGGGTACCGCGGCTACAAGCGCTCGCTCGACGACTCGCACTCGGACCTCGACCTCAGCAAGCGCGACTCGGTCGACCTCTTCAGGCGCGACCCAGGCGGCGGCAAGAAGGACGATGGCCGCAACGACGGCAAGAAGGACGTTGGCGGCGGCGACGAGATCAAGGACGACGGCCGCGACTACGACGACGGCCAGGACTGCGATGGCGCGGCCGGCGCTGCCGCCGAGCCGAGCGAGGCTCACAGTGCGTTTCTGCCATCTCTCGCCTTCTGTCAACGCCCACGCTGACTCGTCTGATCGTCCACAGTCGGCTGGGGTCAGCAATTCTCCTCCGTCCCCCGTCTCCGCTTGCACTGATGCTACGCCTTACCACGTCCGCAGGCTACCGCCCGTACTGGCCGTACCGCTGGGGCGGCTACTGGTGATCAAGGACACTCGCGTGCGTCTGTCCTGTCTCCCTCATTCGCAACTTCACTCGCTCACTCGGTTCCCTGTTTCAGTCTCTCGTCTCGCTCTCCCGACTTCTGATCTGTGCCCCGCCTGTCTGTCTGTGCATTCGCGCGCCGGTCTGTTCTGAGGGCTGTAGAGACCGTGTGTCTCGTCTCTGCGCGTGCATTAACTCGAACGTGTGCCTCCTGAACCCGCCTGCGCCGCTGCGGGCGCGGCGTGACATTCCCAAGCGCAGTCCAGGAGAGCAAATTCAGGCTTGTGAGCTCAGAGCAAGCGTCACTCAAACCCAACGCAGCAGAGCCCAGTCGGAGGAAGCAACAGATTGCCGCTCAAGGGGAGAGGGGCCCAGACACGGGAAAAATCAGCGAACAAAGTTTTGTAGAAGCCCCACGCCGCAGCAGGGTAGACCAGGTGTCTGCATCGCTCGCACGCGCAAGCGTGTCGAGGACAAAGCAGAGAGACGCGCAAGAGGTGAATTTGGGAAGGTCAACAATTGCTCTGCTCAATCCTCGCTCGCGCAGCATTCTGCTTGCTACCGTGATGTTGCACTCAGTCTCACAAGAGCACAGGGCTTCGGCGGGTGCCCGAACGAGCGAGTACGATGCGCGACACTCGACCCGCCCTCGCTTCCTGCTCGTCGTCGCTCCTCTCCCTTCTTCTCCTTCGTCGCTTTCCCTCGCTTCGTATGTAGAAGCTTGCGAGTGCGGCCCGTGGGCTCGACCTTGCCATGAAAGGTGCCCACATGGCTCTCCGCGCCTCTGCACAGCATGCTCGCTCCTGACCATCGTCCGTTCCGCCACAGCTCGAGTCACCGTCAACCCCGGTCGGTACCGCTCGAGCAGGTCTGCGGCTCCGATATGTGGTTCTGCAAGTCCTCGAGAGTGCGCAGTGCTGCATCGCTGTCCCGGCTCGTTGTCGCCTGACCGCCTTGACCCCCTTGCCCGCACAGGTCACCGACTCCGAAGCGCCCAATGGCAGCCTGAGTACGGCGCTGTACTTGTCGCCCGCCCTGGACGGCGCTTTCGCCCGAATAGCGTTGTTTTTTCCACTTGCCTTCGGTCTTGACGGCGTCTTCTCGCCTTCTTTCGCCCTCAAGGCGCTGTGCTTCTGGCCTCCATGGCAATGCGATCTCGCCTCGTCGGCGTTGACACTCCCGCCTTGTTGGCGTTTCCCCTCTCGCCTCGTCGGCGCTCTCGACCGCCTAGCACTTTCGCCCCTATGGCGATTCCGCGCCTTCACGGCGATAGTCCTTTGGCCCCTGCTTTCACTGTACCAATGACTGCGCCTCTCACATCGCTCGGCGGATCCACTGACAATCGCTGTTGCACAGGCTTGTGGCGAGGAGCCTTACGCCCGGCGCCCAACGGCGCGACAAGGCGCTGCAGAATGTTGTCCTCTGTTCTGGCTTGTCCTCCTGTGTCTCCCGTTTTTGTGTCACAATCCGATTGTGTCACAAGGGTCGTGTTGTGGGCTGTGTCGTGACTGAAACCTGGCTCGTGACTGGCTTTGTGCCTCGAGAGAGGCGTGCGGCTTTCGCAGTGTCCAGCATCGCCTGCATTACAGGTTTTCATGTTGACCACCGCAATGCGTGATTCCAGAAGGAGGAAGAGAGCGAAGGCGGCCCCCCGAGTTGCGGCAACATACAGAAAGACGACGAGGACGGAAGCAGGGCGACTGGACCGCAACGAACACTTGCGTTCGAGTTTGCGCAAACAGCACCCAGACCAAACGCAGAGCAGAGCACGAATGCGGACGTGAATCCGTGAGGGACGGGACAGGCGACCAGGAACACTGTGTTGGCACCGCGCCCGCAGAACAGAGGAGTCTACCAGTCTTGTCGAATTGCCACAGGAAACGAAGTCGTTCACATGCTCTTGAGGCCAATAGCAGAACCGCGGACCTTCGAGTAGGCGACGAGACCAGCGAGAGTGTCTGCGAGCGCAAGGAGAGGTCAATACCGGCAGGAACAGCGAACGACTTTCGGGAGCACGCACAGGCCTCGAGAGCATCCTTGATGCCGAAGAGCAGCGCCTGCGCGAGGACAGCCTTGGTAATCTGGGCTTGCATGCCCTGCGAGAGCGGCATGTAAGAACGAGATAAATCGTCAGTCACGTTCTCCGACTAGCGGCGAAGCGGATGATGCGCACCTGGTACCACCCGAAGATGCCCTCTTCCTGGTACACTTGCGTCAAGCAGTCGATCGCGCCGTTGTAGCGCTCCTTCTTCTTGCCACCGCCCGCAACGCGCTGCTTCTCCGTCTCGTCGTCGTCCTCGTCTTCGTCGCCCGCCTGCAGGCGCGTCTTGGCCATGATATACGGGTAGGTGACCTGCGCACAGATCGGTCCTAAGGATGCTGCGATCTGGAAGGAAGGCAGAGGCAGCAAAGAGAAGGACAAGGACGCACGACGGTCGCGAGCGTCTTGCTGAGCGCGCCGATCACAAACGCCTTGAACGGCGTCATCTTCTCGCCTTCCTTGAGCGCGAGCACCTTGAGGCGCTCAAACATGCCATACGTGATGGCCGGGTTGACGCACAGGACCAGGCTCGGGCGCAGGCCGCGCCAGAGGCCCGTGATGCCGTCGTCGCGGAGGATGTGCGCGACGGCGCGGCGGAAAGAGAGCGTCTTCTTGGCGAGCTGCTGCCTCGTCGCGATGACGCTGACGGGGATGGTGAAGATCTGCCCGAGAGCGGCGGCGAGAGCACCCAGGGCAAGCTCCGTCCTGCCAGAGCGACAGGCGTCAGCTCCGTCGCAGAACCAGCAGTAAAGGGGTGAACGTACGCAGTCGTCATGGCTCGTGTCGGGAACTTCTTGATGTAGGTCGTCCGCACGAGCGTGTAGAAGTAGAAATAGGCGCTGTGCGCGTATAAACCGATGAAGTCAGTCCGACATCCTGTCTTTGCGGGTCGGCGAGCTACAGAGGGAGACGCACAACTGCATCGAGAAGCTGTTGAGCATGTTGGCGCCGAACCCGCGGTAGAAAGCCATCGGCCCTCCCTCCTTGATGATCCGCAGCGCCATCTGCCTCGCCGTCGCATGCTTGTGCGGGAGGCGGTGCGGAGCGCCGGGACGCTTGAGCGCTGCAGAGGCGGCGTGCGCTTCCTCGATCGCGGCATGTTCGGTTTGGATGCGTGTCTTGATTCTGCGCGGGAGGGCTGGTCAGTTTCTCTAGCGGCGAGGGTGGAAGCGGGGCGTCGCGTACGTGTCGAGAGGGTATCTGCAGACACGACAAGCTTCAGCAGATCGGCAACTGGTTTAGAGCTGCGCGCCAAGGTCGAGAGACGCACACTGCAGCCCCACTCAGTACTCCGCCAAAAGCACCGACCACCGCATTGCCGAAGGGCGAAAGAGCTGGCGCCATGCTTGTGTGTCTCGAATATACGGTCTGCAACTGTCGGTGCGGCCCTGAGCGAGCGCGATAGCGTTCGGCGGTGAAGCGAGATCGAGAGGTGGGGGAAGCGCGAGAGACGACTGGGACAGCGACTCGTGCGGTGCAGGTGTGCTTGCTGTGCTCGAGTAGTCAAGCACAAGCTTCGCAGGGCAGCAAGGAGCAGGAAAGACTGCAGCGACGACGGCGGGAGGAAAGGCTCCGGCAACTCGGACGCCGACCGGCTCGAGCGCCCGCCGCCGGCAAGTCTGCCCACCTTGGCTGGCAAGCGCGGCAACGCAAGCTGGCATACCTAACGTGCTAGACCTCTGCACAGGCAAACAGCAGTCGATGGTGCTGCATCGCAACCGACACAACCGAAGCGCCAGTGTACAACGTGCGTTCTATGCAAAGTGCGGCGCAACAGCAAGACCATACTACACCGCCTCGACCTCGCCGAGGTAAATGACACCTTCGACACCGCCCGACGCGAGAATCGGCTCCTTTGGCGACCAATCGGTCGACACAACCGTACCCGTGTGGCCGGGGAGCTGCGAGCCGAAGCGCGAGAGCGAGGTCAGTCTCTGACGCTTGCAGACCTCGAGCTGACAGTCTTTGCTTGGACAAGCAAAAGACTCGAGCAAAGGGTACGCAGGACTGCACGGGGAGCGACTGAACGCACCTTGTACCGAATCTCACCCGTCGTCGCGTCCCACACCGTCAGCGCGCGGTCCGCGCCCCCGACCGCGACCATCGTGCCCGTCTGCCCCTCTGCCGTGACATGCCGCGAGAAGCTCGCGCGGCGCAAGAGCTGCTCGAACCCTGCCGGCGCGCCGTAGAAGCTGCGCACGAGGCGCGGGTGCAGCGCCGGGTTGGCCGTGTTGATCGTCGGCGCGAACGGCTGGATCGACCACAGGTGCAGCGTCGAGTCCATACCGCACGAGAGGAGTTGCGAATTGCGCGCCGAGAGCGAGAGGGACGAGATCGTGTCGGTGTGGGCGCGGAGCGAGTACGAGATGGTGTGCGACGTGAGCGAGAAGACGTGCACGTCGTTGTCGATGCCGCCGATGTACAGTGACTGTCCGTCTTCGCTCCACTTGACCTGTGTGACAGAGTCGAATAAGCACAGGAGCGCAGAGAGTCGCGCTGTGAAGGCTCGCGGCGGATCCGCGTCTCCGCAGCAAAAGCGCCACCGGAAGTCAACGCACCGCCGTGATCGGGAAGCCCAGCTCGACAACCTCGAGCTCCTCCTTGCTGTCCTGGCTCCACACGCGCACCGTCCCATCGTCGCTCGCGCTCGCAATGAGCCCGTGCGCGGCACCTCCCCGCTGCACGTCGACGCAGTTGACGACGCCCGAGTGGCCGCGGAAGCGCCGCAGCGACTCGCCCGTCTTCAAGTCGAAGAGGAAGACGGAGTGGTCGCTCGACCCAGCGGCGAGCGTTGTCGGCGAGGCGAACGAGATGGACGTTGCGGCACCCTTGCCCATCTTGAGCTGGCCGTAGCTGCGTGCGCACGGAGAGGCGTCAGCGTGGAGTACAACTGTATAAAGGCACGGGCGAATGCGCACTTTTGGCAGTCTCCCTGGTAGACGCGCCAGAGGAGGATGGTCTTGTCGGCGGATGCACTGGCCAGCGTGTCGCCATCGGGGGAGAACTGCAGGTCAAGCACTTCTGCCGAGTGTCCCTGTACGTCCCCGATGCAGCGTGTCAGCGCGAGTGACCGTGATCGGGACGAGGAGGGAAGGGAGCCGGTCAACGCACGCGCAAGCACATGATGGGCGCCGCGAGTCCACTCGTGCGCTTGACGGTCTGGATGAGCGCACCCTCTCCGGCCTTGGCATCTGGCGCTGCGACGGCGAGCTGCTGCAGGCTCGGGTCATCGTCCTCCGTGCGGAGTCGCTTGACGAGCGCCGCGCTCTCTGCTCCTGCTCGCTTGGACACTGTGGAGAGTGCTGGTCAGCGGTAGTCCCGCCCTCAGATGCCCTGCTAGACTCACTCGTGCGGGTCGAGGGTTGTGCAGGAACGCGACCTCGAGTATGAGGCTCTCGCTTGTACGCCTCACCGCAGCGCGCCAGCTCGTTCGATACGAGTGACGTAGAAACCTGGTCGACACTGCTGCACCGTGGAGTCTGTCTGAACCTTCAGTCGCTACGCCCGGCGGTGTCGAGTCCCCGCTCCTCTCGAGCGGCAATCTGTTGCCTCCTCAAACTGGGCTTCGCTGTGATGTTCGAGCGGCTCTGGACGCAGAGCTCACAAGCCTGAATTTGCTCTCCTGAACTGCGCTTGGGAATGTCACGCAGCGCCCGCAGCGGCGCAGGCGGGTTCAGGAGGCACACGTTCGAGTTAATGCACGCGCAGAGACGAGACACACAGTCTCTACAGCCCTCAGAACAGACCGGCGCGCGAATGCACAGACAGACAGGCGGGGCACAGATCAGAAGTCCGGAGAGCGAGACGAGAGACTGAAACAGGGAACCGAGTGAGCGAGTGAAGTTGCGAATGAGGGAGACAGGACAGACGCACGCGAGTGTCCTTGATCACCAGTAGCCGCCCCAGCGGTACGGCCAGTACGGGCGGTAGCCTGCGGACGCGGTAAGGCTTAGGGTCAGTGCGAGCGGAGTTGGGTGAGGGAGGAGAGTTGCGCACCCCAGCCGACTTCAGACGATCAAACGAGTCAGCATGGGCGCTGACAGAAGCGAGAGAGGGAAGAAACGCACTGTAAGCCTCACTCGGCTCGGCGGCAGCGCCGGCCGCGCCATCAAAGTCCTTGCCGTCGTCGTAGTCGCGGCCGTCGTCCTTGATCTCGTCGCCGCGGCCAGCATCCTTCTTGCCGCCGTCGCGGCTGTCGTCCTTCTTGCTGTCGCCTGGGTCGCGCCTGAAGAGGTCGACCGAGTCGCGCTTGCTGAGGTCGAGGTCCGAGTGCGAGTCGTCGAGCGAGCGCTTGTAGCCGCGGTACCCACCGTAGCCGTAGCCGCCGTAGCCACGGCCGTAGCCATAGCCACGGCCGTAGCCATAGCCGCGGCCGTAGCCGCAGCCACCGCCGTAGCCGCGCCCGTAGCCGTAGCCTGCGGAGGAGGAGCGAGAAGCGAAAAGTCAGCGCGAGAGGAGGGCTGGAGCGGGAGGGAGACGAAGCGCACCACCGCCGTAGTACTGGCGCTTGTCGAGGTCGTGCTCGTCCTTAAGGTCGTCGATCTTGCGGTCGTCGTCCTGCTTGTCGCCGTGGAGGACGGCCGGAGCGACTGCGCGAGCAAAGGTGAGCTTCGCGTGGCGAGATGGAAAAGTGAGGGAAGGAGCGCACCCTGGCGCTTGGCCAAGTTGTGCTCGTTCTCGATGCCGAAGTCGCGCTTGAACCAGCCGTGACGGTAGCCGTACGGACGCCAGCCTGCAGGACAAGCCGCCAAGTCAGGACGGCTTGCGAGGTGAAGAGAGGACAAAAGACTGACCGCCATACCAGCCCAAGCCGTAGCCGCCCCAGCCCCACTGGCGCTTCGCAAGGTCGGCGTGAAGAGGGTCTGCGGCGCCTTATCTGCGGGTCAGCGGATATTGCGCCTGCCGTCAGCCGGTCAAATAAGGAACGTACCCGCATCCGCGACAGGGACTGCCGTTGCAGCCGTTGCCAAGGCAAGGACGACGAGCGTGTTGAAGATGCGCATGATTGAGAGAAGAAAGAGCGAGTGGTGGGAGGAAGTGAGGCGTTGGGGAGAAAGCGGAAGGAGAGAAGGGAGCGCCGTCGAGTCGCGCCTTTGAGGGCGTCAGCAGCTCCCAGCGTGAGACACACCGAGCGATGTGGAGACAGCAGGATCACGCAAGCACCGCGTCAGCCCAGTCGATGCAAAGGCGGGCGGTGAGCGAAGCGCCGCGGAACGATCGCGTGCAGGTGCACGTGAAAGAGGCCGAGTCTAGCGCAAGCCGGGTCGCGTACGCTCAGGACGCTGCAGCGTGCGTTCCGAGTGTTCAGCAACAGCCTCGTGCGTCCCGCCAAGCTAGGCGAGTCCGCTGCACGTCCCCGACGGAGCTGCAAGATGAGGGGGAGCAGAGTGAGGGAGGCGGAAGTGCGGTGTGCGCGCGTCTCGTGGCGTGCCAGCAGTGGTCCTGTTCGCCCTGTGCTCACAGTCTGACCAGCTGTAACGGAACTGCGCGGCAAAGCGGCGAGAGCGACGCGTTCCTCGTCGAAGACGCGACTCGAGCTGCATCCATCCGCCTCGCCCGGCGCTTTGCGATAGCGTGCGAGAAAGATTATACCACAGATACGATGCCATGCGGCTGCTGCGCGTCCAGCTGGTACGAGACGCTCCCACCGACTGTGCTTGGCCGCTCCTCGCCGCGCTCCTTGCTGCTCTCGCCGGCCTCTACCGACGCGTCGTGGGGCGCGCACCTGCTCCTGTCGAGGGTTGGGGTGCGGAGACGGGCAAAGCTAAGGAGGCGTGAGGGGTTTCAGCAAGCTGAGACGAGGGTTGCAGCTGGCGGACGTTGAGGGAGCTGGCGCGGGAGACACCCTCTCGCGTGCGTGCTTCTTTCTTCTGTGGCAGCTGTTCCACTGCTGAGCTGTCGACCTGCAGGACGCGTTAAGGCCGCCTCGAACATCCCTCGCCGTTTTTCCCATCTGGCAAGGCTTCCCTCTCGACCCCAATCGGAGCGTCGTTCCGTCCAGGGCCAATGGACGTCATGCTGAGCGCCTCGCAACCCCCAACACCGCTATGCGCTCAGGTAGCTCGGCCGATGAACGACTGGCAGTCAGGGATCGTCTCAAATACAAGGCAAAGAGCAGACAATTCGGAACCGTGACACAAACTACAAGATTGAGCCGTTCTACCGCCCCTTCTGCTCCTCCTCTATGGCTGCAATCCATTGCTCCAGCTCAGATGGACTGGTGAAACGCCGATTGAAGATGGCGGACAAGTCGGGCTCGTCGCGCAGGATCTGGCTGAGCTCGCGGCGCACAGGTCGATGCCTCGTAAGACACCACCTGCAGAGTGGCAAAAGGAATGGGACCGAGTCAGTGACTGCCAACGGACGACGCAAGTCTCCCGGTAACGAGAGCAGCACGGACCAAATGATCGACTCGCGCGAGAAGAGCGTCACGCGCCAGTCCTCGCGCACGTCGCTCGTCCCAAACAGCAGCTCAGAAGTCCACCAGCGTTGCCAGGTGCGCTTGAGAAGGCGCCACAGCGTGATGTGCAGCGGCCAGTCGAGCCCTGCGCGGAAAGGGTCCGCGCGAAGCAGCGCTCGTCAGCAGCTTGCGCTGGTCCGGGCAGGCGCAACGGCAGCGCACAGATGATGTCGGTCGCTCGAGGGAGGTAGCCGTGTCGTCGCTTCAGGTAGTTGCCGTCGGTCACCCACGAATCGTTCTCGGTTGTCAAGCGGTGCAGATTGGCGTCAAACTCGTCTGGCGGCGTCTTGACCTGCAACAGGGCGCAGTTCAGACGCTGTCGACCGCGAAAAGCAATGAGTCCCGTCGTACCCAACCATCGTTAAAGAGCAGGTCGTCCATCGCGATGACCTTGAGCTGCGGAAGCGCGACAGCGAGTCGCTTCGCGAGGGTGGACCTGCCACGCCATGCTCGGCTTTCAGCTTGTAGTCCGGCGCGACTCGGACCCAGCACGGCTGCACAGCTCACTTGCCTGCACCCGAGTTGCCCCAGATGACTAGGCGCACATTGCCCTCGTCGTCGCCCTTGAGGAGGGGCGCGAGCGGCGAAGGCATAGCGAGAAGCGGGAGACACAGCGCGCGAGAGGCACGGGACAACAGCAGGAGCACAAGCGAGCAAGTCACGGCTTGTCGGAGTCACTGAACCGAGAGAAAGAGCGGCGAGGGGGAAGCAGCACCGCCTCGTCGTCGTCGTCGCCAGCTTGGTCCGCGCTCGACGTCGGTTGGCTCATCTCGCTCTTCTCCCGCTCGCTCGTGTACTGCGCGCAGGATCTGCACGGCACAAGCAGCCACGGACACGCACGCTCGCGCTCGAGCGCACCCGCCGCGCGCCCGTCGACCCTCGCAGCTCTCGATGAGGAGCGGCACCGCCCCACACTGCCGTGCTCGCCTCTCGCTCGACGAGACGTATCGGATAGCCCGCCAGACCTTCATTCACACTCCCCAGATCCGCCTCGAGGCTGGCCGACGCTCCTAAGCGCACCCGTTAATCCCCTCCACCTCGACTACCCCGTTCCTTACCCCCTTCTTCGCCTCCGTTTCGCTCACGCGCGGCTTCCCCGCTCTCGATCAAGGGCATTCTCGAGCTATACAGTCGACAGCGACCCCCACGACTCGCCTCGACGCTTCACGCGACAATCTAGCGCTTTCTGACGAGCCGCACACCTCGTCGCGCACTGCTTGCCGATCAAAACGACCTGCGCCACGCTCGCTACCATGACGACGGCCACTAGTACGTTGTACCGTCTCGCTGTCATGGCACAAGAGGCCAGCGATTTGAGGGCCTCTGCTCGTGCCACCTCACTCTGCTTCAGCGCCGTTTCTTGAGCTGACCTCGTCTCTTTCGTGTACAGAACCTGTCAACCGGCTCGCCGGTCTTCCGCGCATCCCCAAGATCTCCAAGAAATCGAAGCAGCCGAAGAAGCCGTCTTCGCCGGCCAAGCCCAAGCCTGCCCCTCTTCCTCCCGCTTACACCATTACCCTATCCGACGACGACACTCTCTCCGAGCCCGAATCGTCCGACTCGTCTGGTGACGAGCAGCCGACAAAAGGCGCGAGCAGTCAGGCTGGCCCGTCCTCTCGCAAGGTCGAGGATGTGTGCCTTGTCTGCGAGGGTGCGTGCCGCTGCGGCGGTGCGCAGGCTGCGCCCATCCTCTTTGGCGGCGCCGGATCCTTGCCCGCTCTCCCCGCTCTCCCGTCACTCCCCGCTCTTCCGCCTCTCCCGCCAAAGCCCTCCGCATCCGCCTCGACTAAGGCGCAAGCTCCTGCTCCCGCCAAGCCCGCAGCTCCCGCCCCTCCCCCTGCCCCTCCCTCCGCATCCACCTCGACCGCGCCGAAGCCTTCGGTCACGACGAAGCCACGCCCTCGTCCACGGACCGGCGCACCCACTTCGAGCGCACCCAAGCCGCCGAAGCCCGCCGCCTCGAATGCTCCCGGCAGCGGCGGCGGCGATTCGGCGTCGTACATCCCGCACCACGGCGGCTCTTCCCGCTCGGCGACGCCGCAGCGTATGAGCCTTAGGCAGGTGCTCGCGCTGTCATTGCAGGAGGCCGAGGCGCAGAGCGCCAAGAGCGCGAGCGAGACGGGCGGGACGAGCACGCGCGAGAACTCGCCCGATGCGATGGAGCTCAGCCGGGCCGCGATGGGCGAGCGTGCCAAGGGCAAGGGGAAGGGTAAAGGGAAGGGGAAGGCCGCGGACGCTACGGCTGCCGGGGCAGACCGCAAGGGCAAGGGGAAGGAGCGCCTGAGCGACGTGAGCGACCTCGAGCTCGACGAGGCGGACGACGAGTCGGAGCTAAGCAGTCTCACCGATGATGAGGACGACGAGGGCGACGTCGCCATGGCCCACGGGCTCGAAAAGGAGGAGGAGCGGGCGCTCCGCGCCGAGCTGGAGCGCAAGCGCCGAAGGCGGAGCGCCGCGAGCGACGGCAACGTGCGCGGCCACGACGACGATGCGACAGACGAGGACGACGACCTCGCCGGCGCGTGGGACCGCAACGTCCGCGCCATGGAGCGCCTGCACCGTCGGCGCGAGTCGGGCGGCGCCGGCGCCGACATCTCGCTCGACGCGAGCTTCGGGCAGGACGAGGACGAGGACTCGGACCTCGCTGTCACCGATATGCCGCCGGGCAACGGCTTCGGCGTAGTCACGTGGTCCGACTACGAGTTTGACGAGGACGAAGAGGAGGAGGAAGAGGAGGAGGAGGACGTGCTCACAGCGGCCCTCGCTGCCACCGAAGCGGAGCAGCCTGTTGCGCGCGAGCCTGGCACGCTGGCCGGGCAGTTCGAGGACGAACTCGAGCAGCTCTTCGCCCTCTCCGAGGCCGTCGTCGGCCCGATTCGTCAGGGCGAGCACGACCTCGGCGACATGTGGCTCGAAGCGCTCAGCGATCTCGAAGAGGAGGACCTGAGCCAGCTCGGCAGTGACGGTGACGAAGACGGCGAGGACGACATCGACGCCGAGATGATCTTTGGCCCCGACGGCGAACTCAAGCGCCTCTTCGGTCAGCGCAAGAAGCGCCGTCACTCGGCTGTCGATTCAAGCGCGGGCGAGTCCGAGTCCGACTTTGACTCGTCCGAGGCGACGGACGAGGAGCTCGAGCTCGTTCGCGTCGGTGTCGCGCTCAACGGCGACGAGCGGCGCAAGCGGCCAAAGCACGAGGGCGGCGCGGATGACGACGGCGATGCGGACGACTCAACCAGCGCGTACGACTCGGAGAACGAGCAGACCGACTCGAGCTGCTCCGACACGGACATCTACCGCTATGCTCCCCGCACCGGCGCGCTTTCAGCGCTCCAGGCGCCAACGACCGCCGATCTCGCCTCGCTCCCCGCCGACTCGTCCTCTGCACCCGCCAAGCCTGCTGCAAAAGCGGCGAAGCACAAGGGCAAGAGCAAGGCACGCCTGCCCGCCATCCCCGAAGCCGGCCCTTCGACTGTCTCCGTCGCCGCAGCTACGGCCGCGCGCAAGCCTGTCGCACGTCGACGTGGCCCCGTTCTTGGCTCATTCGAGCCGTCGGCGCCAAAAGAAGCGGACGAGAGCGGGACAGGCGTCAAGGTCGTCGTGATCGACGAGAACGGCGTGTCTGCGCCGACTCCGTTTGCGGTGCCGAAGAAGTCCAAGCGTCGAACAGTGCGTGATCTTGGTGGACACGCTTCCATTGCCAAGCAGGTTACTAACGCTCGCTTTGTCAGTATGATTCGACGCCGTCTCGCCGCAGTCGCGCCAACTCGCGGGTGTCGACCACGTCCGGCACGTCGGGCGCAGAATCAGCTGCCGACATTGCCAGCAACATCGGCTCGCCTGTCCTCGCCAACGTCAACCTCGGCTTCGATTTCGATTCGGTGCTGCACGAGTCCGTGCTCGAGGGCGGCGCCGAGGACAGCGGCGCATCGTCATCCGACAGCGATGCCGAAGCGACCGCGACCGATGGCGGCGCGACTTCCGCTACGCCCAAGGCAGCTTCTGCGCTGTCGGACTTCTCGCGCTGGAGTCGCATTCCGATTGGCGCGTTCCGCTCTCGCACGATGGGCGCCTCCTCGACCTCGGCCCCGTCGCAAGTCTTCCACGCCAAGGCTGCCGCGTCTGAGAAGGGCCGGCGCAAAAAGGCGAGCAAGAAGGCAAGCGGGTCGGGCGCTCCGATCGCGACGTCCATCCTGCGCGACTACAAGGCTGTCGCCTCGCTCAACCACACGCTCGGCAGTCCCGGACAGGCCGCATCCACCTCGAAGCGCTCGATAACCTCGCGCATGCTTACCTCGCCTGTTCTCGCGCCCGTCATCCGGGGGTCGACGAGCGCTTCCGCCGCCCGGTCAGGCGCTGCGAACTTGAGCGGCGCTGCCGGCAAGAAGACTAAGCGGAGCAAGCGCTCCGCACCGTCCGGCTCGGTTCGCTCCAAGAGTCCTGCAGCTCGCTCGCGCAGTCGGCAGGCTAGCCTCAGCGGGCCCTTGAGCGCCGCGGTGTCGGCAGGCGGGTCCGCCGGCGCGACCTTGACCGCTCCGACCGCCAACCTTCCTCCCCTTCACTCGCCCCTTTTCCGCACAGTCAGCATGCCTGAACCGTCATCATTCCGTCTCAACTAGATTGCCCTGCTCCCCTCCGTTCCCATCGGTTCGTCTCGGTCTATCCCTCAAGGTTGTCACATCACGCAACGCTCTAGCCCTTCTCGTCTTGTCCCTCTCGCATTGTCTCCTAGATCTTGGGTTCACTGGTCACGTGCATCGGTTCCGTTTGGTATATGTGCTTGTCCGGCTCAGAGCTTCGACGCGCGTACCACCTTCACCGATGTCCCTCCACCCCTCGCCGCAGCTCCCGCGGACGCGGCGCAGTTCGCTGGTCTCGCAGCGCAGACTATTTGAGCGCGACCCTGCTCGTCCTCGCTTCTCTCCTTCCGCTACACCAGTACTCAACCATGCTCGCCTCGACTGCCCTCCTCTGCCTCCTCTCACTCCAACTCGTCTCGGCTCTTCCGCTCCCGCAGGGCAGCTTCCCCGCGGTGCAGACGCCCGACTCCGACTCGAGTGCGACGACCTCGACGGCTTCCGCGCCCGTCAACCCTGCGACTCCGGCGCCCGACGTCCAGGAGTCGACCTCGTCGTCGTCGAGCACGACCAACCCCGCCGACCTGTCCGGCCTCCTCTCGTCCCTCGGTGACCTCCAGTCTCTGAGCGGCACAAGCGAGGGCGCGACGACGGACCGCGACGCCCTCCCGTCGAGCGAGTTCTCGTCGTTCGGTCAAGGCGCGCCGCAAGACTCGGGCTTGTTCGACTCGCTCAGCGGTTTCGCCGAAGGCGCGCAGGGCCAGGGTGGCTTGAGTGGCCTCGACACGAGCAGCCCGCCTGCGAGCAGTGCAGCCGTCGCGCCGCTCCTTGTCGCGGAGAAGCCGAGCAGCACGAGTGCGTCTCTCTTCCGCTTCCGCTTCCCTTTCCTCGCTTCGGCTGACCCTCTTCTCTCGCTTCTGCAGCTGGCCTTCCTACGTTCTCGTCGATGACTGCTCTCGACAATCCGTCCGAGTCTGCCGCCTCGCCGCTCGAGCTCATCGCGTCGACAACCTGGTCGCAGGGCGCGCCTACCGCGATGGTTGATCCCGCTGCCCAGTCTGCTGCGCCCGGTGCGTCTCTGGGTCTCGCTTCTTGCCCTTGTACGTTTACCGACGATGTCGCGCTGGCAGAAACCTTCGACCTTGACAACTTCATGGCGGGCGCTTCCTTCCCTGAAGCTTCTGTCCCGACGGCCACCGCTGCACCCGCCGCCTGACTCTTCGCATGACTTGAGGTCCGCCTGCTCTGCCTACTCCCACTTTGCTGTCGGGCTCACCCCGTCTCCGTTGCAGCCTCGTCGGTCTTCGTCCACGCCGTCGCTCCGTAGCGAGCGCCTCGGAATCTCCCGCCTACAGACACTCTTCCGTGCTCGCAACCGCATGTTCTCGTCTCGTCAGTAGCTTGTCCTGGTCCCCGTGACATTCAATGCCTTTTGTGTCTGTTCCACCCACGAGCGCGTCGAGGAGGAAGCAGAGAAAGTCGAGAGAGGCGAGTTTGGGAAGGTCGACAGCTGCTTCGCTCAATCACCGCTCGTGCAGGGGTCGCGCTTGCTTCGCCCTGCTGTATGAAGTCTCGCAGGAGCACATAGCTAGCACAGGGAGCCGACCGAGCAGGCGCGAGGGGTGAGCGAGCGAATGACTTCAGCTCCTCGCCTCTCTCCCTCCTTTTCCTTCGTCGCCTCGTCCTTCGCCCGCTCGGGGACCCTGGAGAGACGGCCCGGCGAGCTGAATTCAGCCAAAACAGTAGGTCTCCGCAGCCCGCCTCGCCACACCTGCGCTCTGGCTGACGATTCGCTCGGTGTCTGCACGCTTGCACGCCACAGCTCGCTTCGTCGTTACACACGTCGGTGCGGCTCGTACAGACGACCATGGTCTGTACCGGCTCCGCTTACCGGTGCGTAGTCCTGCGTGAAGGCAGCTCGCGCGCTACTCACGTCACGGTACCCTTCGCAGATCTTTTCCTTTCGTCTCCGCTTCCGGCGCACGTTCAGACAGCTTCTTCTCTGCACGCTTCGAGCTCGCGCGCCCATTGTCGCGCGCGAGCCCAGCGTTACGTCGGGCCACCGACAAGTCGTGCTGTTACGTGCGGGCTCTTCCTCGCTCATTCCACACGACGAGGGTTCCTGACTTGCTTCACTCTTCGTCGGAACAGCCAGTCGGGCACGGCGGGCGCGTGGTCGACTGCGCCTCCGGCGGGTCCCCGACTCCAAGGACTGGGCCAGGTCTGACGCTTCCGGCGACGACCTGCGAGTGATCGCGCGGGCGTGGGAGAGGTGGCCTGCATCTCGGCGCGGGCGAAGCGAGGACATCGAGGACGTCTGCATCTCGGCGCGGGCGAGGAGCGAACGAGGGGAGTGCCTGCTTTCTAGCGCGGGCGAGGAGGCTAGGGCGGGTGGGAGGACTGCTGCCGAAGCAGCTGCGCCCGTGAAGGTGCCGCCGCTTCAGCGCGTCCGTGGGACCTCGTACTCTTCCCGTACGACTAGTTGTCTCAGCTTTCTTCGCGTTGAGAGAGCAGTGGAGCCGTGGAAGCTCGTGAACGTGGCGCTTTGCGTCGGTTCGAGAAGGTCGCCCAGGTAGCACGAGCGACACTTACCGGGATGTAGTGGCGGGCTGCGGGACAGCTTGCGAGTAGTACGATGGGACGCAACAGTGCCCAGGCTGGACCAGGCAACTCGATTGCGCTCATCCTCCGCAGTCCTCTTCGCGCTTCGCGCCCTCTTTTTCGGTCGCCACCTGTTTCGCTCTTCGCTCTCGTCGCTTTGCAGGTTCTGACTTGTCTCTCGACCTATCTTGCTCGGATCCTTGCGAGACGGATTCTCCCGCGAGCTCCGGGAAGGTCGCCGTCGAATCGAGCGCTGGAAGGCAGCTGAAGCACGACCAGGCTCGTCATTTTTTGCGAGGGCCACTCATTGCATGTCAGAAAGCAAGTGTAGGACGTGTGGTGTGCAAAGGCAGGAAAGGCGAGGGAGCTACGGATGCAGGCGAGAAAGCAGAACAGTGCGCTGATGATGCGCTTTTGTGGAGGTACGACCTGAAGGGGCGAGGATCAGGATCGCAAGCGCGAGAGATCGAGCAGCCCGTAGAAAGAACGCACTGCTAAGCGACCGAACCCGCCCCGCTCACAGCACCCGTTCCTCCGCCAGCCGGAGCCGAGTTCGCCGTCGCAGCAGGCGGAGCAACCGCAGCACCCGTCGAGTCGCCCGTCTGCGCCGCGTATACATCGTCGAGGAGGGCGTTCGTGTTGATGGGCACCGGGCCGAGCTGGTCCTGGAGGTCGGGGAGGTTGAGGCCGAGCTGCTTGAGCGTCTCTGGGTCGGAGGATGAGGTCGTGGAGGAGATACTCGAGCACCCATTGCCTGCAGGTGGCACAATGGGTGAGCGGGATCCCAGACCGCGAACGCAGTAGCGAGAGCGAGCCATACCGCGAGGATCCTTGTCGTTACGGTCGTAGCCTGATCGGACGGACGAAGGGTCAGCGCTCGTTGTTGACAGTGCGTGACGTTTCACGACGTACCATTGCGGTCGTACCCATTCCTGTTGAACCCGTCGGCGTTGTAGCCTGTCCGGAAACGCGCGAAGACCTGTCAGTCTTGGCGACAAAAGCTCGTCGCGAGGTGAGCGTGGCGAAGCGTACCGAGCGCGTTGTAGCCCTCGCGATCGCGACCCTGGAGATTGTAGCCGTCCTTGTCGAAGCCGTTCGAGTCGAGCGCGTACGTGCCGTTCAGATTGCCCGCCTTGTCGAGACCTGAGAAGGATCAGACATGTAAGTGTGCGAGCGCGTCGAGGCAACGATGCCGAAGACGTGCCGGCGCGGTTTTTCCCCTCGGCGTTAAAGCCTGAGTGAAGAGTAGGTCAGCTCGGACACAGCGGGTGCGAACTCAAGCACGAGTCGAAAGCGCCGGAGAAGTGAACGATCGCACGCACCGTCGCGGCCGAAGCCATCGGAGTCGTAGCCATCCGCATCGTAGCCTGCACGACAGACGTCAGTGAAGCTTCTCCGGCTCGGTCGGGAGCGAACAGTTATGAAGAGCAAGGTAGAAAGAGCTCCAACGCACCCGCGCGGTCCCGCCCGTCAGCCGCAAGCCCGTCGGAGCCGTACGAGACGCAGTCGGCGGGGTCCGGATACTGCTGGTTGAGCGACGAGAGCGAGTCGCTGACCCCTCCGGTGCTAGCCACGTCCGACGAGGAGGACGACTGCGGAAGCGGAAGGGCGAAGACAAAGCCGGAGAGCACGGCGAGGATGCAGAGGAGGCTCGACTTCATCGTGCAGCTTGAATTCGCAGTCCGAAACTTGGAGAAGCAAGTCCGGGCGGAGGGAAGGGCAAGAGAGGGGAGGCGGCTGCAAACGGACGAGCGCAGGCGACGCGGGACATCTCCGCAGCCGCATCGTAGGAAGCGCACGGAGAGACACAGCACTCGGCCAACACCCGAACAGCCGTTCCACCAAGCGCAGCAGATGGCGCCGTGCCCATCTGCAGGGAACAATCGCATGCAGGTGCACGTGAAAGAGGCAGAGTCCAGCGCGAGCCAGCCAGTGGTTGATCGCAGAGCTGCAGCGGGTGCACTGACCGTTCGATTGCAGCCTCGTGTATCCCGCTAACTGCCAGACGAGCCCGCTGCACGTCCCCAGCGGAGTCGAGCAGATGAAGGGGAGGAGAGTGAGGGAGGCGGAAGTGCGGCGTGCGCGCGTTCTGAGGCGAGCCAACGGTGCTCCTACTCCTTCTGTGCGAGCAACTCAGCCAGCCGGAACGCCACTGCGCGCCGAAGCCGCGAGAGCGACGCGTTCCTCGTCAAAGACGCGACTCGAGCTGCATCCTCTCGCCTCGCCCGGCGCTCTGCGGGAGTGAGCGAGACAGATCGACGCACAGCAACGATGCCCTGTGGCTGCTGCGCGTCCAGCTGGTACGAGACGGTCCTCGCCGACTACGCCTGGCCTCTCCTCGTCGCGCTCTTCGCTGCTCTCGCCGGCCTCTACCGACGCGTCGTGGGGCGCGCATCTGCTCGTGTCGAGGGTCGGGGTGCGGAGACGGGCAAGGTTAAGGCGGCGTGAGGGGCTCAGCAAGCAGGTGCGGGAGTTGCCGCCCCCGGACGTCGAGGGAGCTCGCGCTGGAGACTACCTGTTGCGTGCGTGCTACGTACATCTGCGGCAGCTGTTCCACTGCTGAGCTGCCGACCTGCAGGACGCGTGAAGGCCGTCTTGCAAGCTTGTGCTTCCGGCATCTTTCGCCTGCGCAAAGAGCATGCTCGGCCAAGCGGCGGCTAAGACTGGGTACTCTGAGGTGCTGAGTACCGCGTCGAGCGGTTCTACCCGGACTACTTTACGTCGCGCCGCCCCGCGCCGCAGGGCCTGCCGGACTCGCTGTCGTACGGCGGCGACGCGTTCGACGTGACGCTGTCGGCAGAAGACGTCG